>NC_056736.1:57311424-57623924 GCF_019279795.1 Protopterus annectens
AAGCACAGGTGAAAACAGCCCTTTCAAAAGCCAAAAACACAGCATCAATGGGGTCAGATGGTGTCCCAGGCTGTGTCTTGCACGAACTACAGAACGAACTAACCCCCCACCTAAACACGCTGTTCAACCTCAGCCTCTCCACAGGCTATATACCCATAGAATGGTGCACAGCAATGGTTATTCTGCTCCACAAAGGAGGGGCCACAACTGACCCTGACTAGCCTGGTCTACAAGGCTATGGAGCACATCATCATGGAACTCATTAACAAAGACATTGGGAACCTCCAAACACTTGACCCGTCCCAGTTCGGCTTTGTTAAGGGCAGATCATGCCTACTAAACCTGGTTGACTTCTTCAAGACAGTTACCAAGGCCATAGACGAGGGAAAGGTGGTTCACACAGCCTACCTTGATCTCACCAAGGCATTCGATACCATTCCTCACTCGGGTATTATAGAAAAACTCACCAGCCTGATCATAAACCCCTACGTCACAAGATGGGTTGCCAACTGGCTTACAGACAGAACTCACACGGTAAGAATAGCGGGCTCCAGGTCTGACTCTAAACCAGTCACAAGTGGTGTCCTACAAGGCTCGGTTCTGCGACCTCTACTGTTTGGCATATATTTCTCAGAAGTACAGGCAAACACAGGAGGACTATGGCTAACCAAGTTCACCAATGACTGCAAACTGGGAGCCATAATTGACTCTCCAGCTGACACGGACATCCTCGAAAAAGGCCTTACTGAGACAGACATCTGGTGTCAAAGTCTTGGCCTCAAGCTAAATGCCAAAAAATGCATAGTCATAGGTTCATAGGTTCATAGGTTGGTACTAGGCTATCAGCCCTAGGGCCTATACAAGCTTCCATACCAACAATTCCTGGCAATTTCTTGGCTATTTCTTCCACATTATTTTCCCATCCCTAGTCTAGTAGGGGCGACGACTGATCCCTGGGGTGAATTTCCTTTCTCCCATCCTGTTTGGGAAAAACAAAACACCAATGAATTACCACATAGGCGGCAGCCCTGTTAATACAGAAGAGGTAATAAGAGATCTGGGGACCCAAGTAGATAATAATCTCTCCTTTGACAATTATATTGCCAAAGTAGTTAGGAAATCCTTCTATGTGGCCCATCTAATTACTAAGGGGTTCACATCTAGAAATAAAGAGGTTATAGTGCCCCTCTACTCATCACTCATCAGACCCATCGTAGAGTACAATGCCCCATTTGGGATGTACCTCACAAGACACTTCCAACAGCTTGAAAGACCACAAAAGCACCTCACCAAGAGGATTACTGGCCTCAAACATATGTCCTACGCAGCCCGACTGAAAAAACTCCGGTTGTACTCAGTGGCATATCGCTTATTCAGAAGTGATCTCTGCCTGACTTACAAAGCCATGTCCAACTCAGATTTGATGGACATGCTCCACCTAAAGAAATCCAAGTCACTGTGAGCCACATGCTCTAGTGAGCTAAACCTCACCACAACAATAAATAGAACATGCTGGAGGGATAGATTCCTGTCACAGAGACTCCCTATGCTTTGGAACAAAATTCACAGATATTCCTAACTACATTAGGCAGAAGCCCCTTACTAACACTCTTCAAGAGAAGCCTTGACGAGTGGATGGGTAACAGAAAGTACACCCCTGGGATCACTTCATTGGCTCTGCTTGACAGAGGCTCAGTTAATTAATCAATGGGGCGGCGAAAGCCGACACACTCTGGCTAGGCTTATAAATGCTCTTGGGCAGATAGCCTAGTACCTACCTATGAACCTATGTGTAACATTTATTCTGTTTTTGTTTTACTTTTTTATGCTGGGTTATATGAGGTGTGTTTAGATCAGTTGTGATTAGATATTCTGTCTTTTAAATCAAATGTCGTACACCCATATGTATACACAGTGTGTATGATTCAAGCTGTGTTCAAGTCAGGGATTATATGTTGTTTTCTTGATTTCCTTGGATAGATATTCTGTTTTAGTTAGGGGTGCTGAACCAGTTTGGGGAAGGTAATAAACGAGAGAGTGTTATTTAGTTTCATGCCAGATTACGAATATATGCTATTATTATTATTATGTCTGATAATTTGACCAAGAAGCAGTCTATACAGAACTTTATTGTATCAAATGAAAGATTACATGATACTGTACAATCTGTTGTTGATACTTGGTGTGTAATTACCACAGTTTTTCAGATATTTATGCTTCATTATGAATATACAGATTAGCATAAATATCACATTGAAGAGACTATGTCAAGGACTTTTCACAGAAAAGCATTTCTGCTCACCATTTGATGGGTTAAGTTAGTACGCAAATCAAGAATGTGTTCTGATGTGAATGAGGTTGTAAGTGATAAAGTGTGATTTTAGTTTTATGCCAAATTATGAACATATTCCTTATTCATATTTATGCTAATAACTTGAACAAGGTAGTGTGGATGGTACTTCAAGGTGTCAGTTGAAAGTTTGCATAAAAATGTAAGAACTGGTGTCTAACCACCACTGCTTTGCAAATAGCTGTAGGTGTCAAGCAGAAAATATGATATTTATGCATATTTTCTTATTTATATCCTCATGGCATGATGGAACTTCATTTCATAGAACAGCTCAACACACAGGACAGGAATGTCTGCTGACCCCAATACAATAGTCAGTAAACAAGAAACGTGATTTCTTTTATGCGAAAATGTGAATATGTCCCATATTATTATCTCAGTTAATAACTCAACCCAGATAATATATGTAATGTACTTCAAATGAAATCATACATAATGTTAAAAATGTTGCCACCAATACCTGCTGTCTGCCAACTTATTAGTAGTAAAATATACACATTTGCATAAATATTATATTTCTGTAAATATTTCAGGCATTGTCATCCTGGGCATGTATATGGTTTACTATTAAAACACTGAACGTCAAAAAGGTAAACCGTTCAAAAAAGCGGTTTCCATGTTTGATGTGTGAAATATTAATTAGGTTGCAATATCGGCAACCTAATTAAGGCAAAGTTGAATTTGACATGTCCTTCCACTAAAGAGTTAATGAATGGCTTATACAACTAGGTCACACTGTACCAGAGAGAATGGGAGTTTTTTTCCAGAAATATTATGTATATATATATATATGTTATATGTTATATGTTAATAACTATATTAATAATGTGAGCCACAATGTTTTTATACAGTACTCAAATCATACCTCTCAACTGTCCAGATTTTTGCAGAATGTCCAAATTTTTATCTTATAGTTTTAGTCTGTTATAATATTTGTAGTTTTCTGGCAACTAACTGTGAGTTGTAGCAGCTAAATAACGATAAACGTTTGAATTTCAGACCTTATATCCTTCAGAAAATGTATACAAATGCAAAACCTATTATTCTAGCAACTTTCTAAGTTTATAAGTTTATAAGACCAATATTTAAAATATGCCCCTATTTTGGGGCCTTTGTCCCCCCATTGTTTTATATTCTGTTCAGATTTCTTGCACTAAATGACTGAGAGGCATGTACTCCATTGTATCAAACAAAAGTATGCACAGTATTGAAAAAACTTGGCATTGATAGCTGGTGTCCAGCTAGCACTCCTTTGCAAATATTTAAATTTATTTCCCCATTAAATATGCAGATATGCATACCATTCATAATTATGCAAACTTCTCAGAAATAGAGTAACATCTACAAAACTGCTTTGCAGAAAAATGAAGAGCACATTTGCATGAATAAAACTCATGTTGATGTTTGAGTCTGTCTTCTATGGTTATAGAGATAATAATAATACTTGTTTGCATAATTACAGTAATTAATTTTACATGTTATCTAATTATTTATTCAATATAAAATTTCCATTAAGTCTGTCTGACATTTTAATATCACCATTTTGAAGAGGAGTGTGTGCTGAATATCTTTCATTTTGTTTTGTAAATTTTATAGTTTTTGAGATATATACATTTTTTTAGAAGTAGATTGGAAATCTGCAGTCTCAGAAGTTTAACTCAGGCAAATGCAAGTGTATGAAAATGTGGCATTCCACTCAGCCTAGGTGTGAAATATTTATAGTAAGCTCCCCGTTATCTGGGACTCAAGCAACCAGCACTCTCAAACAACCAGCATTTGATTGGTTTGTATGCCGACATGCGAGCCAGTCAAAAATTGCAAAGCAGAGCCACTTCTGTTCAATAAGGAACACCAGGCTGTTTTGCATTGAACAGAAGAGGCTCTGCTTTGCAATTTTTGTTTGGCTCATGTGCCGATGTACGAGGCAATCAAAAATCGCAAAGCATATCTCAAGCAACCGGCACATACACTTAACCGGCATCTACCAGTCCCCACTGGTGCTGGTTAAGGGAGACATCACTGTAAAATGTGAAATCTATGGACTAAGTCTGCTATTATAAGTTAAGTGAATAATCATAAATGAGAGCTGTATAGTTATTATTCTGTATGTACTGAATTGTCACATATTACATAAACAGAACTAAAGTTTCCTATATTAAACCACTACTGCTACTGAGGCAAATGTTTGCCCTTCTTAACTCCTCTTGATAAGCCTTGCATAATTTATTATACTAAGTGATTGCCACACTGTCATACCTAAATCAGGATTGACAGTAGTACTAACTTGCAAGTAAACAAGGCTCATTTTTAAATTATGGTTTCCTTCTGGAACTTTCTTGTAACCTGTTGTTACTAAAGCTTTTATATCTGTTGATCTGTAACTATACTACAATACACGAAATTTCTACTTCCTTCCATGAAATTGAAACATAGATATATTTTATGAACTGGGATGACTATAAAGCATTTTTACGTTTATATTGTTATTGCCAATTGAAAATGAGAATACTCTAACATTATTACCATTGATATGTGAATTACCATGAATGCAGGCATATGATATCCTCAGATTGAGTTGCCATATTGCTTCTTGTTCTGGTCTGTCATAATAACAATTTTTTTTCAGCAAAACAATTTTTACAGATCAGGTTTTGGTGTTTATGTCACGTTATCGAAAGATGAAAATAGCGAACGCTATTTCATCGAACCTAAAATATCTAAAACCACATAATATCGAACATTCAGAACAGCAAATTATTTCCTTGGGAAAAAAAATTGCTATTCCGAAACACATACACACAACACAAGCACTCCTAAAAAACATCAATACACACACATACACTTATAATCCTACAACTAGCCCTACACTAAACTATACATATACTACTATCTATCCACTTACCTTAACCCAAACCCTAACCCTAAGGTCCGTCACTATCGCAGACTCACCTAACCTGCACCCTAACCCTAACTCACTTAACCTGCCCCTAAACCTAATTCACCTAACCCGCGCCCTAACCCTAACTCACCTAACCCATGCCCTAATCCTAACAACCACACAATCGCACAATTACCTGAACCCAACCCGTAAATCTCCACCACAGCGCTGAAAATAGTGAAGCCACAGAACTTGCTAACCAAATGTTTTCCCTAGGAAAGAATTCAGTGTTCTGCAGCTTCTCTATTTTTAGCATTCGATTAAAATGGATTGATATTAGCACATTTGAAGTTTTCAAACTTCGATGTTTTGATATAGACCCAGGTTTTGTGTATACTGCCAGTAGAACGCAGTGGACTGTTTGCCAGGAGATTTCTGCAGACAAAACTCATTCTGTGATGAGCTCCTTTTAAGTTATGTCACTATTGTCTAAACCACGTGACCTGACACTAGAGATATGCTTTAAGCATTGTCAGTTGAATTTTCAATTACTAGACATTGCATGATTTATTTTTCCAATACTCGTATCTTCAAAGTCTGTGAATATTTTGAAAATGTCAGTAAAAACATTTTCACAGAATTTTGATAAGGTAGAATCTTATGCTCACATACATAAATAGGTGCGCACACATAAGAAAGATTTATTGGCTTCTGAGCAGAACATTGATAAATCATTGGATCACTGGCAAAGATGAATGATTTGGAAGCCAGAACTTCTAGAATATTTCATTCCATGTATGCATTCCAATGTAAGTAGAAGATACTGTTATTTTAGTACTAAGACAAGAGACATTTTATACATCATTAAATAACCTCCTAATGGTTTCAATCTAAAGAATTTATTTTATTTATGTATGAACTTATTTATTTATTTTGTATGATCGCTTAACATGATAGACTAGGAAATATAAGATTTTGTACTATAGAATTCTGAAGTAAAGATGGCCTTTTAAAAAAAATAGACCATCATTTTTTTCAAATTTTCAAACATTAACATTTTGGGATATAATTAGGAAAGAGATGAGCAAGGATATCAGTTAAATAAACTAGGCAAGAATAAAACACAAGACAATCAGCCCATCACTCTAATCTCTTTGTTTTTTTGCTTTTTTTACAATGCAGAGGGAAACCAAATAGTACAAACTCTCAAAATCTTTCCAACACATATTTTATTTTTTAAACTTTCTTTTTCATTTAAGTTAGATCAACAAAAAGGGGTGTTAGGGCAAGCAGTGTAGGAGCTGGATGGATAATGTGACTCATTTAAGCTAAAAATGCAAAATTACTGGAGAATACAGTGTTTAGAATGGATTAATTAAAATGTATGAATGTCAGTTTTATTTCTTACTTGCTTCTCTTTTCCAAGGTCTACCTGTTCCCTCACTAATTTATTTATTATTCATGTATTTATTGATATTTCTTTACAAGGAAAGGCTGACTAGGCATGTGTGCCCTTTATTAGCAAAAGCCTGGGGAGGAAAGCTCCAAAGTATCATATTTAAAGTAATCAATTATTTATAATAACAAATTGTATAATGCAGTTTTAGTAAATGCATATTGTACTAGTCAGTATAATAAAATATGTATTAATATTCACAAAGGTTAATATACAATAACATGCAATATTTATGGAAAATTTACAGATAGAAGTGTGTTGAATATAGTTAGCTGTTTGCAGACTGGTATCTAGTAGTTAAGTAGTTGTTATACCATATTAGTGTGGGTAGAGACAGACCAAGGGAAGATAGTTGAGTAGTGATTTGATGCAGGAGTTTAGGATATTTTTTAGGGTGAAACAAGGGGTGTTTGCTACCTGAGCACAGTTCATGTCAGGGTTGTTATGCAGAAAATCTTTACTAAGGGATTTAATGCTTTTATAAAATGTGTGATAAACTGAGCAGCTATTTCACAGGGATAGTTATTTGAGGCAGTATTAGGAATGCTGGTTGTTCTAGATTGGATTGTGTTATTAATAGAAGACCAGATGTTTTTTTTAGGGTTGGAACACTGATTTAGTAAGAGGTTACTGTAGTAGATTTTCTTGTCTGCATTAATCTGCCTTTCAGTATGGTTATAAAATTATTTAAAGTATTGTAGGTTTTGGATAGATCTGTGTTTCAACCATTCGTTCCAAGCCCTATCTCTTTCATGCATGAGGTGCTTGCTTTGAGTAGATGACAGAGGAGAATGGTTATTCTTTATTTGTTTTTTCTAGTTGTAGCTAGACTATTGAGGGTTTTCAGGAAAAGTGTGTTGAATTTGTGTATAACTTCATCAAATGGAATATTTTTCAGGCTGGACCAGTTAAAGGAGTTTCAGATTCTATTAAATGTATCAGGGTTAAAATAAGTGAGGTTATGGAAAGTTCTAAGTAAGTCTTGTTTGAAATGTTTGTGTATACAGGGAGGTAGTCACTGATGCTCAGATTATCACTATAAGGACCCAAAACTTGCATTCATAGTATTCTTGATATGCTGAATATTTATTAGCATCACAAAGCAGAGTGTATATTCAGAATGCTCCTGGAAGCAGTAAATCTAACCAGTCACTCATACATGCATACACCCAAAAACAAAGTCAGCTATGTTAGGTAAACTAAAACCAGGGCAGATAGGAAGTGGGGGAAATGGGAAACACCTAACAACAGATTACAGTCTCAATTCTCATGCTTTTAATGGTTATCCTGCATTTCTTAAATGTTGTTCTTGTATTGTTTGTAGCAGTGGAGCATATGTCTTTTTTTTACTCCTGGGTGGTCCTCTTCTGTGGTTAGCATAACTGCTTACTAAATCTGTTTGTCTCATGCCCACCAATCCACCTTCCTTACTTGTGGACTGCTAGTCAGTTTGCTGAGCAGCAGCAGTGGTATCTAGTTGCCTTCTCCATTGAACCCTAGTGACCCAAATGCTGATCTAACTGTACTCCCTTCAGTGCTTTCTGTCTCCAGTTCTCTAAGTTCTCTAACACTAAAAGAGTGAAAAACTAATAAAATGAAACTCAACATGCAAACATCCCTTTTGGAACCTCTACAGTGGTGTGAAGTCTGGAAAGCACTGATCCTTTCATGATACGAAACATTACCAATGCCCTGCTTTATTGTCTCACCCAGTAAATGTGCAGGCCATTCAGTGATCAAAAATGTATTTCTAAACCCCTAATTTATCTCTTCCAAACTTTTAGTTTGCTGGGGAGGCACTGATGATTACATTCTAGCTAGTGTGTGAGGCATTACGAAATACTGGAGTGGAGTAATTTCCAAACAAAGATTTCAACAGATGGTTCCCAGGTCATTAATATCTCGTATCACTATGCCCTTGCCATCTTCCTGCAAATGGAACCCCCAGCATCTTCTTCCAAAATGCACAGAAAACATAATTCATAGGTAGTTGTTAGACAAGTGATCAATAACATGAAGAAGTCTGGCCCAAATGAACCAATAGAATTGAGATATTATTAACTACACTGATCTAGGGGAGCTACACATACCCCATAAGCATTTGTGATTAACTAGTCAACTGTCAAGTATGGACTTTATTAAACTAAAGATTTCCAAATCTTACCATATACAGTAGGTGACTCTCCTCTGATATAAGAGATCCAGGCAATCTTTTTTAATAATTCCTCATCTTTGGAATAGCATGTCTCCATTCTAGACAGAAAATTCTGTCTGACACAGTTAATTTCCAAAACTGTCTCCTCTAGATCCAGAAGTTTTAATTTTACTTTACACATCTTTTTTAGACCAGTTATTGAATACAGTGCATGTTTTAGTATGTATTTGTCAAATCATATAATTGAACTTAAAGATACCTCGGAGATTCTAACAGACTGGCAGCCCTCCCCCTGTGCTTGGTCTCATACAGACTCCTCTGTGGTGACATTTGTCTAGCCTTTCATGCCATGAAAGATATGACCCTCCTTGACCTCCTATTACTTCACAGACCAAATAGTTCCTCAAATACCCACTTGAAGGACCTAAACCTTTTTCAACAGACAAAAAAAAAACATTGATGTCACAGATTCAACAGATTCATATTCAGTGTATCCCTCACCTCTGGAACAAACTTCCACAAGATGTCCAACAGAGTGACACCCTTGCTAACTTCAAAGTAAACCTGGATAATTGCATGAACAACCTCAGATTCATACCTGATTTATCTTGTTCATAGGTTTATAGGTGTTTACCAGGGTAATGATCACAATGGCCTTTTTAAGCCTAGCCATGCATCCCAAATCTCTGACAAGTTCTGACAATGCCTGTATGCTAGATATAAATCTCCCCTCAAAAGCCTGTAGGAGACAGAATACAGGGATAGAGTCTTGAGGCAGTCTACACAGGCTATATTACTTACACCCTGTATTCTTTTAGTGAGGAACCTCTGTGGACATTCCAGTTGTTGGATATGCCTGGTTAGGTACATACCTAAGGGGGCATTGTACTCAATGATAGGTCTGATAAATGCTGAATACAGTGGAACAATGACTTCCTTGGACTTAGATGCCAAACCTTTGTTTATAAGTTGCATAACATAAAATGATTTCCTTACCACTGTAGACATGTTGTGATAAAAGGCTAGATTACTATTTATGTGTGTTCCTAAGTCCCTGACTGCTGGGTCAACTCTAAGAGGTGTGTTGTCAATATGATAGTTACCAGGGATGGATGACTTCCCAACAGCTCCTAATTTACAATCATCTGTAAATTTAGTCAACCAGAATCCACTGACATTGGCGTTGACGTCTGAGAAGTAAATGTCAAAAAGGAGCAGTCCAAGGACTGATCCCTGAGGGACTCCACTTGTGACTGGCCTTTTTGTAGAGGTGGACTCCCTAGTTCTAATTTCCTGGGTCCTGTCTGTGAGCCAGTTGGCTATCCACCGGGTGACGTATGGGTTTGTACCTAACCTCTTGAGTTTGTCACCAAATGCTTGAGTGGGGTATTGTGTCAAATGCCTTGGCCAGATCAAGGAAGGCTATGTAAATGATTTTGCCCTCATCCATTGCTTTGTTGACCTTCTCAAAGAAGTCCACCAGGTTGAGTAGGCATGATCTGCCCTTGACGAAACCAAACAGAGTTGGGTCCAGTGTCTGGAGGTTTACTGTATCTCTATTGATCATCTCCATGATAATTCTTTCCATGGCTTTACATATAAGACTGCAGTTTCCAGGGTCTGTAGATGGCCCACCTTTGTGCAGAGGGATGACTGTTGCCTTTCTCCATTCATGAGGCATGAAACCTGTTTGGAGGCTACAGTTAAATTGTAATTCCAGATGGCCCTGATAGGTCATGTTTCATGCTATTTAGAAGGTATCCTGAGATATTGTCTGGGTCCATTGATGCAGTGTTCTTGGTCTTAGAGAGAATTTAAGGACCCCGTTCCCTAGTAATAGCAGGGGGAGTTATATTTGATGATGTTTCCTGAGGGAAGGTTGAAGAGGAGAGAGAAATAAGGTTGGAGCTGAATTTATCAGCCAGGAGGTTTGCTATATCTTCTGGCTCAGTATAGGTGGTTCCATTTACAATGAACTCTGCACACAATTGTGCAATGCCTTTGAGGTTGTGGACATAGTTAAAAAATGCTTTATGGTTGTCCTTGGCCTGGGAGGCCAGACTTATCTCAAATTTGGCTTGGGTAGACTTTATTTATCCTCTGAGTTGTTTGTTTAGTTTAACGAGAGTGCTTTTATCCTATCGGGTGCTGTACCTCCTAATTTTTGACATGATTTTCTTCCTCCTGTTATACATCCGATTGATTTCGTGATTCCACCAGGGTGGCTTGTTTTCTAAGTTAGATCTGTACTTCTTCCTGGTGGGTACAGCTGCCTCTATGCAACTATTAACATGCTTGTACAGCATATCTGTGAACAGTTCTGCATAGGCAGAAGTGTTATCAGGGTGTAACTTTTAAATATAGTGACTGGATTAGGTTTGTAATAGTCTGTAGACTGACTGCCTAGTATATACTTACAAATCTGAATGGTGTTTCCCCAACCACAGTGTTTGAAATTATTTGGGAAATATATGTGATGACATGCAAATAAAAATATTTACCTGCTATTCCTCACAGCTATGGTGCAAATGTTAATGCAGGGATAGCTAACTTTATCCAGCCAGATGTCTGTCTTTATGAGTCTTCTTACGTCTAATTGATGCTAGGACTAGGCTATCTGCAAGCTGCGGAAAAAGACAAAGAAGCCTCTTATTCATTTCAGTGAAATAGTTAAATGGTACAGAATAGTACAAGGAGTAGATTGTAAGTCACTTACAGTGAACATTCCTGTCTTACTCACAAAAAAGTGTTTGTACATTAGACATATCCCTACAATCCATAAGGAAAGAGAGCAAAATACAGTCATTGAATCCTTCAATCATTCCCCAGACCAAACCTATGGAAACCCTTACTGCTCATTGATTCTAGGAAAGAAGTGATATAGAGGGGTATCACACTGACAAAATATAAAGTTCTATAAACTACTAATAATACTAATAATAATAATTAGTTGTAGTAGTATCTTCTATCTTGCAGTCTGCAATGCTGGGATTTAAACCTGGATTCTCTGCATTTACTTCTGCGGTACACAGTCAAGAGACTAATTGTTATCAGTGTGAGTAAATCCTAAAGTACCTCACACTTAGCAGTGTTTTGCTGCTGTAATTAATTGTCTGAGTTAGAGAAGAAGACACATCTTTGAAACAGCCTCTCTCCCTTTTCATAAAATATTTTGTAAATATTTCTGGAAAATTGTGATGCTTATACAAGCCGAATAGTATTCATAAAATTCAGTGTTACATTTCTGAGTGCCATTTTGTTAAGACGCATTTGTCTATTTCAGTTTCTTTAACTCCATGGCCGAATGCCAAAAAGGCATTTCTCGGAAGAGATACAAGGTAAATTAAGAAAGCCAAATGGCTCCTTGAAAGGAGAGAGGGTGGATCTGTCTGAAATACTGAAACACTTCCTTTTAGCATATTTTCAGACTTGGTCTTAAAAACAACTTGTCCTTGTCAGAAAGTACCCCTGCACAGAATGCCCACAGCAGCAGGACAAAAGGGTCTGTGATGCTAACCTTACTAATGCATTTTGAAAGGAATAACTCTATGTAGAGTTGGAAAGTGGGGAAGAATTGCCCACATCTGGCCTTGATATGTGTCTATAACCTGTTCTTACAAGTGTACTGAAATCTAATGTCTTTTTATGAGTTTATGCAGAAGGATTCGTTTCTGTCAGAAGTCATTCTGATTTCTTATTACTTGAATTTTCTATTTGTGGCATCCAGTCTGGTTCTGCCAAGTGCTATATTGTTCATTTCTTTGTTTGAAGTAGCTCTCATAAATGTCACAGGGAACTTCATGTTCCTTAATACTTAATGGGAGTTCAAGTAAGCTGCCTTCAGTAAATTTACAGCACAATTTAGTCTACTGCCATAAAATGCTTTCTCATGCTGGTAAAGCAAATAGATTTCTGTGATACATGCATGAAGCAAACATCATTAAGTTCTGTACACCTCTTTGCATAAACGCCTTTCTTTTCTGTTTTGCACTCCTGATGGCTAATGCATGACATTCAACATATGCTTCTAATTTCTACATTCAGTGAAATCATGGCACAGGCATCACATCTGGACATTAATGTGAGTCTTGCTTTTTATTAGACATACTGTGAATTTATATATAATTGAAAAAATGTAAAAGCAAAATCACATATTTTGTCTACAGAATTCCTTCCTTAATATTTATACAGTCCCAATAATTTATATTATATGGTGCAAAACATTAATGCCAGTTTTAATAGAAACTGAATTCATATTAGTGGGTCTCATGACTTTAGTACCTGCATGTTCCATGGGTATGAATGCCTCTGAAGCCAGGAAGTGACATCAAATTGTTGTCAGTTAGAACAAGGTGCAATATTTTATCATGGAATGAGAAAAAAAGGCCAAGAGAAAAATACTGACATAGAGAAATGAAACATAGACTATGATGTTAATGTTTCTTTGTTATCCGTGTTATGAATGAAAAAATACTTAAAATACTTGATGTTTAATTCTGGTGTGTGTGTGTGTGTGTGTGTGTGTGTGTGTGTGTGTGTGTGTGTGTGTGTGTGTGTGTATGAATTTGATGTTGACTGAACAGGAGATTACAAGAATAAAACAAGCTTTTAAGTAACATAGGTAAGGGGAATGTAAGGCATGGAAAATGTGCATATTTCCCATGATGCCTTCATAAAAAGTGCACAGCAAATATATTCATATCAATAAAATGTTCAATAGCAGAACAAAAGTGCATTTAATGAGAGTAGCCAGGATGAAACTGGAATTATGGATGGGTTTCGCTGCAAAGTAAAGCAGCAGTTAATACCTGCAATTATTTAATGAATTTGTTTTCTATACATTATTGTATATTTGTACAAGTCTCCGAAAGAATGCACTGGCCATATATAAAGTTAGATGCAATAAAGCTTACATTAAGGGTCTGTAAAATTAAAATGTATAAAGACTACTTGTACAATTTTACATTTTGCATGCAGACTATGTAAAAAACAGCAGTGTTATTAATCACTCAGTCAGTCATTAATGTATTATGGGAATTATTGACTAAGCAGCTGATGAAATCAAAAAAATGTAATAAAACAACTATACAACATATGCATGTATGTAAGCAAATAAAGTTAGATAAAATTTAGGTGGAGTACTCACAAAAGTAGTTGTAGGCCTTAGTAAAAAGATAGGTAGCAAATGACTTCTTTAAAGCCCTCCAAACACTGGCAGTCCTAAAGATTCCACAAAAATAGGGCACCAAATTATATGTATAGATGGGTCTATGTTACTTGATCGAAATTTCACAATCTCATACAAGAAACGTAATAACCCACTTAAGGGAAAGCGCACTACATCGAAAGTGTACTTTCGCAAAAGCCGATTCAAAGCAAACTACTTTAAACACTATTTTGAAGGGGGGCCAGCCGCCCTGCACTCCCCATGTGGGGGGCTCTGCCCCCTACACCCCCTACTTAAATATACTAGCTCTGAGATCGCACTACAGTGGGGAAAAGGATATATTTCCTTATCTCCACTGTAATGTGCTTCGATAAATCGGCTTATGCGAAAGTACACTGTCGATGTAGTGCACTTTTGCTTAAGTGGGTTCGATCTCCTGTTTGTCGAAAAAGTGTGTTTTTGACAAACAGAAGTAGACCTGTTTATATATATCTATATATATATATATATATAGAGAGAGAGAGAGAGAGAGAGAGAGAGAATGCCCTGAGGTCTGTAAATGCATTTTTTTGGAACTAGCAGCAACTCTAAAGAAGTTGGCCATATTCTGGACCAGTTGATAAGGAACATTTGGAGGTAGAAGAGACCAGACAGTACAAGGCTGAAAATGTTATGCCGAGAACATAGAGCAATATTTGTACTCTAATAGGCAGGCAATGCAGATATTGCAGTATGGATACAATTTGGTCTCCCCTGAAAAGAAGACACTGGCCTAATGAGTCTAGCCCTGTACATGAATAAAATTGGCAAAAATAGGTAATATCCATCAGCAAACATGCCACGGCTTCTGCTCCAGCTGCAAATCAGTTTCATAATCCTTGCCAGAAAGTGATCACTACACTAGTGAACTAAAGATGGAACCGGTGAGTAAACCACTTTTACTGGGTGCTGCAGTAGATGGAGATGATTGAAATGGGTAATATTCCTCAGATGATAAAAGGAGGGATATCAGTAAATCATCAAAAATGGCACCAATGTCTCATACTATTGTTACAAACTCTATGGGGTTCCCTTCACATAAACAAAATCCCACTTACCCAACTTTCATAATATCGGGCCAAGAACACCGAAAGTCCAAAACACTGACCGCTCAGAACACCAACGTGAAACTAAAGGTAAGTAACTGCTTGGCCAGCATGTTGACCTTTACCCCTGATCTCCATGGTAACATTATCTCGGAATTAGTATATTTAGTTAGGGGGGTGTGGGATGAAGCCCCCCACATGGGCATGTCTTCTTTGCTTTCATTTCAGTTTGTTTGTTAGGTTGGCCAAAGGGTTACTTACCTTTAGTTTAATGTCAGTGTTCTGAGCGGTTGGTGTTTTGGACTTTCGGTGTTCTCGACTCGATGTTATGAAAGTTGGGTAAGTGGGATTTCATTTATATGAAGTAGACCCACTCTACAAAACTGCCTCACTTCATAACTACAGGTTATGCATTAGAAAGTTACAGTGTAGCATAAATGCCCTTAGCTTCTTTCTTGGCTAGGATGAGTTTATGAGTTTATGATGACTCTGTGTTATCTGATGGAGGTGGCATTTGGACAGTGCTATAAAGATCTGAGAGACAAATAATCCAAATGGAAGGAGAAGTACAACTGACTATTATCAGGAGAACAATTATGCTGAAGACCCATATGATGAGAACATTTGAGTTCTGTGACATTCCATGTTACAAAAGGCTATGGAGAATAAATCATGGGAACTAGCACACTAAGGTGGTAGATGGAAACCCAAAGTAGCACATTAGCTTCTCTAAGAAAACCTTGCAGTCAACTATATCAAATGCTGACAAGCGATCAGGTAATACCATCACAGAACATAACCTCTGCCCTCTCCCTTTAAGGATGCCATTTAGTACCCTAAATCAGGCTGTCAGAGTGCTATGACATCTTAAAAAGCAGACTAAAATACTTGAACTGCTGGTGCAGAGGCATACAGTCATGATTATGACCCATGCAAACCAGATTCAAATAGCAGCTCAAATACTTGATGCCCCTGGCAGGGAGGGCAGGCATGTCTGCCCAGCCTAGGTGTGTGCATATTCCTTAGAGGTGCCATCAAGCTTGATTCCAGCAGTGGAAGGGTTCTCAATAGAAGTGCTGCATGCAGTGGGAGGGAGCTCAAGCTGAGGCATATGCATAGGTATACATACATACATACAAATATTTCAACTATGGGTATTAATGCCCTTCTAGCCTACCAATATACCAAAACCAGTTATTCCCATTATAACTGTCCAGGCTGTTCTTAAAAATATCTAAACCAGTGCTTGCTTTAATGTAATTCGGTAGTCTATTTCATGCATCAGCTGCTCTCTCAGAGAACAAATTAGTACACTTCTCATTCCTATAGAGCAAGACACCAAAGAACCCATTGTGTGTCTACTCATAGGATAGTATAAGAGAGCACAAAGAGCGAGGAATTAGAAAAAAACACTCCCTGTCAATAGTGGCAGCAATGTGATGCTCCCTCCATCTTTTTAATCTCATCAGGCAGGGGTTGAGATTAGCCAAGTGAACCTAAGGTAGGTCCAGCAGACCTGGTGATTAAGGGGAGGACCTAGAAGCAGCTGATGGTCAGTTGTGGGGAGATTAAAAGATTTATAAAATGTGAGACTGGAATGGGTCTATGAGGTTACAAATCCTAAGGCATTATTCCAGATGAACTTAAACAGCTTTCTAAATGACCTTGCAGATGACGTTAAAGTGAGAGGCAGGTCAGAAATTCCCCAGAAAAATCTACACTTAAACAGGATTCAAAAGATCTAAAGTTACCAAAGGCTCCTTTAAAATCAACAGAAAGACATCTGTCAAATATTATTCTGAGAGTCTGAAAATAATTATAAGAGAGTCTGAAAATAATTGTAACAAACACCTACAAGCAAGAAACCAGTGTTGTAGGAGCAAGATCCAGTCTTCAAGTTGCTGAAAACCAGATTCATAAACTTAGAGCAGTCATGAAGCTCAAACTCTGGCCACCTCAAGTTAGAAAGTAACCAAAGGCAAGTACAATAGATCATCACCTAGAAGAAGTCTTGCTCCAAATAAAAAGGCAACCTTATCTTGGAAAATGGAGCCAGTCTCTCAAATGTTCTTTAAGTGTTCAGGAAGACTGGGATGCATAGTCTACTGGTTATGGAAAAAATGTTCAGCAGGTCAGTTAGCTAAAGTGGAGATCAAATAAGGCAATGGTTATGCCATTTTCTTTTCTTGGAGATCTCTGACTGACATAAGTGTTGATGGTTGTCCAGTATAAGTTTGTTCTTTAATCTGCATGAGTGTCTCCATCACTGTTGTAAACTTCACCCATCCAGATGATTGCCGCCCGTCCCTCAGACAGCTGTTACCTCTGCTTTGGGTGAAATCCCCAGGGACAAGGAATAAACTGGCACTGTCTGATCAAAGGCTTTCTTAATGGTTGACAGATGGAGGGGCAAAAATAACCAAGAAAGAAAGAGCAGCGGGTAACATCAAACTGAGGCTTGCACTGACCAATTGAAGCAGTGCATTCCCAGACTTCAGGAAAAATGCTTTGAGTGCAAAGGTGATGGCCTTCTCATAGAACAACATAAGCTTATTAAGATCAGCTGACCTCTCTTTGCAAAGTATTGTAATGAGTATGGGGAAAATGGTGTAAAATGACACATTTCATGCATTAATATACTCAGCAAGCTTGGAATCAAGTGGAATAATGGGGGAAGGTCCAGACTAAAGTTGACCAGCTATTGATCAGACTATGAGAGTAGTTCCACTGCTATGTGTGTAGAGTGTGGAGGTTATGATGAGTTATAAAGTTAATAAAGTGAACAACTCCAAAAAGTATGTATGATATCACCAAACTCTTGGGTGACAGTTCAATTTATTGTTGAATCAGATGTTAAATTTACCCAAATCTAAACAGTTTCGGGAATCAACACTAAGCCAAGGATGAAATCACTGAAGTCCATGTGAAAGTCTTTTCACTACCATGTGGATGGCATACAAAAAAGGAAACCCTTCTATCAAAGCTTCAAGACCAACACTGGTAACAGCAAGAATTATGAAGGCAGATTTTTGTTTTGACCCTTTTCTCACTGGATAGTATCTTTAAAGATAATATATTTATAAATATGAAGTGTGAAAACAAAGCATCTGTGCAAATGTACTTTGAAAATTCCCTTTTTTGCAATTATTGGCTTTCATAATTTCTGATGATGTTTCTAATCAAATCCTGATAGATATAACCAAGCAGGAAACAAAACTGAGCATTTATTTTTGCAGATGCAGCATGAACTAGTGCTACTCCATATTTTCAGCAAATAGATCCATTGGAGGAAGAGAAAAATAACCCAAAGCAATTGACAGTAAAATGTTATGCAGGAAAGACGAAGGATTTGAACAGAACTTATTCACAGCATAGGAGACCAATATTTCCCAAACCAAAAATTTCCCAGTTAAATAAATCACACAGATTTCAAACTTGCAGTCAAAGCAAATGCAAGCAACATTGATTGCAAATGAGTGAAGGTCACAAAAAAGACCCCACTGCCTAATAGCATAACACAACTACATTTCAGCTGTTGAGAAACAGCTTTACACAGGCAAGGATATTGACTCACATTCAATAAACGACACTCCCCATGTCAACAGTCATTGAACTGTTTAGTGCAGTTTAGTAAACAAAGCATTTCAACATTGCACTATTTAGGTGACATATTTACAAAAACTTCCTAACTTTGAACTTTCCACTGTAAAATCACAGTGGTAAAAAAACTAAGAAATTATCAACAAGAGTGTCTTGTCCCTTATGACTGCGTCTGATTGGAGCAGTGTGTCACTCAGTTTTACATTTTAACAAATCTATCTGGAGTGTTCATAAACTTAGTACTCAGTCACATACATACATTCTAAGCACTATGTTTAGGATGCTGCACATCCTTACTGTAAGTTATAGACGTGTACTGCAGTAATGACAGTTGGCATTCAAAAGACTGTCTCATTCTATCAATGGTGCATAGGTGCACATTATACCCTGTGCCATGGTGAACTATGTGCACCATTACTATAAATGAGGTAAATTAGCAGGGTAAGCCAGTTAAATGTATCCCACTGTGTTTCATAAAAAATGAACTATTTGCTATGACAGTAGAGCGTGGAACTCCCTTGGAAAGAGTAGTTCATTACAAGGTAATAAGGGGATCTGGTGCTGTGTGAGGTCTTAATACATCAGCAGGAAAGGTGGGCAGGTGTGGTCACAATCACTGCATCATAAATAAGCATGTAATTTGATACACTAAGACCAGCCCATACACAACTGGTGTAGTGTTTGCAAATGGTGAATGATCCTGGGGGGGGACATTTGCATGTGTAATTTATGCATGAACTACTATGTCTACACAATGTGGTAACATTATTAGTGTAGGAAAGTAAAGAAGTGCCCAAAGTTATTATGAGGCCTGATGTCTACGTTAGGCCTCATCACCCCAGAATGTCCAGTATTTCATCTTAGAGGTCATTAATGCAGTTAGAAAATGGGCTGGCTGTAAATGTATGTTCATAGGATCATAGGATGATAGGAAGTTACTAGGCTGTTGGCCATGAGGCCCTTATAAGCCTAGCCAAGGGTTTAGCCCATGCCGCGGTGGTGGTGCTGCGGTAGCATTGTCGCCTCACAGTAAGACGCTGTTCGGTTCGATCCTCAGCTAGAGCATCTTCTGGGTAAAGACATGCGCGAATGGGCGTACCTTCATTGAAGGTTGTGCATCAGGGCTGGTAACTCGGCATGTAAAAATCAACTACCAGTCATTAGCGGACCGGAGTTCTGCTGTGGCGACCCCTAACTGGGAAAAGCCAAAAGACACAACAACAACATAGACAAATCAGCACCTGATGCCCCTGTCCAGCAGGGACAGGGGTGGAATCTCATGGATGTATTTTCTATTTCCCATGTTTAATTTGCTGCTTTCCTGGAATGTCTCATCCCATGTCAAATCCCATGTTTCCTATGTTTAAATGCATGGTGTTGTATATTTATTTTTATAACTGTATAATACAAAATAGTCCCATACTAGAAGTGTTAATACTGTCTAGGCAACTAGTGTAAACATAAATTATTTTGTATTATATATAAAAAAAAATTAAAGCATGAAAGTCATAAAATGCAGTGTTCTTTAATGTCCACCTCCCCACCCACAACCATCTTTTTAAATTAAAATAAAACTCTGTAGAAACTTTTTGAGAAATCTATTTGAGAAGACAATGATTTGCTGTAGTATTCTAGCCTCAGTTCTGTAAAACTGAAGTAATTTTGATGCAAGCTGACTATTTATGGACATAGAAGAGGGATGCAGGTAAACTGTAATCTGCCTGCCTTATTCATTTAAAGCTGTTTTCTAATCTAAAAATGCTCTGATTGCATGTTCTACAGCATTAGGTGGTACCATGTTATTGACAATAGCAGCATGAGAAGGAGCACCATAAGTTACTCTGAAACAGACATTTGTTTTCATGTTTGGTGCTTGCTAAATGCAGGCAGACATCAGTTGGCATTCAGAAAGGGCCAACATCACAGGTAAGCTCTAACACAAGCTGATCCCACTGGTGATGGCCCTTTGTAATTTAGAATTAGCCCACAATCATGATTCAAAGCGTCTTTAGGATCACACCATTGGGCTGTCTCCATAGCCATACTCTGTGCTAATGAGACATTCCAGGGAAGCAGCCTATGCTAATTAGCCATGTGGTCTCCCCTAGAAATGCCTATGGTAATGGATTTATGTAGCAGAGTGATTAAAAGACTCACTCAGATGGTTATGTTGGCATAGCAGCCATGTTATTTACCACAGTTGAAAAGTTGCGGTCACCCTTTGCAGTAAAGGTAGGGTAGGTATAAGAATCAAAACCCAGGAAATTTTGTAAAATCAAGGCCATCTGAGAAGGAAAGGATGTGCCCATCTGGAGGGGTGCAATACCTCTCAGTGGCTATGCTCAAGACTTCCGGACAAAGCCAGGAAGAACACTAGATGTTATCAGTGAGATTTTTTAAATATTACACTTAGTTCCTTAAAAGTTAATAGAACAACAGGCTTCACATCTCAGTGCAGAATCAGATTCTAAGCAATAAGAAGAATGAAACTGTAATGCCTGCCATTATTGACTGTACTCAACAGTGATTTATTAGGAACAGGGAAAAATATGGAGCTACATCAGGGGTATTCCGTAATTTTAGGTACAGTTGATAGAGAAAGGTTTGTGTCCATTTGTGTGAAGGAGTGTTTGAATGCATGCATGTGTGGAACAGTGAAAGAAGGGTGGCGCCTGTGCCAAAAGGTTTCATGGGGTGCCAGAGGTGATTATCTCAGGGAACTGCTGAATAGCACTAGTAGCAACACTGTGCAATTCAAAGACATGCAAATTAACTAATAACAAGGTCTTTCCTCATTGCTGCTAAACAAGCCTCTGAATCGCATTTTACATGATTGTGCAAGATGTCCCTTTTGGCTGCAGCAGTTCATGGCTGCAATGTTTTTTTTTTCTGAGTCCAAGCCATTATGTTATCTGTTAGATACACATTTCTCGTTCGGTCCTGACAGCAGTCCCTGTCTGGCAGTACTGCAGACAATGAGTAGAATAATTAGCAAGACGCAATGAATGTTGTTTAAACTGGAAGCTTTAAAAAGAAAACACTCAGAAAAAAATGTAACACCAGTTTAGCATTTTCATTTTGTTAATATGATAAAGTAGATATATCTTCGGCACGTTAAAAAGAGGAAAATTGTCAAAAGAAAAACACTTTTTGTTTAAGAAAAGTATCTGTTTGCAGTACTAAGTTAGGAAGTAAAAATTGTGTCAAAGCCAAACATTTCCCCCTTTTTTAATTTTGTATTTCTGCCATACAATAGACACTTTTTAAATAGAGCCCTCCCTATAATCTAGTGTTTAGATTACTGTATGATCATCTGAGACTGTGTTATTATCTAAACCCAATTTATAAAGTCTGATAAAGCTTTGAATAGGAAATTCACTATATATTAGTTCAGTGGCTTTTGTAGCTGCACAAATTGTTGCAAGCACCTTAGAAATCTTGATTCTTGTGTCAATAAGAATCAGCCTGTCTTGTCCCATGTCAAGTTATTAACAATAACAGTGCTGTCTCTGCTTATTCAAAAGTCAATCCTAGTTGACTTCCCTGCATCAACAGGGTATGTTTTAATTAACATACTAGTTAATTTCCTTAGATAAACAGGTTAATCTTCATTTACCTGTGGGTGGATGAAAAATGAATTCTTGAGCCTCGTTTGTCTGAAATTTAACCACCAAGGATCAGAGCACCTGCACAAGAAATTATTGTTGGTGAATTGTGTCAACAGTGGTGCACTTTTTGCAGAAATTTCTCCCACCTTTGAATTGGTGCAACCATGGAGTTAGTATATACAACTTCAGGGGGGCTTGCCCTCTGCACATAAGTGGGTGCCTGGGGCTTGCTCCCTTCCAAAAAAAAACATTTTAAAAAAGTGAAAATACAGAACAACTCAAGACTGACATTTGAATAGAAGAAATCTGAGATACAAATTGAGCTTCTTAAAAAAATTTAAAAATAAATAAATATAGTGCAGTGGGGGTATGACCAGCTCCAGTCACTATGGTAGTATAATCTTGTCAGAAGTAATGAGAGGTACAAAGTTTCATTATATAAAGAGAGTAATAATCCCTGGTTTGAGAACTACAATTTATAAAATGTAGCTGAAATACCCAATGTCCTTACTGGAGCAATTTAAAGTAGTGGAACCAAATGATAAACTTACTCTGTTATATAAATGACTTTCCATGATCATGACAGACATGGAAGCTTACCACAAGATGGTGCAAAAACAAGAAGTTTAACTCACTGTGTTGGAAAATAAAGTGCAGCCGCATTAAGGTACTATAACTTAGATTATTTAACAGGGAGTAAAATGATAAAACAAGAGACTTGGAGACTAAATTAAATATAGTTCATCTTAAATCAAATGATTTAGAAAATTGATTTAGGAGATGCAAAATCAGAGTACTAGGGGTTGCCTGAATCTATCCTCAGGAATGATCAGAGACATTTTTTCACGTTTAATATAAAATATCATGAATTTGGCCAAGAGGTATAATCCTGATATTGAGAAGATCCATAGATTAGGCTCAGTGTTACTACACTATGGCGCTATGGTCAGACATGTCTGATTTGCATTAGCTTCCTTTCTGACATGGGACTGGCTACTTCAAAACAGCTGAAAACATGGTAAGTGCCATGGGGAAGGCATTGTTTGTTGTGCCAGATATCTCAAATCAGATATACCTACAGAGGAAAATAATCACAAATGTAAAATCCCAACTCCATGCATAAGGTTATTGCATTAACATACTTCACCCCTACACAAGGGTAGCTCATATGGTCAAGGGTCTAGGTGATATATATATATATATATATATATATATATATATATATATATATATATATATATATATATATATTAGAGGCAGCACATGCATTTCTTACTAAAATATTAAGTCAGAAAGAGGAAAGAGATATGCCACGAGAAGAATTTATATCAGTGTGAAGTGGAATGGCAATTTTCCAAAAGTGAAAATCAATGTTCTAAGAAGCAAGACAGAGTTTAGGTGAAATCACAAGGAGCCAAGCCAGTGAGACTCTAGTAGCATAAAAGTCATTGGATAGACAGAACATAAGTAGTGGCTTCAAGAAGATCAAGGGAAGAAGATAACATTGTAAGGCCCATGTGGAATGTGTGGAATGATGTGGTAGAGAAAAATAAATTTTAGGCCAGGAACAAGACAAGATATAGGGGTTCAAGGTATCTACAAGTGAAATCTCCTCTAGCCATAAGAGCATAGCATGTAGTCGTGCATAGTCATAAATCTTTTCAGACACTTCAGTGAACTCAGGCAGTGAAGATGAATACTGTTTAGAGAAGAATTGACACTCCTTGTGGGGATATGCAAGGCAAGCCAAGGGATGATTAACCTGAAGGATAGGAGGAAGAGCAAAGGGAATGCTCAGCAAAGAGATAGAGAGTAAATACTGAATACTATACAATTTTGTGTGTATCATATTCCAATAATTATTAATATAGATTTTGCCTCCTCCAGCACAGTTGCTCACTGTTTACATCTCTTGACTGTTGTATGTGCATCTAAGTGGGTGCAATATGGTTAGAATACCAATGAAAACTTATATGTATGTTCAGGTTGCCCATCTGAGGTCAATGATGTTGGTATGACTTTGATGAGAATGATTATTTCCAAAAAGAAGAAAGATTTATTTATGATATATGAACACTTGTTTTTCAGAACTGATGCTTTTGAACTACAACTATTATAGTATCGTACTTAACAACAGTAACAGGCTGTGTGCTGATTTGGTGGTGGGTCTGTCCCTCTCTGTCAAAGTTCTTGGAGTATTATTTGGCATTTTCTAACACTGATTTGCTCAAGATAAACACTCATCATCACAGAAGGCAAATAGGTATGCAATGGAGAAAGCCAAATTAATCAATACAAAAAAGCATCCCCAAAGATATTTGAAGAGAAATACAAGCAAAGGCACCAGATATGGAAAATTTCACAATACAAAAATAAGATCACAAAGTGCAAACATAGAACAGAAGATTAGTAAAGAAGTTAAAAAACAGAAAAAGGAGCTATGGAATACCTGCAAAATGAAGGATTTAGCATAGAAAGTCTAAGACAGGTTATATCACAGCATGATGGAATGAGTCCCCCAAGTAATGGGAAACAAGAGGAACAAGAGACATCTGAAGAAGAAATACGGACATGAGAAAGAAAAACAGATTTAATATGGTCCAATATTTATGCAAAGGAGAAAGCAAAATTAATCAATACAAAAAGAGCAGCACCAAAGATATTTGAAGAGAAATACAGGCAAATGCATCTGGATATGAAAAATTTTACAATACAAAAAAATAACAAAACAAAGAGGGAAGGTAGAAAGGAGGATTAGTAATGGAGAAGTTAAAGAAACAGAAGCCGAGATTATGGATTACCAGTGAAGTGAAGAATCTAGTGTAGAAAATTTAACTCTGATAACACCACTGTAGGATAGAATAATGAATCCACAAATTAAGGAGAAACCAGATAGGCAGGGAACATCTAATCAGTTGCCATATGAAGATGTTTTGGAGCCTCAGTAGGAAACCAGTATAAAAGTTCAGTTGGAGTTGCACAGTAAAGGAAAGAACAGGAAACTGTGGCAAATCTGATGCAGTCAATGTTGTGAATTGATACATCAGTGAGTTCCCATATGAAAAAGCAATGGATGACACAGGATAAAACTGAAGATAATATGGAATAGAAAGATACTCTGGAACTTTCTGAAGAATGCCCACAGGAAATGGAGACAAAGAATGTGCCCACAGTTTAGAAGAAAATTATCTTAGGGAAGTGTTGCTTGATTTAATAGAGATGGATAGACATATTAAGATCAATAAAAGAAATAGACTACACACAGTCAGTAAGACCCAGAATATTAGAAGTTTGATAAAAACAAATGAACACATCAGTCAGACTGTTCACAGATAATCATGCGATATACCAGAAGTAAATATGATCTATTTCTGTGTAGTTAAATTAATAACAGATAAAGTTTTACCATAAAACACAGGGTAGTGGGGGAAAGGAAGGGGAGAAATCAAATCCCATGATGGAAGTATTGAATAGAGAAAACTATAAAGCAATTAATACAAGAAGTGTCACTACTGGAAGAGTACAGAAGAGGGAATAGTCAATAAAATACTCAGAAAGATAGACGTTAAATAAGCAATGTGCAGTATCAGTATTGATCAGGATATACCATATACTATTGCAAATAAACTAGATATCAGAAACACTTAAAATATATGAAGATAAATATAAAGGAAAAGAAAAAAAAATAAGCAATTTATTGGTGACCCAAAAAATTTTATAGAGAAATGGGAAACAAGGCAAAAGGATTGAAACACCCCAAAAAAGAAGAAATAGACACATTTTGGAGAAGTATCTATGAAGATCCTGTGGAACATACCAAATATGCTGAATGGCTAGAAGAAGTAAAAGAAAGAATAACAAGTTTAAATGTACAGGATATGAAATGTGATGAAGTAATGGCCAGAGAAATTGAAACAAAATTAAGAAAGGCTCCTAAAGGGAAAACCCCAGACCCAGATCCAGTACTTATCTTCTGGCTAAAAGTCTTAACATCTTTACATGATGATTTAGCTAGGAGTAAGAACTGTTTATATGCACACCCCACACAGACACCAACCTGGTTAACAACAGAATAAACAATACTCCTCCTTAAGAGTAAACCTGCAAGCTGTCCTAAAAACTATAGACAAATAACTTACCTTCCAATGATGTATAAACTATATACTGGAATTGATGCCAATAGAGTTTACAGTCATTTAGAAGAAAACTCAGTCATGGCAATAGAGCAAGAGGGTAACAAGAAAGTCATATGGAACAAAGGATCATTTGTTGATAAATAAAGTCATAATGGAGAATTGAAAAATGGGGAAGAATCTAAGTATGGCACGGATAGACTACTAAAAGCATTTGACAATATCCCACATTCATGGATAAAAGACTGCTTACAAATGTACAAGATACACCTCACACTGATCAATTACATTACACTGACCATGAAACAGTGGCAAACCACTTTGCAGTTAAGCCATGAAAAAAAGAATATTCCAGGGATAAAAATTCAAAAGGGGTGTGACGATGTGAGGTGTTGCCATCTGTGCCAGGGAGAATAGGGGAGTGTATGTGTAACATATGACAGCATAGTTAACTGGAAGTTTGTGAGTAATTTTGTGTTTGACTATCACAGTGACTTGTACAGATACTTGTGTTAAAAGTGTATCAACAGTGTTATTATAACTGATTAAATGTTTATGGTTAAATAAAGAATTCTGGAGGGGAAGAGTAGAAGTTTTTGAAATTGTTTTATAGCTTTCAGATACTGTATCAGATCTTAGCAAAGCTCTGAGTGTGTATTGTACTAGACTCAGGTCATCAACAATGATGCCATTCTATACCCAGCACTGAGAGGTTGGAACTCTCACAGCAGCTTGTTTTGTTTTCTTTGGAACCTGATATAAAAGATCTATGACAGTTATCACAGTTAGTTGTTATTCAGTTCAGTTATTTGAAGCTCATCACCTTGCCTTGTGGAAGTAAGCATCTCAGCATCTAATCTTGCCTTGCTGTATTAATTAAGTTAGCTAGGGAACAGTTATTATTTAGACAGGCAGGAAATATTGTGAGATTAGTTGTGTATTGTTTTTCTGAATCTGTTTGAATCTGTCTGTGTTACTTTTGTTTCTCCTGTGAGTGAAACTCTGGTGTTTATTGTACTTAGATATTTAATATTCTCATGTTTTCTATTTTATTATTTTTTAAATATTTTTCTACCTTTCATTGTGATTGGTCTTTTAGAGAATACTTGTTATTGTCTTGAAAGTACTTGTGCTTATTTTAGTGACACCTTGGCCACTCCAAAAAGCTTTGCTGCTTTGGTTTCACTCTACCATTTATGTTAGTATTCAGCTTACTCAGTATAATTGGATACCCTTGTAAGAGCCTGAGAGTGGTTGACTGGTGGCAGTACAGTTACCTTATAGTTTGAGCAGGGGGGGCTACAGCTAGTAAATCTGTACCAGCCTTACCCAGGTATGTGTGTGTGTGTGTGTGTGTGTGTGTGTGTGTGTGTGTGTGTGTGTGTGTGTGTGTGTGTGTGTGTGTGTGTGTGTTAAATTCAAATACCCAGGTGTGGGTGTGTCAGCTACTTGGAACTGGGATACAGTGCTCCAAAGTGAGTCTTGCTTGGGATCAGGAGAAACAGGGAGTCCAGTCCCAGGTCTGGAGTGTATTCCCTTTGTGCTCTTGGGGGAAATTGTGCTTGATTCAGAGCTGCATCTTAAAATAGTGTGTAAATACATTATTGTTCTTAGTGACCAACTCTCATCAGGAATCCACAGGTTTTTCACCCTTTGAGTTGCTGTATAGGCATGGGGTGAGGGGGCCTTTAGATTTAATTCATGATGAGTGGAGGGTGAGTGTGAATCCCACAAGGAGCCTGTTGTGGCATATGTTCTAAACCTTAGGACAAGACTTAGGGAGCTCATGGTCTTGGCACAGTAGAACCTGGCAGGAGCCCAACAACAGAAAAAAGTCTGGTACGACAGGAATGCTTGAGCCCGAGAGTGTACTGTGGGAAAGCAAGTTATGGTGCTCATTCCTATGAGACACAATAAGCTGCAGGCAGCTTGGGAGGGACCCTTCAAAGTGGTAAGGAAGGTCAGTAATGTTAATTACATGGTGAACTTTCTAGGCGAGAGGCAAGGGCACAAATTGTACTGTATTAACATGATAAAGCCTCAGCATGTCTGGAAGGTCCCGGACAGACTGCAAAGGGCAGGATTCATGATTAAGCTCAGTAAATGTCAGGTTAGTATGGCAGAGGTCTCCTACGTGAGACATAGAGTGGGGAGAGATAAGATTAGGCCAGAACCTGCCAAAGTGGAAGCTATTCAAGCTTGGCCTGCCCCATTACCAAAAAGCAGGTTAGGGCATTCTTAGGGACAGAGGGGCACTATAGAAAGTTCATTCTTAAACAGTGCAAGAGCTGCTCCTGTCACAGACCTGACAAGAAAAAATGGGCCAGATAAGGTAGTGTGGACCCCAGCCTGCGAGAAGACATTTCAGAAACTTAAAGGGACTTTGGGGGATCCCCTGTGTTAGTGAGTCCAGATTATAGCAAATAATTTGTTGTGCAAGTGGATGTTTCAAACCATGGGGCAGGGGCTGTACTCAGTCAAGTTTCCGCAGTGGGAGAAGGGCATCCAGTTGTATATCTCAGCCACAGACTCCAACCCAGAGAGAAATGTTATGCAGATGTAGAAAAAGAAAATGTCTAGCCATAGTATGGACACTGCAGAAACTTCAGTCTTATCTGTATGAAAGGAAATTCATGGTGGTTGCAAACCACAATCCTTGAACATGGCTACATAGATTCAGTCAACAAAATGCCAAGTTATTAAGGCGGAGCCTAGGGTTACAGGCATATAACATGACAACACAATAGTGTGGTCAGCAATGTCAATGCAGATTTACTCTCAAGACAAGGTATAGGTTAATGTGTTCCCAGACAGGCCCATTCCTTTCAAGCAATGTTGTCCAGGGTCACGTAAAAAAATAGGATGTAACTCTTATAGCAGCTTGTTTTGCTTTGTTTTGTTTTGGAACCTGATATAAAAGATCTGTGACAGTTATCACAGTTAGTTGTGGTTCAGTTCAGTTGTCTGAAGCTCATCACCTTGCCTTGTGAGAGTAAGCATCTCAGCATCTAATCTTGCCTCACCGTATTAAGTTAGCTAGGGAACAGTTATTCTTTAGACAGTTGGGAAATACAGTGAGGTTAGTTGAGTGTTGTTTTTATGCATCTATTTGAATCTGTCCAACTGTGTTGTTTTTATTTCTCCTGTGATTGAAACTCTGGAGTTTATTGTATTTAGATAATTACTATTTTCATGTTTTCTATTTTATTATTTATTATTGAATATTTTTATACCTTTCATTGTGGCTTGTCTTTTATAGAATAGTTTTAACATCTTGAGAGTACTTCTGCTTATGTTAGTGACACCTTGGCCACTCCAAAAAGCCTGTCTGCTTTGATTTCATTCTACCATTTATGTTAGTATTGATCACACATTACCAACAGTTCAAAAAATAGATGCAAAGTATTGATTTTACTCAGTATAATTGGATACACCTGTAAAATCCTGTGAGCGGTTGACTGGTGGCAGCGTAATTACCTTATAGTCTAGGTAGAGGGGCTACAGCAAGCAAATCTGTGCCAGCCTTACCCAGGAGTGTGTGTGTGTGTGTGTGTGTGTGTGTGTGTGTGTGTGTGTGTGTGTGTGTGTGTGTGTGTGTGTGTGTGTGTGTGTGTGTGTGTGTGTGTGTGTGTGTGAAAATCAAATACCCAGGTGTAGGTGTGTCACAGTGCTCCAAAGTGAGTCTTCTTTGGGATCTGGAGAAACAGAGAGTCCAGTCACAGATCAGGAGTGTGTTCCTTGTGTGCTCTTGGGGGAAATTCTGCTTGATGTAAAGAGCTGCATCTTAAAATACTGCATAAATCCATTCCTGTTCTTAGTGACTATATCTTACTGGTATCAGTGGTGAGGACTGAGGCTCCTTGATTAGTGGCTTGGGGTAGAGCGGCCATCACAGGGTGATATTCCACGGTGAATCTTTGTCACCACTGCTCTTTTGTCTTGCCCTTAACCCACTAAGCTGTCTTCTTAACAGATTAGGTCATGACTACAATTTGGCTCCCAGAAAACAACAAAGTGTAAAGACTTCTCTTCTTCTTTTTGTGTATGATTTAAAACTATATAATTCATCGGATGAGAAACTGAAAGCACAATTACAAGTAGTCAAAACATTCTCAGATCATATAAGAATGTCATTTGATCTTGATAAATGTGCAAAAGTAACATTTAAAGCAGGAAAGCTGCAGCACTAAGAAAATATCAGTCTGAGATAGGAATGTGATATAAAAGAACTTGAGCAAGAGGGAATATATAAATATTTGTGAATTAATGAAGGATCAACAATAAAACATGAACAAACAAGAATAAAACATAGTAAGGAATATTTTAGAAGAAACTAATATTAATAATGAAAACAGCTTTCACATCTAGGAACAAAGTCCAGGTAATAAACCAATTTGGTCTTCCTATTTTAACTTACAGTTTTGGAGTGAGTGACTGGCCCCAAAAGGTATTGAATCAGTTGGACAGGAAAACATGAAACATGCTTCATGCTTATCAAATGGTTTACAACAATCAGTGTAAACCAAGATTATATATTCCCTGTTCTGAAGGAGGTATGGGCCTCCTCAAAAGTGGTTTCCTGTATAGATCCACAATCATAGGACTGCATGCATATTTGCTAACCTCACAAGATCCAAATGTAGTGAAAGTTTTAAAACATGATGAGAATAAGTCGAAGATGGCATCTCTGCTTAGTTTAGCAGAAGCACATCAGTGTCAAGCAGGACTGGAAATCAAACCAGAAGAAGATAATCAAGCAGCAACTGAATGTGCCAAAAAAAAACAAGAGAAAGAATACAATGTGAAGGATCAGATGAGAAGGCAAAAAATGTAGAAAATGCATAAATATTGTTGCAAGTATAGAAATGTCTTGGAATAACTTCATAGCAATCAGGACAAAATGTAGGAATGGATAATGAGAGGTGAATTTAAACCAAAAGACAAAAGATTAATATTGGTGGCCGACGATAGCAGACTATGTACATGTTGGGTCACAAAGTCCATTGAAGATGTGGGAAAAAAAACAACAAATGTAGGTTTTGTAAAACAGAATTGGAAACATGAAGTAGCTGAGAAGCATTGCAAACATGAACAAAAAAACATTATAGAAAATGATGGTTTATATCACATGGGATCATACATTACCAACAGTTCAAAAAATAGATGTGAGAAAACCAGATATAGTAGTCCGGGAAAAGAAAACAAAAGTAGCATTGATCACTGAAATTGCTACACCCAGTGATTACAGTGTCTTGCTTATAGACAGACACAAAGTCATAAAATACCAGGATTTACAGATAGAAATGAGGCAATGTGGCAGAAGGAGAACCAGAATACTCCAATAGTAGTAGGAGCGATGGATCTTAAAAAAAATATTTTACAATCATACTTAGATATGTTACCAATACATGTAACAGCATATGAATTACAGAAGGAGTCAGATCTGGGCAAATTGTGGCTCCTGCGAAGAGTACTTCTGGCTAATATCAAAGATTGAAACAATACTAATTTCATGACCTTTAATCATACTTTGACTTAGGAATGGGTTCCATACCCATCATGGTATTAGAAACCTAAATGACTTGGAGAAATTAAACCATAAGATGAGGTAACCATGATAATCACATGGAATGTACTGGCAATTAATTCACATTCTACAGTATGTACTTGTGGATAGATAGATATACATATTTTTTTGGGGGGACTATACATTCTAAATGCATTCTAAGTGCATTTCAGCATTTGTCCACTAGGTGGCACACTCTCCCCACTACTCCTGTCCTCCCATATCTTTTCCTTTACTCTCCAGTATCTCATAGATGTTTCAACTTCTCTAGCTTTCTTTTTCTCTCTCCCTCTTCTAAACATTGTTGCCAACTCCTTCCCACTAAATCTCCAGTCCCTTGTACTCACCTTCTCCATTCATCTGTTTACTGATAGATTCTCGCCCTCATTCTGTCTTCCTTGGTTCTTCCCGCTCCGTTTGCCCTACGGGCTCACTCCGCTCCCCTACCCTGCCCCCAATTCTCACCCGCCCCCACTACATCTACACGTATACCTCCATAACCACACCCACTATATCACCTATCCAATTACACTCCCAACTCTCTGTATATCCACTCCCTTCCCTGCCCATTCTAATCATCACTCATCCTCCTAGAAAACCCTACCTCACTAATCAGTCTCGTCTACTCAAGCCTACACCCCCTACCTAACTCCACCCATATAACCTTACTCTATACTTCCCCCCACAATTATTCAGAGACAAACCTACTTCCAGTAGACAGAACCCTCCTAACACTACTTGCAACAACTTAACAACTCTTTACTATCATCTTCATTTCTTTGCTTTTCAGATCCATCTTTAAAATGCGCCCAAAACCGTTGTTCTCCTCCACTCTACTACTACTTCTCCTCAATATAGTATACATTTACTATCTCACCCAGCCCAATTACATTAACCACTCACAGGCCTTTCACATAACAATACATCTCAACTCACCTCCTTTAAAATCACACACCAAAATATCTCCCCATCTTTACCCTATATGAAGCCATCTACTCTTTACTTATAAACTCATCAACACTCAAATTAACCATACCACCATAGTAACTAACAAACCCTTTACCTACATAATAAAGCCCAACCTAAACTTTAAGCACTCCAAATACCTCACCAACCTTACCCTATATCTAATAACCACTCTATTATCAGGAGATATCCACCCCAACCCAGGCCCCTCCACCTCTACCAACACAGATAATTCTATAATATTCACCTCTCTAAACTCCCAAAGCATAGTCAACAAAGTACTAAACCTCCATGCTTGGCTTTCACATAATAAACCTGATATCCTATCTATCTTTGAAACTTGGTTAAAACCCCACATAAAGGACCACGAAATTATACCACCCAACTACTCAATCATCAGAAAAGATAGAACCAAAAAAAAGGAGGTGGGGTTGCTCTACTATACTCATCCTCCTTGTCAGTCACCCCTTATAACAAACCCATTCCCAGTTTCAATAATGCTGAACTACTCCTATCAGTACTTCAAGTCAATAAATACAAGCACATATGTATAGCCTCCCTTTACATTCCCCCCGGAGATAATATTACCACACTAGAGAATATCCTATCCTGGCTCTCCTCCAACATTAGCAATGAAACCATAATTTTGGGTGACACCAACATCAATTGGTCATCCATTCATTCTTCCTCAAACCCACTTAATATCAACCTTTACAACTTCTCACAACTAATTAATAATATTACCCGCCCCTCAAAGTCTCTTTCAAAGGGTAGCATTCTAGACTGGATTCTAGTCTCTCACCCTCATTATTTCTCCAACAGTGGTACCCTTCCGACTCCTTTAGTGACCACCTACCTATCATCACATATCGACTACCAGCACCTTTACAGAGAACACATAATTATATTACTACCCGCAACCATAAAAATTTCAACCCAATAGCTTTCTCCAACTCTCTAAACATAGTTGACTGGAACATTCTAAAAACTTTACCTCTAGACAAGGCCGTAGCCCACTTCAACATGACCTTCTTGAACCTTCTAGACTATCATGCTCCTATAAGGACTAAAAGAATAAAACTAAAAACTAGCCCCTGGTTAACCAAAGACACACTAACAGCCATGCGACACAGAGACAAGGCCTGGACACTTCATCAGAAAAATAAAACTCCACTCACCCATAATGAATTCAAAACACTTAGAAACAAAGTAAAAAGGCTTGTCATCACCGATCGGCAAAACTATTTTTCCATACTCCAAAACACTAACAACACAAATCCTCAAAAATTCTGGAAAGGAATCTCTTCCCTTATCAATCCTGGCAAAATAGCCAACCCCAGCCCAGACTCCAATGTTTCTGACATGGACTTGGCTACACAATTCAACTCTTTTTTCATTAATTCTATTTCCAAACTAACCTCCTCTTTCTCTGATACCACTACATCCTCAACTTCACCTTCATACACCTCTACCTTTCCCTCCATTCCCACCACCACTCTTACTTCCTCTCCCATACCACAACCCTCAAATACCCTACCCCCCTTTCTCAGCCTTTCTCACTTAAACCTATTCCCACATCTACCATAAAAAAACTCCTCCAGAAACTAAAGCCATACTCTAATACCCCAGACAATATTCCTTCTTACTTCCTTAGCATAACCACAGAAGCTATAGCCTACCCTATTAGTATTCTAATCAACCGCTCTATCCAAGAAAGCATGGTACCCCAAATTTGGAGAAAGGCATTTATCATACCATTGCATAAAGGTGGCAATAATAACAATATTACAAACTTCCGTCCCATAGCTATTCTGCCTCCCATCTCTAAACTCCTAGAAAAATGTATCCATTTGCAGCTCCTACCTTACCTCTTAGACAATCACCTGCTGACTCCAACTCAGCACGGCTTTAGACCCAGCCATAGTACTATGACAGCCCTTCTCTCCTTCCTAGAAACTATAAATAAAGCCCGGGACTCTGGACACATTGTTTCTACCCTTCTACTAGACCTCTCAAAGGCCTTTGACACTATCTCTCATAAACTACTCCTAAATAAACTCTCCCAACTTAACTTATCTCCTTCCTCATTAAACTGGTTCTCTAGTTACTTATCTAATAGAGCTCAAGCAGTTAAATGGAAAAAAGCCACCTCCTCATTCCTTAATACCCCAACTGGGGTCCCCCAAGGTTCCATATTGGGTCCTCTTCTATTCAACATCTTCATAAATGACTTCCGTAATTCCATCCCATTCTCTAATATTACTCAATATGCAGATGATTCAACTATTATCTGCTTGGCCACATCCATCCCTGTACTCCAAAAGCTTACACAAGATGCATTCTCAATCACTGAACAATGGATGAGAAAAAAATGCCTAGCACTAAATGCTTCTAAAACCAAATTAATGGTATTTACACCCTCTAAACACATCTCTATCAATCCAAACTATTTTATAATCACTAGTAACAACAACACAACCTTGGAATTGGTGACAGAGGCTAACTTACTTGGGGTTCAAATTGATAGTCAGCTTAAATTCAACTCCCACATACAACTTAACATTAAAAAAACTCATCAAAAACTAGGCATGCTCTACCGACAAAATCGTTTCCTTACACCCTCTACTAAAATCACTCTCTCTTCCTGTAGTAAGAATCTTTGTGTTCAACATCTTTGTATCATGTATAGTAAGGGCTAAAATGTGAAATTGCATTGCAAGCAAAGAAGCAAGTTAAAATAAGCTGTTTTTCTTGTAAAGAATTTGCTGACCAAAGAGGAATGCACAGATGTTACCTTGGTCCAGGCACAAGCTTATCTTGTGACTGACCTCTGACCATCTAAGGCTCCAGTATGTGAATTTATAGCCTTGACTGAAATTTCTTGTCTGGTAACCAGTTACTGTGTATGTGCTGAGAAGGGTATAAAAACCCATGTGAAGTGTACAGAAATTAGACTGCTGACATACCATGTACTTTGTAGCATGTCTCCATGCATGTAAAATAAACCTTTTTGCTTATTTTTATCTGCGTGATTCTTCCAGTATATGTTAAGAGTACAAAATCTTTTGGCATTTCTGGCACCCAAGACTGTGGGGCCACCTCTTCACGGTACGAATCGCATAAGAGGGACTGAAAAACCTGTACAGGAGGGGAGAACGAATCTCGGGCTCCCTTGAACGGAAAGACCTCCGACAAAGAAGTCGTAAGTAGAGGCCAGTCACTGTTAGATTCGATCCGTGGGACGGTGATGAACGGGGCGGAAGATCCACAGTTAGGTAAGCTTTTACATTTATAAAAGTACTTTTTTTAAGGGACAAGTTATAAAGGAATTTCTTTTGTTTAAATTTTACAAAAGACCGGTAGAGATCTCAGGATCAGGAAACAGTTTTTCTTTTAAATAAGAAAAATGGGAATAGGAAGCAGATGTTGTGCTAGTAAGGGCTGCTTAAATAAAAGGACTGAAGATGAGGAATATATGTTTAAATTACATCCAAGAAAAAAAAAAAAAAAAACTTAAAATACCTAAAAAAATGAAAGACAAATTATGGGAATGTCAAAATTTGGTGAGAGATTTGCGTAGGGACACAGGAGGCAAAGGTAAAATCAAGTAAAGGTGGGATTCCCTCAAGCACAGAAATGGTTAAAAGAAGCTAATAAGAGGCATAGGGAACAATTTTCGAATAAGGAAAGTGGTGGCTCGAGTGCAAAAAGGTGCATTTTTTGTCCATAAATAAGATGGCGAGACATCTGTTGTATGTCATAAACCGACAGCCCCACCCTTATATCCAGAAGTCCCTAAAGAAATGGTCGGTCCACCCCAGTATCAAAAAGAAGTAGAAAATCAAGAAAAGGTGTCCTCTGTAGTTTTACAGGGGCAGAGAAGCAGGGAAAAATACCCTCTGTAGTTTTACAAAAAACAAGCAGAGGAGACTCTGGAACTACGTAACCGTAGTATAGACAAATCAGAGTAAAAACAAAAAGAAGCTAAAGTACATACCCTGTCCACAGACTCATATCCCCTTACATGCAGAAAAATATCTTGAGGAAAAAGAAAAGAAAACAGGCTCAAACCTTTACGGTGAGCGCGGATGGAACACTTATGTTAATATAAGCTCTGTCCAACAGAGGTAGAGGAAGGGGACGGGGTAGAGGCAGAGGGAGAGGGAATGTAGGACATTTTGAAGATTACGAATGTAGACAAAAGAGGGGGAAATGTTTTAAATGCAGTAAGAAGGGGCATTTTGCAAGAGATTTCCGGAATCACGGGAAATCCGCTGCTGCTCCAGATCATAGTTCAGCATGACTATATGATGGCTGCACGGATGAACCGGACCCAGGTGCTGAGGTCGACTGGCAAGAGTCAGTAATACAGAATGAGGATGATTTTGAGGATGTGAATAAAGAAGGTAAAAGGGAATGTGCAGGATGGGAACATGAGATAACTGATTTTTCAGAAAAAGGTGAATATCAGGTTGTTAGCCTGACAGCTCTAGCTACGACTATGCAGTTAGAAGTGCAACCGGTAATCATATTACAGGTTGAAGGGAGACGGGATTTCTATGTGACTCAGGGGTTTCTAGGACCTTATTGAAACACACTGCAGTACCGTCCAATGTGACTACTGATGACTATGTATTAGTCAAAGCGGTCGACGGCCGCATTTATAAGGAACCTTTGTCTAAACCTTTATGGTTTACGGACCCTGAAACTAATCAAACTATTAGATTTCGGGTGATTGTCTCTCAGATTTGCCCTGTTAACTTATTAGGAAGGGATTTGATGCATGTTTTTAGAATAGCAGCAGTACCAACTGCATCAGGAATCTTGGCTAAGCGTATGAAAATCCAGGATGAAATGTTGCAGGTAGGGCAAGGGGATTTACATTACTGGTATAGTAATGATCTTATCGAAACAGGACCACAAAGCGTGGCCAATGAGTTAACTAACCTAGCTTTGAGCAAATATAGTACGGCTATTCAGTTACCAGAGGCTGCCAAACAACTACACTGTACAAGGTATTACAGGAAAAAATGTGGGACCTGATCCCAAGTATGAGGAACAATTTTTTAAACACAAGGTGACCAGGATCCTATTACAAAATCTTTATTGGGACAGGGCAGGGAACTCCGCAGTTACTTGTAGTCTCACAAGAGACATGCAACAGCTTTTTTAAAATGCCTCAATCCCACATGTATCTGTGACTAGGAAAGAACAAACGGCATGGTATATAGTTGGGAAAAAGGTTACCGATTGGTCAAAGATGACACCGGAATAGCTGGCAGGTAAGGGGGTTCAGGTACAGAAGTTAAATTGGGTGACCCAGGCCAGACCAACGGTACATCTTCGAGAAGATCGGTTAACACCAACAGGAGGCATGCCATCCTGATTATGCTTTCTGACCCCACAAGAAGAATTGAAACTACAGTCAGTACTAAAATCCTTATGGTCCCTAGGACAGCACAACACTGGGCTAATGAAAACAGCAGGACAGGTTAAAATAACTCCAAAATCCGATTTTAGACCTCATAAGCGTTAGTATCCATTAAGTAAAAAGGCAGAAGAAGGCATTTTTCCAGTGATCACGGCTCTACTGAGAGCTAGGGTTTTAATTCCATGTACAGATTCACCATGTAACACACCCTTGTTCCCAGTAAGGAAACTGGACGGGACATGGAGAATGGTACAGGATCTGCAGGCTGTAAATGCTGCTGTAGTGCCAAGGGCTCCTGTGGTCCCAGATCCATCTGTTTTGTTAAATGATATCCTTCCCATGGATAAGTATTTTTCTGTTATTGACATTAGTAACGCATTCTTTTCTATTCCCCTACAGGAAGATAGTAGGTTTTGGTTCGCTTCTACGTTTATGAGCAAGCGGTACACATACACACGACTGCCGCAGGGATATTGTGAAAGCCCTACAATTTTTTCACAAGAAATATCGACAAACCTGGCACAATTTCAACCAGAGCATGGCTGTCATCTACTATTGTACGTGGACAACATCTTACTGGCTGCACCCACGGAGGCTGTCTGTGAGTCCGAAACAATTCGGTTATTGCATTTTTTGGCAAAAGAGGGACATAAGGTAAATAAATCTAAATTACAATTTTGTAAAACTGAAGTACGGTATCTAGGCTATACCATTTCAATTGCTGGTAGACAACTAGATAACTGTAAAAAAGAAGCCATTTTACAGGCACCAATGCCCAACACAAAAAAAGAAATGATGTCATTTTTAGGAATAACAAATTTTTGTCGTAGTTGGATTCCCAACTATGCAGAGGAAGTAAGTCCACTTTCAGAACTTATTTTCGCACTTCCCATGGCAGCACATGATGCGCTGCAATGGACGGATAAGGCAATACAGGCATTTACTAGGGTAAAACAGTTGATAGCAGGATCTGCAACACTTAACTTCCCTGACTATACAAAACCCTTTGTTCAGACAGTAGATTGTAAGCAGGGCTTTATGACATCAGTTCTGTTGCAAACATATGGGGATAAGTTAAGACCATTAGCTTTTTATTCCAGTAAATTGGACACAGTGGCACGATCTTTGCCACACTGTGTACAAGCGGTAGTCGCAGCCACACAGGCTGTGCAAGCGTCTGCAACCCTAGTTTTGTTTCATGACCTTACCTTACGAGTACCGCACTCCATCGCGGTAATACTACTGCAGGATAAAGTTACCTTTCTCTCTCCTAGCAGACACTTATCCTGCATGACAACGTTACTATCACAACCACACATGACCATTGAGCGATGTACCACTCTTACTCCAGCCACGCTGTTACCTACAGCTGACGATGGTGCCCCTCATGTGTGTTTAGATTTGATACACTCTAATGTCTTACCAAGACCAGACCTTAAGGACCAACCTTTGGCAAATTCAGATTGGACCCTGTTTGTAGATGGGTCAGCATGTAAAAATGAGGCAGGCATTACACAAGTGGGTTATGCAGTCACAACTGAGACTACGGTACTAGAGGCAAGACCCCTCCCCAGGAACCTGTCCGCACAAGCGGCCAAATTGATTGCTTTGTCCAGAGCATGCACCATTTCCAAGGATAAGGCAGTTACTATCTACACAGATAGTCAGTATGCTTTTTGCATGGTCCATGTCTTTGCACAGCAATGGAAAAATAGGGGAATGGTTATGGCCTCAGGAAAGGAAATAACCCACAAGAATTTAATCTTTAGCCTCTTACAAGCTGTCCAACTGCCATGAGGACTGGCCATCTGTAAGTGCGCAGTGCACACAAATGCCAAGGATCCAGTACTACTTGGAAATGCACTGACTAACAAAACTGCAAAAAGTGTAACCTTAACCTCTACCTTTGCACTTGAGACCACACAGAAGGAACTTCACCCTACAGATAAATTTGATCTACAAACTTTACAGGTAATGCAGGAACTTAGTACAGTTCAGGAAAAACAGCGATGGGTTAAATATGGGGCTATTCAAAAGCAGGGAGTTTTTGTAGGTCCAAATGATAATTATGTCTTACCAACAAACCTTTTTAGGTATGCCTCATTAGTGACGCAAGACCCATCTCATCTGGGCCCTGCTGCTATGGTTCAAATGATCCAGCAAATTTTCTGGACCAAAGGCTTTATAGCATACGCTAAACGATTTTGTTTATCGTGCCTGCTTTGTGCACAATACCATGGTGGTGGAGTGCGGATCACCCCAGCAGCTTTTCCGCTGCCTCCGTATCCATTTCACACAATCTGCATGGATTTTATTGAACTAACTCCTGTTCAACAGAAGCGATTTGTGTTAGTCATTATTGACGCTTTTACAAAATGGGTTGAAGCTTTTCCGGTAGCACACCCAGATGCACTGTCGGTAGCCAAGGCCCTTACAAATAACATTATCCCTCATTTTGGGCTACCTACACGCATCTATTCTGATAATGGCACACATTTCGTAAACCAAGTTATTCAAAAGCTGGCCGCCGTTTTTCAGATCGAGTTAAAACACCATTGTGCCTACCACCCACAGTCAGCAGGGTTGGTTGAATGCCATAATGGCATTCTCAAAGGCAAGTTACGTAAACTCATGGCCGAGACACATAAGTCTTGGATAAACTGCTTACCTCTGGCACTCCTGTCCATGCGTACCACTCCCACCTCAAAAGGGGTCACACCATTTGAACTATTATACGGGAGACCTTATTACGTCCCGCAGTGGCAAAATCTTTTGCCTGCGGAACGTGAGGGGGGTGAAGAGATAGCAGATTACATGAGGAAATTGCTGACCAGGACTAACACCTCTTTAACGAATGATTGCTTTTCAGATCAGAAGAACAACAGGATCCTGGAAGTGAAACCCGGGAACTGGGTTTGGATTAAAATTGTCAAGATGAAACCCTGGGCCTCGCCTAAGTGGGAAGGTCCATACCAGGTTTTGATCACAACACCTACAGCAATCCGAATCAAAGAACGAACATCATGGATCCATCTGACACACTGTAAACTGGTGAAACAGTTTGAACTGGACAAAAACTTGAGTTCCCCTGAGGAACACTGATTAGTAGTAATCTTGTTTTGTATGAGTATCTGACTATTGTAGCGATGCAGAAAAATACCAGAAGGGAGCAGCCCTTCCCACAAAAGCATTCCAAAATAATTTTGTTACTAATAAGTGTGAGTGTTACTTTTCTGTTTTGGCCATTTTTATTTTCAAACAAGACTAGCCAAGTAAAGAGAGACAAGAATACGGCTTGGCATCCGCCTTTTAATATGTACCAAGCTATTAAGTATGCATATGCTCTATCTTTTAATGTTTCAAATTGTTGGATATGCATGGCTATCCCTACTGTACATGGTGGTCTAATGTTAGGTACAGTCCCTTTGGGGGCAAATGATACATGGACTAATTTACTATTTGAAACTTCAAATGTAGCCTTAAAGGACAAAATAGCATTACCCCTCATGGGTCGCCAGAATGGAACTGTATGTTTTCAAAGATTAGGCAAGATTAAGGTTGGATGGAGTCAGTGTAATAATAATTCATAACTGTACAATAGATAGGCACTGTGCAACGAGTTTCAAGCCTATAAGAGTGCTTGTTAATAGTACAGGGCTTGTTAATGACACAAGTTTCTTTGAAAAAATGTTATCTGTGTATGATCTTTTGTTTAAAGGGCTGCAAGATAAAGGAAATCACTCTGTTCCAGTCAATATTACACTTAAAGTAAATGATTGTTATTTTATCTGTGGTAGAAAAGCATACAAATGGTGACCAAGGAATTGGTCAGGCAGTTGCTTTTTGGGTTATTTAGCACCAGCTATAAGACATACATTTTCTCTTCCCCAAGGTAAAATACGAAATGTACGTGCTGTTAATAAACCTGTTAATCCCATAGGTAACGTTGATGCATCCTGGATCTATCAACACAATTTGGCCCATAGTAGCAGCAAGGGGCTATCACACATGGACTTGGGCGATGATGTTATTTCCTGGGCTGGTATTTTTCCAGCGTATGGTACAGTAAAATCCATTTGGGAGCTCAGAAAACTGTCAAAACTGTTAGAAACTCTGAGCAATGCAACTTTTTCTGCGCTAGAATTGGTGACGGATGAGTTAACTGCAATGAGGACTGTAGTGTTGCAGAATCGTATGGCGCTCGATTTCACCCTAGCGGCGAAAGGAGGTACTTGTGAGTGTTGTCCATTCATTCCAGATAACGAACATGACATTGACAGTCATCTAGAGATCCTACAACAAGTTTCTGAACTTACAAAACCAGAACAGAATCCATTAACTGACTTTTTCCAAAATTGGTTTGGAAATTGGGGAACAGTACTTATGAATGTCTTAATTGCTATATGTGTTGGTGCCATTATATTCCTACTGTTGGGTTGTTGTTGCATTCCTTGCATCCGAATGATAATATCAAGTGTATTGTCTGCCAATGCAACTAAAGCTTATTATTCTGAATATACAGAACACGAGTCATGTGAAAACCTGTATGAATAAAATGTATTACTAGTGATACAAAGTGTTGTAAGGGGGGAAATGTAGTAAGAATCTTTGTGTTCAACATCTTTGTATCATGTATAGTAAGGGTTAAAATGTGAAATTGCATTGCAAGCAAAGAAGCAAGTTAAAATAAGCTGTTTTTCTTGTAAAGAATTTGCTGACCAAAGAGGAATGCACAGATGTTACCTTGGTCCAGGCACAAGCTTATCTTGTGACTGACCTCTGACCATCTAAGGCTCCAGTATGTGAATTTATAGCCTTGACTGAAATTCCTTGTCTGGTAACCAGTTACTGTGTACATGCTGAGAAGGGTATAAAAACTCATGTGAAGTGTACAGAAATTAGACTGCTGACATACCATGTACTTTGTAGCATGTCTCCATGCATGTAAAATAAACCTTTTTGCTTATTTTTATCTGCGTGATTCTTCCAGTATATGTTAAGAGTACAAAATCTTTTGACACTTCCACATTCCTGATTCCCCTCTCTTCTTTATGAAGCCCCACTCCTGACTAACCTACAATCTTCCCTCAAAACACAACTTTCCTCATGCTACAATAAAATAGCCAAATTTGCTACTAGTCATAAAGCATCTACTCACCATTGTTCTTCTCTCCACAAACTAGAATGGCTAGAACTACCCAACCAACTCATCTATTCTCAACTTACTCTTGCTCATAAGCTCATTTTCAAACCCTTCCTTTGTCCATCTCTCTCCTCTGCCTTTAAAATGCACATGCCCAATAGAGTACTCAGAACTAATAACCAAAACCTAATTGAATTATACAAACCAATACGACCCCCAGGTAAAAATCTCCTATCCTATAGTCTAGCTCGTCTTTGGAATTCCCTACCTCCAGCTATTCGTACCACCTTCAACCATTTTACATTCAAAAAATCCCTTTACTCTCATCTACTAACCCAGTGGGAATGCTCTTGCACCCACCCTTCATAAATCAAGACTGCCTTTACCTCTTTTTTCCTACATACCAACAAGAACTCATGTCTGCCTTTACCTCCTTCCTCCTCCTTACCTACAATTTCCTTGTTTCTGCCTCTCCTATAGTATTACTCTGTATCCTTACTTAAAATGGCTCTCAGTATCCCCACTGAAATGTTTCCATCTCCTAATCAGTTTCATCAGTAATTCCACCTAAATGTTATACTCTTACTATATAATTTTGTAAATACTGTAATATGAATTGCTTCTATAGTATGTACCATCTGAAATGTTGATTACCAGTATAATGCTTAACTATGTAATTTTGTAAATATTGCAATACATATCCAAAAACTATGTAACCTTGTTTCTGGAGCTTTTCTCCCCAGGACTCCATTGAAAATGGGTTCATCTTGGCCCAATGGACTATCCTGGTAAACCAACTTCAAATAAATAAATAAATAAATAAATTTATTGCTACAAGGACTATGATATGAATAAGTTGTTTTACTTTGAACATAGTTGTATTTGTAAGCTGGTACTACTTCTTTGTTTTGAACATGGGGAAGGGAAAATGTATGTCATAGCTATGACACAGGGGATGCTCCATAATTGGTATGTGGTCACTAGAGAAATTTAGTCTAGACATAGGTACAGGCAGCCAAAAGAGTCATGCAGTTCAGCCAAAAATGGACTGTAGCAAAGATGCAGGGAAATGGGGGGTTGGGTGTACAATCGATGATAATGTTTAAATGGAGAGCCAGGAAGTCTTACAGAGTGGCAGTAAACAAACCAATCAGACATTTAAAATTCTCACTTGGAATTTGGGAAAAGGTTCTCACCCCATCAAACAAAGAGTGGTGGATTGTCCCTTAATCTCTTTAATTCACCTTAATAAGAAAACCCTGGCAAAAGCAGCAACTAGAAAATGGGATAGTCTTGTCTCCAGTCTCATAACCTCTGGATATAATGACTCTATTAAAGACAGACACATGGAATGCTATTAATGGATGGTAACATATTTTCTTAAAACCACAGTTAAGAAACAACACTGGTAAAAAACACCAAATGAAGGACAAACAACACTGAAATTCAAAATAAAGATTAGCGCTTTTGTTTACTGTATTAAGCAAACTTCATCAGACAAAATTGAATAAAAATACAATATATATATATATATATATATATATATATATATATATATATATATATATATATATATATATATATATAAAAGGTAATTAAAACAGTATGACATCATTTCCTTTCAAATAAGACCAAGCCTCCAATTAAAGTACCCAACCACAAAAAATTTACACCCATAAAATTTTCAAAAAATACATAAAAAGTATATAGGAAACATTAAATACATAAAACATAAAATCAATAAAGATCTAAGCCATGTAAATATATGTGTGTAAAAATTATCTCGTTAATGCCCTCAGTTTCAACATACTTTTAATAGAAACTGAGTCATTCAATCCTGGGGCAGATAAGGCATTCAACCACCCACAACAAAGACAAACCTGGAAGAGAAAGAACAGGAGGAGGAGATAGTCCCCTTCCATTTAAGGGAATCTACAAATTTGGAAAATGCTCTGAAACCAGTACAAATTTTAGCAAATAGTACAGGTGATTTTCAAATTTATGATTATTCTCATTTTGTTCCTGCCCCACTCTTAATTGAAGTACTTGCCAAGGGATTGTCTTTTGTTCCCTCAGGTAACAGTGACCTTGCTAGATTATTGGCAGACTTAAAAATGTATACAAGGAAGCTAAATCTAAGTGTACTTTTTGGTAATAACTCTAGCCTCATTAGGGATTTTAAGGTGGCTAGTATATTTAACCCACCATTACACCCTTCAATTTTATTATTTGAGAAGATTTGTGAGAACGATTTCAGGAAATGGTTAGGAAAGTACACAAACAGTCTACAATTTAATTTATGTAAAACTGAAAGGAATACTCTGATAGGTCTTAAATTTGCCAACATTCAGGTTATGAAGCCTGATAAAGGAGGTGGGTTGGTTTTTATGGACAGTGAACTGTATGACAGTAAGATTTGTTCTTTATTAGCAACTGATTCTTACGTCAAAGTTTCCCTCAATGAAATGAATGGGGCACATCAGCGTTTGAAAGGCTTCATAAATGATTTATTTATTGAGGGAAGCATTGACATTGATTTATATAATTTTTTATCAATAGAGCACCCCTTGACACCTATGCTATTTGGATTGCCCAAAATACATAAGGATTTAAATAATCCTCCTTTCTGTCCTATTATCGATGGTAGGCAAGCCATTACTTATGGGTGTGCTAAATTTATTGATACAAAACTTAAATCATTATTGAAGGACAAGACCCAGATTTGTAGGGATTTGTGGGCTTTTTTAACAGCTATGAATAGTTTTTCATTTTCAGAAAATCTGAATTTTCTTTCCATTGATATACGTGACTTATACACTGTAATTCCCCAAGATATTGGGTGTGAGTGGGTCAGAGAATTTATGGTGGGAAAATCAATTAACAGCCCATGTATTGACTTAGTCATTTATTTGTTGGAATTGGTGTTGAACAACAATTACTTTATGTTTAACAAGGAACTATACTTGCAGAAAACGGGTGTAGCCATGGGCTCTCCTTGTGGAGCTACATTTGCTAACACTGTGATGGCATTTTGGGAGACGAAATTCCTTTTTGAGGATACCGTCTTCCGAGAGAGAGCAGTGTGGTACACCCGTTACCTTGATGACATCTTCATTTTATGGCGAAGGGATGCTTGTTCAGCTGAATGTTTTGTGAGACACATCACAAAATTTACTGACTTTTTGGAATTTACATGGTAATTTAACACTGATAGGATTTCCTTTTTGGATGTGGAATTAATTAAAAACTTCAATTCCCATATTTTTAACTCCAAATGTTTCAGGAAATCAACTTATTCCAATTCTTTTTTACATTTTTAAAGCTGCCACCCCTTCTTTCAGAAAAGAAGTGTTGTCAAGGGTCAACTAGTTCGGGCAGCAAGGATGGTTTCCTTGGAATGTGACTTCAAGGATGAATGTTCATTCTTGAAAAACCTGTTTATTAAATGGGGTTATCCTGGCAAATTAATTGACAAATTGATTTGTGAGGTCTCTATAAAAAGATTAAATGGTTATTTTACACCACTGTTGAATGGTGAACAGAATAATCCTAGGTCTCTAATAGAAAACAATCATTTAGTCTGTCGTGCATCCACAAGGGGAAATGGTATGGTAGAGGATGACATTATTATTGATGAAGTGTCTAACTCAGACTTAGCTAGAATTAATAAATCTCCTAATAAAGATATGATCAGTCTGAGTTTTATCACCACTTTCTCTATTGATGCTCCCCTTTTAAGATCTATTATGACCAAAAATTGGTGTTTTCTTTTGGATGATGCCAATATTAGACACCAAGTGGGTGATTCACCCAGACTAGTGTTCAGAAAAGGATTGAATTTGAAAAACATTATTGAGGGAAATAGCATTAGATGTTATTCGCCTCATTGTGGTATGTACAAATGACAGGCCTGTCGGTGGTGTAGATACATACAAGTGGGTAATGAATTTAGTATTAAAGGAAATAATTATGACATAAAAGACAAATTTAATTGTAATACTAAAGGATTGGTGTATCTGGCCTTATGTTCAAAATGTCCAGCTTTTTATGTGGGCAAAATGGGGAGACCACTTAAAAGCAGGATATATGAGCATATTTATGTCATTAATAAATTGAATTTGAACAATGCATTAGCCAGGCATATTAACACCTTTCCTGACCATGAATTCAGATTTTTGGTGATTGAAAAAATTTATGACAATGTGAGAGGGGGTCCGATTGATCTGAAAATTGAAGAGAGGGAATTAATTTGGCAGCTAAGGCTGAATGCCTTATCTGCCCCAGGATTGAATGACTCAGTTTCTATTAAAAGTATGTTGAAACTGAGGGCATTAACGAGATAATTTTTACACACATATATTTACATGGTTTAGATTCTTTATTGATTTTATGTTATATGTATTTAATGTTTCCTATATACTTTTTATGTATTTTTTTGAACATGTTATGGGTGTAAATTTTTTGTGGTTGGGTACTTTAATTGGATGCTGGGTCTTGTTCGAAAGAAAATGATGTCATACTGTTTTAATTACCTTTTATATATATATATATATATATATATATATATATATATATATATATTGTTGTAGTTTTATTCAATTTTGTCTGATGAAGTTTGCTTAATACATTAAACGAAAGCACTAACCTTTATTTTGGATTTCAGTGTGGTTTGTCCTTCATTTGGTGTTGTTTAAAACCACAGTTAACAAAATGGAGGGTCAGGAATAGTTTTGTTTGAAATTAAACAAAAAAGCATTTGATACTGTGGAATAGGGTTTCTTGTTTCAAATTTTTGAAAGGTGGACCATAGGTCATAGATTTAAGAACTGGATCACATCTCTCTGTCATAATCAGCATCTAAGGTATTAGTCAATGCTCATCTTTTGGAACCAGGGAAACCTTTGAAGGGAACTAGACAAGGGTGCATATCCACCCCAGGCTATTTACTCTGTTTGTAGAGGAGTTATCAATAAGGAAAGGAGACACATTCCAGGAATTCGAAGCCCTAGGGAAGGGTATCAGTACCTGCCTACTATTTGCTGATGACTGCATCTTATTAAGTACCCATATTGACAACATTATTCAACCAATATTAAAAATATTTCAAACATTTGGGGGTTATCAAGATTAGAATGTAATAAGGAGAAAACGGTAGTGGTTGAGGTAGGATGAAGAAAAGGAGAGGAACTTCTGGATCTATAAAAGAAGTACATCTGATTAGATACTTGGGACAGTATATCTGGAGTAGCTTAGAGGAAACAATAACGGTAAACATTCAAGATATTTTGGAAAGGGTAATGAGCTCACAGTTACTTGAGAAATTCAACACCATTGCAGGTCAAATAAAAGCCTTTCAAACAATGATCTTACCCATACTACTCTACTTCTCGATATGGATTGCCATCCACTCCCAATCATCTAGGCTTAAGTCAATGGCAGAGGTCTATAAATGAGTTTGTAGACTGTATGTTGGATAGGCAGACTGCAGTGAACTGGTTAATGGCTGCCAGAGAACAGTGAGGCTGGGGAATACACAGCATAAAACAATATGCTTTAGTATTCAATCTATCAAGGAGAAGATAATGTTTAGTTGACTGTTTGGATCCAAAATCTGCAATATCACGCATGCACTCAAGTCACTGTATGACAGGCACCAATATGATTCTGGGTGTAAATGACTTGAGGCATACTTTGATAGACTATATGAAAAGAGACATTATGTATTTCTGGGAATATGTGTCATAGACAGGTACATGTCTTGCATTGAGCAGCAGCCTACTTTCACTAGAGATGATGCCACAGCATGATCACAAATGTCAATGTCAACACCTATATGACTGAACCATTCTGACTGAGACCATGATACAGTTAGGAATGGGGAATTTGGCCTTTTCCCCACTATAGTGCAATCTTGGAGTCTGTATAAATTATTAGCAAGGGCTGTGGGGGAACTGCAAAAACATTGTTTGTGTTGTTGACAGGGGTGTATGGCTTTATATCAGTTTTTTTCAATTAACTGCATTGTTAACTGCATGATCAAGACCATATGAGTTTCAACAATGTGGTTTTCAATAAACTGACATAGATCTCAACAAAAAATGACTGATTTTAATAATCAGCTTAGTTTCTGGTGTCACTCCAGGGGAATCCAATATATATTAACATGGGAATACATAGTTAGAAGACCACTTTGCTTTGCTAAGGATGATCTGCACCTGTTACCCCTGGGCATTCTGATACTGGCTAAAACTTTATCCATTCCCTTATGCCTTTTTAGGCAATGTCAACATGACAAAACAACAACTATCAATAGGGAGCAGATCCTGGAGGCACTTGGTAAGGCCAAAAACATTGCTTCATTGGGCCCCAACAATATCCCTGGTTTCCTCCTAAATAACCTATAACATGACCTAACAGGACCACTTGAAGCACTCTTTGACTACAGCTTCAAAACTGGTAACATGCCAGGTGAATGGAGGGCCACAACAGAAGGATGGAACTACAGACCCATCAGTCTGACAAGTCTAATATCCAAACTCATGGAATGAATTATCATGGAAATGATCAATGAGTACAGTGGTGACCTACAGACACTCGACCCATCTCAGTTTGGCTTTGTTAGGCAAAGGTTTTGCCTACTTAAACTGGTAGACATCTTTGGGAGGGTCACCATGGCTATGGATAAGGGGAAATTGGTGCATGCAGCTTACTTTGACTTGGCCAAGGCATTCAATACAATACCTCACTTAGGTAATGTTGACAAACTGTCAGAACTAAGCATAAATCCCTTCATAACTTGCAGGATTGCCAGATGGCTCACCGATCAGACTCAAGAAATCAACATCAGTCATACTACCCCCAGCAAGAGACTGGTCACTAGCAAAGTACTCCAGGCTCGGCTCCTTCCTGTTTGTCATCTAAATTTCAGAAGTCAAGACAAATGTCAAAGGCCTCTGAAACAACAAGTTTGCAGATGACTATAAATCGGGAGCTATCATAGAATCTACACATAATACCAGTATTGTACAAAAGGGTCTAACACAAACAAAAGAGTGGTGCAAAAGTCATGGATTAAAATGCAATGCAAAGAAATGCATTACTGTGCTCTTTTGGAAATCATCTACCCAAGCTAATTACTTCATCAGTAAAGCAGCCCTTTAGTGATGACCTGATAGTTAGGGATCTGGGAACATATGTAGAAAGTAATCTGGGGTTTGACCAACACATAGCCAAGATATTAAGAAAATCATTCTATGTCACCCAACACATAAGTCAGGGCATGGCATCCATGTCCAAGCAAGTAATAGCACCACTCTACTCAGTCATTATCAGACCCGTCATTGAGATCAATGCCCCTTTTGGTATGTACCTAACCAGGCACTTGCAACAGTTGGAATGCCTTCAAAGGTTCTTCACCAGGAGAATCCAGGGTATAAGTACCCTGTCCTAAACACGGGACTAATTACAAAGTTTTCAAATAAGAAAATAAAAGAAAATGAGTGGAGTTTAGTAAAGAGAAAAATAATCCCTCCATTATGTAGGAACAAGGTGTTCCCACTCAAATCCGAATGCTCTTGGCAAGTGTGCCTGCTCAGACATAAGGAAAGACCTGAATGGGAGGGTACAAAATGCTTTAGAATAAAACTCGTTCTGTCCATGGTGAATGTAACTATATTAGCCAGGGAATGACATCTGTCACATGTCAGTATCTAGAATTCACAAAGTCATGTGGGAAAATAATGTAGTCCCAGAAAGGCGATATGAATAAAGATAGTATAGAATCAGAATGGAAAGCTACTTTTGTCTGTTTTTGTATGTATTTATACTAAATGGGTGCAAAGTTTCACACAGATGTTAAATGCATTTACTTAGTGATTATTAGTAAGCCAATATAGATTGGATAGTATTTTATTGCTAGATAGAACTAAATGATTTGTAGGGTGAGAAATAGGCACAACTCTAAATGCAATCAGGGCTGAAGCTGTACATTAGACTGTACAATGTGAAACACACTAGCTGCTCAGTTCATTCGTTTTTCTTTTGTTGTATATAGAAATATTAAACAAAATTATACAATTTAAAAATACAGTGAAGTGAGATCAAGCCCATAGCCGTATGCATTGAAAACAGTATACTAGCAATGCTAAGTAACAAAATATGTCATGACACTGCATTCCGACTGACAGTCATATTCTCAAAATATAAGAAATTTGGAACTTAAGTATGCTTTGTGAATCTGAGTAGTGGCCACAACCAGTACTGATTTGTGGAAGTAACAGTGATCTTTGGGTCTATATTATAACATCGAAGTTCGTAAACATCAAATGTTATAATATCGAACCCTAAACACCAAAATCTGAAAACATTGAACAGTCAGAATAGCGAATTTTTTCCCAAGGAAAAAAAATTGCTATTCTGAGAAACATACACACAACACAAACACACACAAAAAACAGCAATCTACAAACATACACTTAAAATCCTACACCTAAACCTAAACTAAACTTTACATACACTACTAGCTATCCACTTATCTTAAACTGCACAAACAAAAAAATAGCTGCAGAAAGTAGTAGTTTTCATATGTAGAGAACGAAAAGCTCTTAATTTTATCACTTGTTTTTATTTGTACCATTCGTACCAGCATTTGGATTTGCTTCATTTGTATTTTATTAAACGGTTTGGAAAAGCAGATGTGTCGAGCTGTCATTTCAACTGAAGCGGGAAAGAGAGAGTACTGTTTGGACTACTTTCTGCAGCTATTTTTCATTTGTGCAGTTTGAATTTTTTTTTCTGGTGTGTCTTGTCATTTTCGTTATGGCGGCAGAAAGTGTTGACAGTTCCCAGTTACCCGGAACACAGAACAGCAAACCTGGTAACTTAACAGTCCTTATTAATTTAGTTTCCCAACGTGTGGAAAATTTGGCTGACAGAATAGACATATTGGGCAGACTTACATCAAGTAATACACCTGGGAGTGGTAATATCAGTCCGATAAACCAAAGAGGAATTAGTCAAAGTCACTCTCACAAGTTGGACACTAATTCTGTTTCTCCTACTACCTCTATTAACTCTGACACGTTGAAGCCATTACCCAGTCAACAAGGAGACATTGGTTCCAGAAGTGTTTCAGGAAACTCAGTGAATTTAAATAATACCTCGGGGCTTATTGGGATTCCAAACGTTTCAGTATGGCTGCAAGAACCAATGACATTTTGTAGCTGTGAACAGACAACAATGCAGGAGAACCCGGCTGGAGGTAAAACATCTATTGTAACAAATTTAAGAATGCTTGACCACACTCTCATTAAATATAAAAAACTCCAATTGGAAGTCTCTTATTTTAGAGAATGTATCAAAGAGAAGGTCGTACCGAAAGGCTTAAGAACATGGTAATACCCGACAGGGCTAGAAGAAGGATCAGCGTTCCACAAAGATTTATTAAATATGTTTGATAGACATGGAACAGAGCTCCTTGAATTAATGGCCAAACACTATCAGACTAATCTGGAAGTGCTGGCTATAGACATTCAAAAAATAGACCAGGACATTAAAAATAGTTTAGACTTTGAACGTTACAAATTTGACTACAATAGAACATTTGAGAGTATTAACCAATTAATGGAAAAACTAAAATCAACAAAAATGAAAAAAATGCAGCATGACAAAACAGCATATAGAAATGGGACAGCATATCCTAAACCCCCCCACCATCTCAGGTATGGAAGCAAATAGGAGCATGTATAAGAGAAAATGAAAATGGTGAGACCCAGGAAAATGAACCACAACTGATAAATAGAACAAATGATACTGATAGAAATGGCAACTATGAAGTTAGAAGAAGTGAAAGAATCATACAGAAAAATAACCACAATAGAGGGAACAGTCCCAGTAATCAAAACCCTGACAATTGTGAAAATTTTCACCACCAAACCCAAAATCACAATCCTCGGAGAGGGAAACAACAATGCCCCAACAACAACAGGAGGCAGAGGAAATAGAGGATACATGTGTTAGTAACAAAAGGTACTGTAAACTTATAACCAATGCACAAAAAGACTTCACAGTTTACAACTATACAGAGGCTGAAATTGACCTTGATATGGTCGAATTCTTTGCTAAAGGTCAAACATTTGTAATAGCAGAGAAGGCACAATTATCACAAACTCTTATAGACTTTAAATTATTTGTATGTAAGGTCAATTTAGCAGTGATTATGGGGACAAATATACATAATGAGACTGAATTTTACACTACTAGCACATATAATCCACCATTACAGAATAGTGTTGCACTATTTGAAAAAATGTGCAAAATAGATCTGAGACACAGTATAGAGAACAGTAAAATGCTCAAAGGTGAAAGAAACATCACTAGTCAGGAAAGACGTGCAATTAGTAACATACAACAACTGCCCCTCTGATTTATGAAACCAGATAAGGGAGGGGGGTTGGTCATTATGCATATAGATGATTATAAACAAAGAATGAAATCATTGTTAAATAGTGAGACATATGTTAGTGTCTCAAGGAATGAACTTAATATTGCTTATACCAGAATATAAACATACATTAATGATTTGTTTATAGAAGCGAAGACTGATTTGGACATGTACAACTATATGACCATGATGGCGCCCAAAACTCCACTGTTATTTGGCATACCAAAAGTACATAAAAATATAGAGAATCCTCCTATGAGGCCACTAGTAGATGCACATCATAGTATCACCTACAGTTGTGCCAAAGTAGTAGACTCTATATTGAAAAAATATATTAAACATGAAAGACAAATATGTAAGGATTCATGGTCATTTTTGAGAGAAATTAATCAACTAGAATTAAAAAATGAATTTAATTTTATGACAATTGGTGTAAAAGATCTGTATACATCTATCTCTCATCAAGAAGGGATAGAATGGGTTTCTAGAAAATTAAAAAATCTGGGAGCCGCAGGTGAGGAAATTGGCTTGGTAGAGGAACTGTTGGACATTATTCTATCCAATAACTATATTATGTTTGATAATGCCTTCTACTTGCAAAAAGTAGGAGTTGCAATGGGGTCTCCACTCGGGGTGAGTTTTTCTAATTTAGTCATGGCTCAGTGGGAAGATGAATTTGTCAAGAACCAGCCTTATGTTAAAAATCAACTGTATCATTATACAAGATTTCTGGATGACATTTTTGTCATACTCAAAGGAGATGAAAGTAAAACTATAGAGTTACTTCATTATTTTAACAACACTACAAACTTTTTGAGCTTTACATCAAGTTATGGAGAAATCAAAATCTCATTCTTGGACATTGAGCTAAGAAAAGATAGTAGGTATAATAGATATGTCAGTACTATCTTTAGAAAAGAAACATATTCTAACAGTTTATTACACTTTACCAGCTGTCACCCGTTCCACCAAAAAAGATTGGTGGTAAAGGCACAACTCGTAAGAGCTGCTAGGATGGTTAGTCTTGAAACCGACTTTCAGATCGAATGCCAAAAACTTGAAACAATGTTTCTCAATAGAGGCTACCCACAAGTATTAGTGAGTGACCTCACTGATGAAATTAACAACAAGAGAAATAGGGGAAATTATAGACCCATTATATGTATTGAACAAGAAGTTAATGGCATGAGATATGAATCACCAGAAAGTGGAAACACCAGCAGAGAACATAGCTATATAAGCTATAGCTTTATCATGCCATATAGCATTAACGCGTGGGAGTTAAGGAATATCGTATACAAGAATTGAGAAATTCTAGAGAATGATCCCTTTGTTAGGAAAAAGCTTACTCAACTCCCCAGGATTATATTTAAGAGGGGAAAAAACATCAAAAATATATTTGAAAATCAGTCCCATAGCGTTATTAGAAACCCAGGGATGACAAAATGTCTGATGTGTAATTTTTGCAAACATATAGAAATTGGATGGACATTTTACATCTGAAATAAAATTATAATACCAGAGACAAATATAACTGTCAGTCTAAAATGATAGTGTTCCTAGCTAAATGTCAACAATGCCATGGATTCTATATAGGGAAAACCATAAAGAAACTTAAGGAAAGAGTGTATGAGCATCTGTACAGTATTAGTCATAAGAAGTCAGAGAATGCTCTGGCAAGACATGTAATGGAACATCCAGAACATATATTTAAGTTCCGAGTTATTGATCAGATTAAATCAGACGGAAGAGGTGGACCTGATAGCCTTCTATTAGAAAGGTAAGAACTAGTGTGGCAATTAATTACAAATGCCTGTGTATATCCAGGCATTAACGAAATCTACTCCATTTTATGTATTTTGAGATTAAAAAACTTAAATAGGAGTAATTAATGTAAAATATAATAGATTAAAATTTGACATTAGTTAGGTTTACAACTAATAGTAAGTATGAATATGCTTAAATTACATTGTTTATGTATGTAAATTTAGTTATGAACATAGTAATATTGCAATCTGCAATTTTTACATTCATAATTATTACTACATATAGCAGTTGGATTATCTTTTATATAAGTTTTTGCAGAAACTGTAGGTTGTACATAGATTGTACATAGACTGATAAGCTGTATCTAAGTAATGTAGTTGATTTAATTTCATATATTCATTTGTTGTTATTTGACCATTTAGTTAGACTCGCTCTAACAGTTGTAGAGTGAGTGTACATACCACTTTAAAAGGTATGTAAGAATAACAAAGTAACACGCTAAGCAAATGTTACTAAATAACTGTTTTTAGACCACACCATTTTCAAGTAACATATGTAGGAAATCAAATAAGATTTGAATAGGTTAGCATATATGTATTTTAGATATGCAAGTATAGATGTGTAGTTAAATGCGATAAAATATATGTCAACAGTATTTTATTTTAAACGTACTTTACAACGAATATTATACCTGTTCGTTTTTATGTGCATTATTTGCATCACTAATTGAGTTAATTTCATTAATTGCTAGAACCATGTGATGAAACTAGAAGTTATTTATAAAGGAACATTAGGAGAGAACAGTTTGTCTGAGGAAGTTTTCATATGTAGAAAACGAAAAGCGCTTAATTTTATCACTTGTTTTTATTTGTACCATTCGTACCAGTATTTGGATCCGCTTCATTTATATTTTATTAAACGGTTTGGAAAAGCAGATAAGTGGAGAGCTGTCATTTCAACTGAAGCAGGAAAGAGACGGTACTGTTTGGACTACTTTCTGTGGCTATTTTTTCATTTGTGCAGTTTGAAATTTTCTTTCTGGTGTGTCTTATCCATTTATCTTAACCCAACCCTAACCCTAAGGTCCGTCACTATCACACACTCGCCTCACCCACACCCTAACCCTAGCTCACCTAACCCGGCCCCTAACCCTAACCTACACACAACCGCACACTTACCTGACCCACGCCTTAACCGTAACTCACCTAACCCGCCCCCCTAACCCTAACCTACACACAATCGCACACTTAGCTGACCCGCGCCCTAACCCTAACATCCACACAACCGCATACTTACTTGACCCGCTCCCTAACCCTAACTCACCTAACCTGCCCCCTAAACCTAACCTACACGTAATCGCACACTTACCTGAACCTGACCTGTAACGTTCCAACATATCGAACACTGAAAACAGCGAAGCTACAGCAACAGCCCACTGAATTCTTTCCCTGGGAAAGAATTCTGTGTCCTGCACCTTCACTGTTTTCAGCGTTCGACATTACGGGTTTGATATTATAACATTCGAACTTTATAAAATTCGATGTTATAATATAGACCCATGATCTTTAATGAACTGATGGTTGAAGCACTGCCTTTCAAATGCTTACAACAGGTAAGTATAACAACAGTGGTTAATACTAACCTATAACTATGATTACTAGAGTGATGAGATGCAAACAGATAATGCTAGCATTTACATATGAATATACTCAACATACTCAATTCACCAACCTCAACTCTTCCATCAAAGACAGACTAGGAAGCACCAAGAACAAAATTAACAAATCCGTCTCCAACTTCCCAAACCACTCCTCTCACTGCAAAGTACTCGATTCTCTTGACTGGTTTGAACTTCTTAGTAGCAGAACAAGTAGTATACTTCCTTTGGTACAGAAGACTGTGGGTTTTACTCCCACACCATGTAGTGTAGAGTCCTGATATTCCAGTGCCTTTTAAGGGGGGATGGGGGAGCTTCACTCCTGAGTGTCTCCTCTTTGGATGAGATGCCCAGTAATTATGACCCTGTTGCCAGTTTGACAGCCATTTCCTATAAGGGTTGGGAGGTTGGTAAAATAGTTAAGATGTTTACCTTATAGACACAAAGTGCAGGGTTTGATTCTTACATGGGGTCACTGGCTTGGCTTAAAATGGCCCACATGGGCAGTTAGCCTAGTAGTATGTTAGAAATCTTAGGAACATATAAACCTATGAACATCACCCTCTCCCAACTCCTCAGAGTATATAAAATATTTCACCATCCACGTATAACATCCTCACTATCAAATCTCATCCAGTAGCATGAACCAAATAGAACCCTAAGATCTTTAGAACATAAAGTAACTTTTGCTAATAAATCTAATAATCATTACAATAACTTGACATTCTGTGTCACCATCTCCAAGGCATAGAGCAAACTTGCAAACTTGATAAGGCTTTTAAATAACCTACAACAATTCAAATCTGCCCTAAAATATCATCTAGTAACGAATAAACTATGCAGCTGTACCACACCTACAGTATGAATCCTACCTCTGCCCACTATGGATACTATACAAGTGTATTAAAATAGTATTTTTGATTCTACTCATAATATCTTGAAAACCTGTATTTCCTAAATCTGATACATTTTGTAAATACTGTTTGTTGACTGCTTTTAAATACCTTGTCAATAATATCTGTTGCTCATTGTCCTTGTTTTGGAGTTTTTCTCTCCAAGCCTCCATGAAAATGGTCATTTCAGTTCCCAAACGGACTTTCCAAATAAACAAAAGCAAATAATAAATTAACAAATAAATAGTATAAAGTATTTTGGTTAATATTGGAAAAGGATATAAGTGGGATGATTAATCAAGCTCTCTTAGTTGAAGGGTCAGGTACAGACAATGGCTAGGTTTCATTAAAATTCATTCTTGTCACATTAATTGCCCACTGAGGGCTGAACAATTACTGCAACACTGCAAAAATGTGATTCAGAAGTAGGTATGTCTGTAATGAAAAAGACCTCATTATTATCTCCTAACCATGTCTCTGAATCAAACACTAGCACACTGAGACATGGCAGTGTTGGTTTTCCCTAGCGGCTCATGAATCGCGTTAGCAAACGCATGCTAATACTTACACATACACACACATGCACACACACACACACACACACACACACACACACACACACACACACACACACACACACGTGCACAAACACACACACACACACGTGCCAGAAGCTGTTGAAGGCTGGGGGGGTGGAGGGTAAAAGGGGGCACTTAGTGATCTAAAAAGGGCAATTTTTTAAAACTATTTACTACCACAACATAGGTTCACTTGGAGGACATTTTAAGCGTAGCCAATTTCCCTTTTGGTGCTTGAATTAACATTTCCTGATTGGTCTTACCTATCCCATGGGTGATAATTGTATATTAGCCCTAGTGAGAATAACTGTGATTATACCATAGAAAATTTGAGGGGGCCATGTAAGGGATGCAGCATTTAGGAACTGCCTCTATCCATTAGTGGCACGAGGGGCAATCCTGAAGTACATTTTCTATTACTCATCCTTAAATTCAAATTGCATGTGAATATGGAAAAGGATGAGCTTTGTTTTACTTGAACGGATAGTCTGTTCTGGAACAGTGGTAGCCTCTGTGATATATATACATACATATATATATATATATATATATATATATATATATATATATATATATATATATATATATATATATATATATATATATATATATATATATATATATATATAGATGTATAGATATATCCATCTCTCCACAACATTACGTTTAGACACCTGGACTAAGTATTATTGATGCCATTTGACTTGCTGATGTTCAGTAGGTCCATCAATATTAGGTTGAAGGATGCCTTGTATGCCACACACAGGTCACTTCTAAACACTCTGTAGGATACTGAGTATAGTGATAAATCTTTGAGGTGGTCCATGCAAGACCTATTGTTTAGGACTTGTATCCTTTTAGTAAGGTATCTGTGTGGGTATTCCAATTGTTACATGGGTCTGGACAGATACATGCTAAAGTGGGATTATACAAAATGATTAACCTAATGAGGGCTTTTTAAAGGGGGACAATAACATTTCTAGATCTAGTCGCAATCAATATGTTTATAAGGTGTGCAATACAGAAAGACTTTCTTATGATTCTGGGCACATGTTGGTCAAGTTAGGTGACTGTACACACAAGTTCCCATTCTCAGTGTGTATTGTCAGTTTGGAGTTTGCTGGAGTAGATGACTTCCCAAAGGATACGATAATGTATTTTTTGGAGTTTAGTTTCAATTCATGATTCTGGCACCATTATTGTTTGGGACAAGCCTTCTTGCATGATGGTTAATTCATTTGAGGATTCAGTAACTGCTCCTAGCTTGCAGTCATCTCAAACTTAGTCGACCAAAGCCCTTTGATAATTCCTTTTACTTTTGAGATGTATATGCCAAACAGAAAAAGTCTCAGCACCCAAACCATAGGGTCTCCATTGGTGACTGGTCACTTTCTAGAGATAACGTCTCCTATTTTGATCTCCTGCATCCTGTGAGCAAGTTGGCAATCCAGCTAATGATGTGTTTGCTACTAGATTATTCATCTTTTGTACTACACCTGAGTAGGGGATTGTGTCAAAAGGCTTGGCCAGGTCAAGGTAATGTGGTGTGAACTGTTTTACCTTCATCCATTGCTTTGGTGACAAGAGTAAAGCTTAAATTTACCCATGATTTTGAGCCTTTCACAAACTTTCTCCTGATTCTTGCCCTAAGAGGTTGAGAGACGACAGCATATGTTTGACTGTTCCTGATTTTGTGTCAAATTTGTGGTCTGTTCCTCAACAAATGTGTGATTTTCTAGCAAATTTATGAGGATTGCAAAACTTAATGATAGACACTTCGATTTCAGTCTTCTAGGCTTCATGTCTTTCAGAAAATGCAGGCTAATACAAAAGCTGTTATTCTAGCAACAAAGCATATAAGAACAATGTTATATTTAAAATATGTCCCTGATTCTGGACATTTGATCTTTATTGGGATAATAAAGTTAAGTTAAAACCCATTAAGTTTTTGGCTTTATCTCTTGAGCTATGAGGTTTTGAAGTTTAAATAAGAACTGTGAGCAAAAGCTGTTTACCACTTACTTTCAAGCTTAGCCTGTTGCATTTTTATTCATTTGTTCAATTAAATAAAAAAGAGCAACAAAAACTGGGCAACTTGAAAAAATAACAATAATAATAAATAACCTAACTGACTGCTTAAAATCAGGCAAGAAGCTTTAATAACTTTTTTATAAGCAGAATAAAAATCACACAGCATTTTTTATTGTTCTTTTAAATGAATTAAAGTTTCTGGCATGACTTTAAAAATCTAACAAAACTAGGGCTAACTTGCATTAATGAAAAAATGTAAATCCAAATTGGAAGCCATGCACTCTCCAGCCGAGACCGGAATAGCTGGTCAAGAGAAGGTCAACACTTGCACCACACCAAAAGGAACACATAGCCCTCCAGAACACACACCAGCACTGCCTTCACATAAAAACACAAACGACACACCCACCTTCATGGAGGCTCTCAATAAAAATTTACCCAAATAGCAGAGAGCGCCAAGGCAAAAACGCACTCGACCACCACAACATAACACTAATCACGAGACACATAACTCTCCTAAACAGTGTGCTACTTAACCAAAGCCCCTAAGGCAAAACAGCATGCCCAACACACTAGTCATATGTAACTTGATAGTGAGGCACACTGATGTCCTACTCACTAGGTTGAATAAGGAGAAAGTAACAGTCAACTGCCTGTCAGGTGCCAGGATCTGCCACATAATGCATGCAGCTACCACTGGGTAAGAAAGCGATTCAGGTCATAGCCTGCTATAGGTCCCCAACCATGTCTCAAGACTCATATTCCACATTCCTAAGCACCCTGCAGAATATTAGGGTCCAACCTAACACTCTCATACTGGGTGACTTCAACTACCTCTCCATTAACTGGGAAAACTACTCATGTACCAATACACTTGCCCAACGTTTCCTGGAATTCATTAATTCCAATGCCCTGGACCAGCTCATTCTTGCCCCCACTAGAGGTAGCAACATCCTTGACCTGGTCATTACTAACATGGGCAACCATTGCTCTACACCAATAGTCAACTCCTCCCTAGTTAGATCCGACCACAAACTAATCACCTTGGAAATCCACATTCCTCCCACCCACCCCACGCAAAGGTAACATCCATGAAAAACTTCTCCAACGCTAACTTTGGGCTCCTAAAAACAGAGGTGGCTAACTTCACAGCACCAATGCAAATGGAGAATAGTTGCATGACCACCAAATCATACACCAATGCACTGTACGAACACATACACAAATGCATGGATCTCGCCATACCCAATAGAACCAAGACGCTCTCATCCAAAATAGGAAGCCAGTCTGGTGATCCCCTGCCATAAACTGTACAACATTGGATTTCCCTCCCTGTTCTTGTTTTGGTGTTAATCTTGGTGGCTTTGAAATTGCATGTCCCTCTTGTAAATTTGTATTTGGATACTCCTTCTGGGCCCATCTCATTTGCTCACTCAACTGAGTGCGGTGAGGTCATATTCTGATTTCAGGCACTCCTACTGTGTACAAAGGGAGCATTTGGGAAGAAAAAAACATTTCTAAGTTTGTTTCCTGCCTTTCCTGTAAGTACTCTAGTCCACATACAGATTTGCTGTATCCAAGACTATTTGTAAGCTTCAGAGCCCCCAAGCTTTTCTGTGTTGGAGAGAAGCCTTCTAGCTTAATTTTGTTTCTTAGAACTAGCCAGTTTTTTAGTTTGACCACTCAAATCTGTTTCTTTGAGCTCAGCACTTGTTCAGAACTCATTGTAAGCACTAAATAAAATACAAATTACTACAGCACTCAACTTTCCTCACTTGTCTAGAGGAAAGCAATATTTAGTACTTAATAAATAAGCACCTATCCAGGCATGTCTAAGTGTCAGCTCCCAGTGTTTTCTCCTGTCTACCTGATGAATCTGGGCAGCTTGGGGCAATGCAGAAATTGCCTAATGTACACAGACAACCCTCTCCTCCTATTACCCAACACTACAACCTGTGAGAGATGCACTTATATAGCCAAACTGGAAGCAAAGTTCTCTTCACCCAAAACTGGACTAGACAGTCAAGAGGAGAAGGTAAACACTTGCACCACACCACACTCTTCACATAGTCCCTCAAAACCTATACCACCAAATCACACACATAGAAACACAAAACACACACCTGTATTCTTGGAGGCTCTCAATAAAAAGTTGCCCAAGCAAAAGGTACCTCCAAAGCAGAAACACAAGCAAAGTCCACCCCCCAACACAACCCAAATGACATTTAGCCCACAGTCTCAGTGTGCCACTCAACCACAGCCCATAAGGCATAACAATGTACCCAACACTCTAGTCATAGATGACTCTATAGTCAGGCACACTGATGTTCCACTCACTAGGCTAAACAAGGAGAAAGTTACTGTCAGCTGCGTGTCGGGTGCCAGGATCCGCCACATAATGTACGCACTGAGGTCACTCCACAACAAATACAAATATGACTCTGCCATTGTCCATGTTGGTGTGAATGACCTGAGATGTACCTCCCTGGACTACATGAAAAGAGACATGGAAGAGATCTCCGATCTTGTAACCCAGGCAGGTATGACCCTAGCCCTGAATAGCATCCTGCCATCACCCAAAATGATATCACAGTACAAGGACAAAATGACTGACTTCAACAATTGACTAAGCTTCTGGTGTCATTCTAAGGGGATCCAGTATTTGTCTGCCTAGGATGACATGATCAACAGACCACAATGTTTTGCCAGAGATGGCAAGCACCTATCACCCTTGTGATTCCGGATACTGGCTAAGGCTCTTGCCACCCCTTTAGTGCCTTTTTTAGGCAAGGCTCAAATGACAAATTCACCACCATAACAGGTACAAGTAAGCAAAATCTGAGGATAATACTACTCAATGCTAGAAGTCTAAACCTCAAAATGCACTCACTCAAGGCACTCCTTAAAATGGAGAACATCGACATCTGTGCAGTGACAGAGACCTGGCTCAAAGCTCCGGAGACCACCCCTGCATTACCAGGCTATAATTCACACCACACCTTTCGGCCACCTAATCCAGACCGAAGCAATAAAGGCGGAGGCGTGTCCATATTCATTAAGTATACCCACACATCCAGGCTAGTTGCACAGCACAATGCATCCGAGATTATCCAAGTGCAGCTAACTCTGGGCAAGACCGCAATCCAAATTGTAGCTTGCTACAGACCCCCCACCATGCCCCAGGATTCCCACTCCTGATTTCTTGATACACTGGCGAATATTAGGGTACAACACAACACCCTAATAATGGGCGATTTCAACTACCCCACCATTAAATGGGAAAACTACTCATGTACCAACCCTTTTGCTCAATGTTTTCTAGAATTCATAAATTCCAACACCTTGGATCAACTTATTCACACCCCCACCAGGGGCAGCAATATCCTAGACCTGGTCATTACCAACATGGATGACCAGTGTTCCACACCAGAGGTCAATTCCTCGTTGGTCATATCCGTCCACAAGCTAATCACCCTAGACATCCACATCCTGCCCACACCCCACATTAGGGAAACCACTGTAAAAAAATTCTCCAAAGCCAACTTCACACTTCTTAAGACAGAACTGGCAAACTTCATGACACCCATGCAGACAGACAATAGAGGTACAACTGCTGAATCCTACACAAATGCACTTTATAAGCACTTACATGAGTGCATGAATTGTGCTATCCCTAACAGAACCAAGATGCTATCCTCCAGAAAAAAGGAAGCCAATCTTGTGGTCCTCTACCATAAACAAACTCTACAACAGAAGAAAGAAACTGTTGCAAAATAGAGTAAAATCCCATGACTGGAGGACCTCCTTGGTCAGCCTCAATAAGAAGCTGAGATCCCTCATAAAATTCTCCAAAGCTAATTACAAAAACAAAATTGCAGCTAACTCTAAAGACAACCACAAAGCATTCTATAGCTATGTCAAGAATCTCAATGGCAACACTCAGATCTGCTCTGAGTTACAGCACAATGGTACTAAATATACAGAACCAACTGATATTGCCAACATCCTGGCAGATAGGTTCAGTGTTAACTTTACCCCCCTCTCACCCCCTAGAGGGCCCATCTCTATACCAGAAGAATGCAAAGTTCTTGTAATCACAGCTGCACAGGTAAAAAACACACTCTCCAAAGCCAAGAACACAGCATCCATGGGACCTGACAATATCCCAGGCTGCATTCCACATGAACTACAGAACGAACTGGCACCCCACCTAAGTACCATATTCAATCATAGCCTCACCTCAGGCTTTGTGCCCACCGAATGGCACACCACGATGGCTATCCCACTCCACAAAGGGGGAGCCATGATGGACCCCGGGATCTACTGCCCCATTAGCCTGATGAGCCTGGTCTGCAAGGCCATGGAACGTATCATCATGAAACTCATAAACAAAGACATTGGTAGTCTCCAAAGTTTGCAACCCACCCAGTTTGGGTTTGTAAAAGGCAGATCATGTCTCCTAAACCTGATAGACTTCTTTGAAGCAGTCACCAAAGCCATAGATGAGGGTAAGGTGGTTCACGCAGCCTATCTAGCTCTCGCCAAGGCTTTTGACACCATCCCCCACTCTGGAATTATAAATAAACTCACTAAACTAGGTAAAAATCCCTATGTCACAAGATGGGTTGCCAACTGGCTCATGGACAGAACCCACACTGTGAAAGTAGCAGACTTCAAATCTGACTTCAGACCAGTGACAAGTAGAGTACCACAGGGTTCAGTCCTGGGTCCTCTCCTGTTTGGTATCTACTTTTCTGAAGTACAGGCTAACACAGAAGGTCTTTGGCTAATGAAGTTTGCATTGTCATCCCCTTTGGTAAAAATTCTGTACCCATGAACTACCACATAGGTGGTAGTCTACTTAACACTGAAAGTGTGATAAGAGACCTTGGGACACAGATGGTCAGTAGTCTCTCCTTTGATAATCACATCACCACAGTGGCCAGGAAATCCTTCTACCTCATCACAAAAGGTTTCTCATCCAGAAAAAAGAGGTCATTGTTCCCTTCTACTCATCACTCATTAGACCCATTATAGAGTACAGCGCCCCTTTTGGTATATACCTCACGAGACATCTACAGCAACTGGAGAGGCCACAGAAATACCTCACAAAGAGTATTACTGGCCTCAAACAGATGCCCTACGCAGACCGTCTCAAAAAACTCCAGCTTTACTCAGAGGTGATCTATGCCTAACATACAAAGCTATGTCAAACCCAGAGCTGTTGGACATGCTCCACTTAAAGAACTCTCAATCTCTCTAAGCTACACGCTGTAGGGACCTAAACCTTGTCACCACAATAAACAGAACATGCTGGAGGGATAGATTCCTTTCCCAGAGACTTCCCATACTCTGGAACAGACTATCTATCTATGTCAAACAGAGCTCCTCATTAGCACTCTTCAAGAAAAATCTTGATGATTGGATGGGAAATAGGAAATTCACCCTGGGGATCACTTCTGTGGCTCTGTTTGACAGAGGCACAGGAAAATAATTTTCTTAGGTGGTGAAAACCAATGTACCTTTTTGGCTAGGCTTATATAGGCCCTAGGGCCAATAGCCTAGTACCTACCTATGAACCTATGAACCTATGAACAGAAGGAGGAAACTGATGTGGAATAAGATGAAGTCCCAAGACTGGATAAACTCCCTTATCAGCCTCAATAAAAAGTTGAGATCCCTCATCAAATCCTCTAAAGCTACAACCGCAAGGCCTTCTATAGTTATGTAAAGAATCTCCACGGCAATACCCAGATTTGCTCTGAGCTACTGCATAATGGTATCTCCTATACCAAGCCAACAGATATTGCCCCGACAGATTCAGTGCCAACTTTACCCCCCCCCCCAAAGGACCAAGAACAATACCAGTAGATTGCTAGGCACCTAGTATTACTGCTGCACAGGTTAAAACAGCACAGTCCAAGGCCCAGAATACAGCTACTACAGGACCTGACAACATCCCTGGCTGTATTCTACATGAACTACAGATTGAACTAGCACCTCACCTGTGTGCCCTGTTCAATCACAGCTTCACCTCAGGCTTTGTCCCTACCAAATGGCGCACTGCTACAGTCATCCTTCTCCACAAAGGAGGAGCAACTACAGAGTCTGGGAATTATCGGCCCATTAGCCTGACGAGTCTGATATGCAAAGCTATGGAATGCATCATAGTGGACCTAATAAACAAGGATATAAGGAATCTCCAAATTCTGGATCCTACGCAGTTTGGTTTTGTGAAGGGTAGATCATGTCTGCTCAACTTGGTCGAGTTCTTTGAGTCAGTCACCAGGGCTGTGGATGAAGGCAAGGTGGTTCATACAGCCTACCTTGATCTAGCCAAGGTCTTTGGTGCCATTCCCCAATCAGGAATCAAAGAAAAACTCACTAAGCTAGGCATCAACCCCTATATCACTAGGTGGGCTGCAAACTGGCTCACAGATAGAACCCACAGTGTGAAAGTAGCTGACGCTAAGTCAGACTGCTGACCAGTCATGAGTGGAGTCCCACAGGGTTCGGTCCTGGGTCCTCTTCTGTCTGGTATCTATTTCTCTGAAGTCCAGGCCAACATGAAGGGACTCTGGCTGACAAAGTTCGCAGATGATTGCAAGTTGGGAGCTATTATTAACTCCCCAAGTGATGCTGACATCCCACAGAAAGGCCTCACTGAGACCAGCGACTGGTGTCAGAACCATGGCCTTAAGCCCAATGCCAAAAAATGTGTCATCATCCCCCTTGGGAAAAATCCAGTTCCCTTGAATTACCACATTAATGGCAGTCCACTGAACACAGAAGGTGTTATAAGAGATCTGGGAACACAGGTTGACATCAACCTCTCTTTTAACCGCCACATTGCTACTGTGGTCAAAAAGTCCTCCTATGTGGCACATCTCATTACTAAGGGTTTTGCATCCAGTAAGAAAGAGATCATTGTCTCTCTCTACTCTTCCCTCATTAGGCCAGTCATCAAGTACAATGCCCCATTTGGCATGTACCTCACTAGAGGATCCTAGGCCTTAAACACTTGTCCTATATAAACAGACTCAAAAAACTCCAACTATTCTCTGTCTCATATCTTTTACTTAGAGGTGATCTCTGCTTGACTTACAAAGCCATGTCTGACTGAGCTCTATTAGAAATGCTATATCTAAAGAAATCCCAATCCCTCCACACCACATGTTCCAGAGACCTCAACCTCATTACCACAATCAACAGAACATGCTGGAGGGACAGGTTCATAACCCAGAGATTGCCCATGCTATGGAATAGACTTCCCATACATGTTAAGCAAAGCTCCTCACTGACCCTGTTCAAGAGAAATCTTGATGAGTGGATGGGAAATAGAAATTCACCTAGAAAATCACTCCAGTGGCTCTACTCGTCAGAGGCACAGGAACTAAGGTCGGGTGGCACAATGCCAGGATTATCCTATGGTGTTAGGGTTGTAAAGGCTCCAGGGCCATTAGGCTAGTACACACCTATGAACCTATAAGAAACCATATTAACTTCTGAAAACATAGCAACACCAAAGTTATTCCAGTTTCTTGCCTTCTTTAAGTCTTATTTTATCATCACCATCATCACCATCATTTTACTGTTGTTACTACATAAATGACTGCCCAGAATGTACCTGGTTGGGCTGCTGCTACTTCAGTTGAGGTCCACAATCCACAGAACTGTGCTGACATGTTCAACAATATGACTGTTATCAATTATTATTAAATAACAGTGAAAAACATAAATTATCAGAAGTTGAAATGAAACAACTAAGTGTCAGTTGTAAAAAATAATCGCTTTCTTGCCTTTATTTATTTATTTATTTATCTTTTGTTAACTGGGTTAGTCCACTGGCCTGGGTACCCATTTTTAGTGGAGACCCAAGGAGAAAAGCTCCAAAACAAAGATACAATAAAAGTAACAATAACAATAAGCTACAGTAACAGTAACAATAACAATAGTACTAAGTCTACATAGAAATAAAAATGTTAGTGTCATAGTGGAAAATTAGTATAGTAAGACAAATTCAGTAACAAGTGCAGGTCTAAAATTAATTATAGGTATAGCATAGGAACACAAAAATAAGGCTTTACAAATGGTGCAAAAAGAAGGCATAAAGAATTTAGTAGAGAAACAAAAACATGTCTAAAAGCTACAAATAGTGACTAGTTGTAGTCAGATGAATGGGGGAGATGTTAGGTAGGGTGATTGCAGGTGCAGGAGGGAGAGTTGGCAAGGTAGTTTTTCAATTCTTTTTTGAAAAGGAATGAAGATTGGATAGATCGTAAGTTAACTGGGAGTTTGTTCCAAGTTTGAGATATGGAGCATTTGTAAAGTAATCTGCCAATAGCAAATAAAAAATGAACACCAGTGGAAGCAATAAATCCAAACACAGGACCGTAACTGAGTTAATAGTTAAGCGCTTTCACTCACTTTAATCAACATCAGCTTCTTCAGAACAAACAGTTTTCCAGTTCAAAATGTATTTATAAACTGTTGTCAATTATATCATATAACATTCTTAAAGAAATCTAACCACTTATAAAAATAAAAAATGAATAAAATAACCAATTTAAATACAATACTCTAATATGGTGTATTGTAGTACATGCAGTGTTAATAATAAATAAGACACTTATTATTTATATACTAAAATAATACGTAGTCCACATAATGAACTACCTATTTCTAGCCATTGTTAGGAAACATTTAATGTTAATAGTGCCATTGAGGCCTGGAGTTTCGTCAGCAACCAAAACTATTTGCCACAAACTTTCTTTACATTCTAAGAAAGTCCTATAGTCACCTGTAAAAGGATCAGAATTAACCCTTTCTAATACAAAGAAAGAAAATTTCTTGAAGAGTAAACATTCTGTTGCATGCAATGCCAAAGCATTAGTTCAATCCTTTTTTCTAATGGCTAAAACATGCTCATATATTCTTTTATGTAAAGCTCTAATAGTTTTTCCAACATAAAATGTGTTGCATGTATCACAGGTAGCACAGTATACAACACTGGTAGTGTTACAGGTGTAATAATCCTTAGCCCAGAATATTCTCCCTATATGTTTGAATTCTATACTGGACACATTACTCATAAATCTGCATTGTTTACATTTTCCGCAGGAAAAAACTGCCAGCAAGCCTAGCTGTAGAATTCACAGCTATTGTCTTATTATTTTCTAAAATATGCTTAATGCTGGTAGTCTTCCTGTAAGAAAAATGTGGTCTTACACCCAAAATTTTTGTGAGTTCAGTATTTCCCATAATAACCTTCCAATGATCCAGTAAAATTCTCTTGATGTAAACCATCTCATTACATATTGGTATGGGAAAAACTAAAGAAAAAACAAAAGGGTCTTTACACTGAACACTTGGGGGTACTTCCCCAAGGGTGTCCCTAATACTCAAAATGGGACAAGCAGAAGTGTTTCTAAGTGCTAATACTTCCTTAATGATCTTCTTAAGCCAAACTAAATCGTAGCCTCTCTCTTAAAAGAATTGTGTCAATTTGTCTACTTCATGTAGAAAAACAGAATGTTCAGTTGTCAACCTACTGAGGCGTATGAATTGACCTTTTACCACTCCACCCTTCATATGGACAGGATGTAAGCTTTCTTTGTGTAGATACTGGTTAACAAAGGTGGCCTTCCTAAATATTTGACCCTTGAAATTCATTGACACAGTTTCAAAAGTTAAATGAAGATCTAAAAAATCTATAGCCTCACCAAAACCTCCAACAGTGAATTTAAGAAAGGTGGTACTACAATTCAGATGCTCCACAAAGGATAGAAAGCTACATAATCACCCTTCCAGAGAAAGATCAAGTCATCTATGTAACGCCTATAGAACAAAATATTGTCTGAAAAAGGCAAAACATAGAGAAATCTTAACTCCCAGTGGGCCATGACAATGTTGGCAAAAGATGGAGCTACTCTTGACCCCATGGCAACACCTGATATCTGCTGAAAGAAACTACTACCAAATTTGAAAAAAAATATTGGTGAGAACCAACTCCATAAGGGTACAAACAGTGTTAACTGTATTGTTCCCAAGAGATGTATATTGTGTCAAATATTCTCTCAGATATTTTAAACCTGCCTCCTGGTTTATACTTGTGTATAGAGAAATGACATCTAAACTGGCAAAGAAAAAAGCTTCAGAAACCTCACGCTCACTTAATAATTCTAATAAATGCCAAGAATCACACAGATAAAACTTTGATTTCTGAACCACTGGATTGAGTATATTATCTAGCCAAATGGAAATAGGCTCAGTTTTTGAATGAGCTACTGACACTATAGGTCTAAAAGGAGGGCTAACACGGTCCTTATGTACCTTGGGAATACCGTACAAAACTGCCATTTTAGGGTATCCGACCTGTATGAACCTATAAGTGTCAAAATCTATGCTAATCTCACAAAATAAATCATTGTGTCTAACCTTTGAAAACAGTTAAGGAAAAATTCACTGGTGACTTCTTTGTAACATTTATCATCATGAAGTAAGGTTAACATAGCAAATTCATATTCTGTGGTCTTCATGACAACTAATGAGCCCCCCTTGTCAGCTTTTATAACTCCTTTATTCTTACTCAAATCAAACAGGGCCTTTCTTTCTCCTTCTGGCAAATTAGAAACATAGGGTCCTACACTCAAAGTTCTAAACTGTCTTTCACAAGGAGTGCCAAAGACTTGAATGGTAGGATTGTAAGTGCTATTTTTCTTGCAAACTGTCACTTCACTCCTGACTTCAGGAAGATTATCAAAAATAAATTTCAGATTTAATTTCCTTAAATATAACCTGAAGTCAACTAGCAATCTAGGGATGTTCACAGTGTTCGAAGGTATAAAAGAAAAACTGCGTTTTAACACAGAAACAGTATCTTGGTTAAGTGCATCACCAGTAAGATTCAAAATTTCAATGCCAAAAGTCAGTTCTTTTTCCGACCTTTCCCCTTTCCCTTGTTCTTGTTCTCCACCTGTTGTGACCATTTGGAGTCTTTTTGTTGCCCGTGGAGTCCACCAAAAAAGGGCCAGTACCACTGGCACCATCCAAGTTGTTATTTGAATTTTGGCTAGTTTGACCATTACCATTGACATTGTCAATGGCACCAGGGCCACCAGAAATATCAGCCCCCACAGTTAAATTGTTATCATTGTTGGCATTATTATTAACAGTCCCTCTAGTTGCTGCAGAAAAGAACTGTTTCCTATCATGGCTCAAATTATTAGAGTTAAGTGGATATGCTGAGCCGTTTGAGTAGGAATGTAAATCTCTTGACAATTTGCCTCACTTCCTGACTATAACAGAAGCCTTGTGCCGGTCGACTTTAGCAGCTATACCACAATACAAATTATTAAAAGAAGGAAAGCTCGGTGACATTTTGACATCGTTTGTCTAAAGTCTCTAAATCACTTCTCATGGACACAATGTAATTTTTATACTGCACCACCAAAGCTTTTATAAGCGAAACACCTGTATTGTTGAATAAGTCAACTAATTCTTTATACAGGGAATCACCATAGTTGACAGAGTTAGGGAATCTAAAGACCCTTAAATCTTGTGGTACACAACAGCGTTTAATATTCAACTCAAAGTATAAGATTTCTAGCTGCAAAGATGCTATATTAATAGCTAATCTCTCTAATTTAAAAATATTGTCCTTGCATGTCTCAAAATCTCGGACATTATTGTCGGATGTAGAGTCACTTACTTGTGTTGAACCGACACTGTTCTTGACATCAGAAAAAGGATTCAAGTCTGTGGAAAATAAGTTGCTGACTAAATCTTCACTGTTTAAATTCAAAACAGCCGAGGAAACTCCATTGCCTCTAGTACCAGAAAATGACCGTATTCCACTGTTCTGAGCATGCGCATCAGAACCAGGACCGCCCTCTCCTCGTAGTTCACGTCTTTCACCACCATGATTACAGTTACCATGGTGATTAGAAAGGCCTGATAGCCTCAAGAAACCTTCACGGATAGCACCCGTGATGATAGTAGTAAGCTAATCTGATACTCCACCCAAATCTCCTGGGGTGGAGTTTATAGTCAAATTGAGGTTGCTATCCTGTGTTGAATTGCCTCCAAGCATAATGCCACTCACAAAAACACCAAGACAAAATAAGAATGAAACGAACTCAAAACCAAATAAAAAATAAACACCAGTGGAAGCAATAAATCCAAACACAGGACCGTAACTGAGTTAATAGTTAAGCGCTTAAACTCACTTTAATCAACATGGGCTTCTTCAGAACAAACAGTTTTCCAGTTCAAAATGAATTTATAAACTGTTGTCAATTATATCACATGACATTCTTAAAGAAATCTAACCACTTATAAAAATAAAAATAAAAAATGAATAATAGCTTTGTTAGGCCTGTAAGTGTTCAATAGCAATTGGTCAGTGCTGTGGAGTGATCATGTGGGTTTGTAAAGGGATAGGAGGGAGGATAAGAAGGGACAGTCTGCAGGTTTGTGAAGTTGTGAATGTGCTATCTGAAGCTGTGAAAGTTGGAGAAGTTGAAGTAATTCGAGCCACTGCAGTTTTTTAAGGGCTAGGCAGTGATGGGATTTGTATGAGAGATTACAGGTAAATCTGTCTGGTTGAAAGTTTGTTCTAGTTTGGCTAAAAGGTTTGCTTGGATATGTGTAAAAATAGGGGAAAAGTAGAGTAGGCAGGAGAGGAGATAGGCTTGGGCAAGTGAGGTTCTCCAGATGGTGGATAATAATTTTTTGTGTCTATACATTAAGCCTAGTTTTTGATTAATATTTTTGATGGATAGTTGGATATGATGATCAAATTTCAGTTGGTCGTCAATTGTAATTCCTAGAAATTTAGTAAAGGAGTCGACCTGAATAATGGTGTTATCTAGGGAAGAGATAGTGAAGGAAGTTTTAAGATAGGATTTGGAATTTGGAAGGAAATGAAGTTTAGTTTTCTTTTGGTTAAGGATGAGTTGGTTATCAATTAGCCAGTGTTCAATCTATTTAAAGGAAGTCTCTGTGAGGGAGTGGAGATCAGAAGGGTTATCAGATAAAGTGATAAGAGTAGAATCATTAGTGTATTGACTTAGGGATGATGATCTACAGGTGGAGCGAAGGTTGTTAGTAAAAATATTAAAAAGGGGGGGGTCTAGAGTGTATCCTTGGTAGACACCTGTTTAGATAGGTAGGAAGGGTGAGTAAGAACTCTGCCATCTAATAGATTGTTGTCTATTGTTTAGATAACTAGAAAACCAGAGAATGGTAGAAGTGGAAAGGTTTAGTTCAGTTAGTTTAGAGAGGAGCTTAGGGTGAGAGACGGTGTCAAAAACTTTGGACAGGTCAAAGAAGAGACACAACACCAGTTTATTGTTGTCTCTTGCCTCTGCTATGGTCTGGGTGAAAGATAGAAGGGCTGTTGATGTGCTGTGGTGGTGTCTTAATCTATTGTCAAACAGAATGAAAGTGTTTATTATTTTTTACAACTGACACTTCATTGTTTCATACCAACTTCTGATCATTTTATAGTAAATAGTGAAAAATACCAGAAATGGATCATGGTTAAATGGGGCTCTAGGCAGGGTGATAGACTGGGCCCCCCCAGAGCAACCCCTCCTGCAGCAACCTCCTACCGCTCCAGCAGCAGCCCCCTCCCCAGCCACTCTAGTGTTCCATTACTTGGCTATATCTCCTCATTTACCATAAACACTGTTCAAACATGTCAGCGTGCATACTGTTTTCTTATTTACTTCTACAATGATTATAGATATTGAAATAAATTAGCACAAACACTGATAGCCATGTGCTAAACAAACAACACAGTCTTGCAATGAAAACAGACAGCATGAGCAGTAAACTTCTCTGCCCTTGAAACTCACATTCATTGAAATGGCATGAAAACTCACATTCATTTTGCCTCTGACCAGTGGAGGTCTAAGCTTACCTCTGGGCTATTTTCAAACCAAAGGCTCCTTACACATTTTTAGGGCCATGCATACATGTATGCATTCTTTGATTCAACTTCTTGATTGTATTAAATTATATTCCTTGTATAATGCAGCACACTTGTTAGACCATGTTTAAATTTATTGTTTTGAACATCTTTTCCATTAAGGAATGAAACAAAATTTGTGAACCAATAATGATAAAACTAATTTCCATCATAAAAGTCTACTCAAACTTCTATCATTATAATCCACCAATATCAGTAAATATGCACAATCTCTGCAGAAGTAAAAGTCATCTAAATGATTCCAAATTAAAGGGGTCTGTAACTAATGAAGTGGTTGCTATTAGCAAACAACTTTATATTTAATTGTTTCTTCTACAAATAAAGTGCCTGTTGCCATTGAAGAATTGCCTATGTTACATTAAAAAATGCTAAGCTAGTAATATTGCAATAGGGAATGGATGGCAAACTAATAACAGGTTCATAGTTACTAGATAACTCCTCCAAAGGAGGACATTCACAGGACTGCAGCATCCACTCCCTTTAAAATACAACACAGTACATTATCAGCAATCCATCTGCCTACTGTTGGAGAAGAACCCACAGCCTTCTGCATCAAAAGCAAGTATGCCACCTGTTGGGCTACTAACAATGCAAACAGACTTGGCATAAGCAGCACTAAATTTTTCTTCCCCTGAAGCTGTCAGGTCCTTGTAAATTCCACTTGACACTCAACTATCTCTCAACTTTGCAGCACAAGAAATCTGGAAAAAGCTAAAAATTATTGGGGAGAGGAACAAAGGCCCAAAATCAGGGACACATTTTAAACATTGCTTGTATAATCTTAGACAGTTGCTAGAATAAACTGTTTTGTGTTACAATGTGTTTCCTGAAAGACAGGAAGGCTGAAACTTAAAGGGCTGTCCTTAATTGGTGAATTCAGTTCTCACTGATTTGCCAGAAAAACACAAATTGTATGAGGAACAGATGAAAAATATGAGCCAAATATTCTGTGAAAATCAGGACAGTTGAAAGCTATGGACTCAAATCCTTGAATCACAAGTGGTGGTATGGGTAGAAAATTCAGGCTCTTGTTTCTTGCACCTAAGGTACAGGGTCCTAACTGGGGCATTTTACACACACACGCACACACACGCACACACACACACACACACACACACACACACACACACACACACACACACACACACACACACGTCCTCCTTAAAGAAGATGCTGCCACCATGGGGTTTCTTTTTTAATTGTTGAAGCCTCATGGCCAGGGCACACCCACCACCTGCCATGGAGGTCCTAGTTAATTTCCTATGTCGCTTAGTGCAGGATCGGGCTAGCCATTGACTTTTAGTTTTTTTTCCCCAAGAGCCAAGATGGTTTTGCAGATGTAAAAGTGTGTGTGTGTGGGGGGGCACTCCCCCTCACCCTATGTTTCCGGCGACCTTGCACACACACACACACACACACACACACACACACACACACACACACACACACACACACACACACACACACACACGCACACACACACACACACAGAGACATACACCCACAAACACAGACATAATCATGGACACAGACACAAATATGCCTACACACTCACGTACACACACACACACACACACACACACACACACACACACACACACACACACACGCACACACACACACACATATGCATGCACACAGCTTCATCCGTTCATTTACAACCAGTTCCTAACCAGTTGATCACACTTACAGACACTGTCAGCCACACACTCAAATGCACAAATATACATGCATATATACAGACAATGAATTTCCTACCTAACGTCAGTAATACAGCCACCCAGGCAGGCACACACTCACACACACGTTGATTCAGCCTCATTCAAGCCCCAAAAGACATGCATGCACATGTCTACATACATGCACACAAACTAACACATCCCCACCACATACCCCCCCTACACTGTGAATATTCCTGTAGGAGTGAATGGGTGACCACCATAGTTTTAAGGTCATCACTTTTTTTTCCTAGAATAAAATATTACTCAGTCAAGTGATTCTTTGAACCAGTCAGCCAAGCAAATTGGGAGATCACATGGCTAATTAGTACTATCTGCTCCCCTACACTGCTGCATTAGTATGCAACTTCACCTGCTAGACTGCTATGTGTACTGAGGCTTTCACCCGGAGAAAATGTCTGAAGGAGAGCAGTCTCTGAATTCAAAGACTTAGGGTGATGTGGAAAATTTCTGAGCTAGGGTTTCTGTATGATGCTAAGCTTTTCTGAATTCCAGGGAATATAATCAAACACTATGTAGCTGCACAGAGGAGCGAGTTCGATGCAAATGTTGGACAATAGCCGGTACACTGACAATGGGAAATAGCAAGGAAAATCAAATTTGAATTGGCTTATTTAACTAAATTTCCAGAGCTCTTCACCATCAAGTGGCCCATATGACGCCACTATTTAAGAACAGTTAGATGTATAAAAATATCAGACCAAACAGTAAAATACTATTAGATCTGTGAAATATATGGAATCAGTGCACATCTAATAGCAAACCATTGACGTGAACAGAGAACTCTAGAAGTTTATAATTAAGTGACTCTGAAGTAAGGGAAACATGGTATATAATTAAGGCATATTTTGAAAAAGGATATATTCATGTCAAATGTACAGAATTTTGCCAAATGTCCAGATTTTTGTCTCATATTTTTGGTCCATCTTTCATAGATGTTTATGTTTATGTTTATGTTTTTCTGGCAAATCACTGGCAATGCATTAAAGACTGAAGTCAGAAAACAATGACAGCCATTCGAGTTTCAGACTTCTTATCTTTCATAAAATCCATGCTAATGCAAAACCTGTTATGGTGTCAACTTTCAAAGTTTGAAGGAGCAATATTTAAAAATTATCCCTAATTTTGGGTTTTTGCCTCCATTATTTATGGCTTTATCCAGATTTCTCACTCTTACTTATTTTTTTTTATTTTTCTTACTTATTTCTTAAGAGTTTGAGAGGTTTGATGTTAACACACAGAATAAGTACAAAGGTAGGAAAATGCAAAGAAAAGTGAACTAGATTCAGAGGCTAGAGTGCTTCAAATTTAACAATCCATTCATACTTGTAGATTTTTTTTAAATAAATCACCCTCCAAAAGCATATATGTGTTGTTTGACTTTTTATCATAAATCTATGTATTATCCAGAAGTGCTGTAACCTGACAATGAAGTAGCTGATAGCACTACTTCAGAGCTCTACCCACAGGTGATCAAATTAAAGAAAATAAATCAAAGCATGAGAGAAACTAAAGTTTAATAAAAAAGAAAAAATAGATAAAGAGCATGAGAGTTCAAAGAGATAAACGTAAACAGGATTCTTATACACTGCCTTAGGGTGAAAGAAAAGAAATTCTAAAACAAGGAACTTGAACATGAACAATAGAACAAAGAACAAAGGGCAAAATATCAAAGTAATTAGAAGTGATCAATTTATAAACTTAAGGAAGACATTATAGAGAACATAAATGAGGGAAAAGCAACACTGTTAAACTGTAGATGGTGAGGGGAAGCTCTAACTGGTAAAAAGTGTTAAAAAGACTCATTGTCTAAATGTTCAGAGTAGGAAATAGTCATTAAGTAGCATAAAGGTAAATTAAGGAATGGGAATTGTGTTGTCACTATCTATTGACTAAATACATAACAACTGATGAAGGTCACAACCACCACCACCATCATCATCATCATCATCAATGTAGGGACAATATGTAGGTGTTAATCTAGAAACACACAGCCATGCAAAGTTAAGGGAGGAATAGCTGTAAAGTAAAATGTTAGACGAATGTAGGAGGTACACAGGGACAAGGAAATTAAGAGGAAAAGTGTAAGACAAAAATTAAGTAATTACTTAATTGATTACTTACTTAATTAATTAATTAGTTAGTTATTAAATACTTTTGACCAGAAAAGAAGAGGTAAAGCAGCAGTTTGGAGAGTCAGGCTGCATAAGAAATAGAAGCTACACAAAGAATAGATGAACAGGCAAAAAGGGAGACAGGTAGGGAGGGCATGTTTTATATGGAATCATTTAGTCGACTACTGAGAACTGAGAAGTTATATGATAAACAATAGAAAGGGAGAGCCTTAACGCTTTTATCAGGCAATAGAATTTTTAATTAAGGATATATAGGGAGTAGGTAGTTAGCGGTTAAATACATACAAGATGCAGAGGAAAAAGACAAGCCTTTAAGGTTTGGCGACAAAGTACACAAATGCAAAAGAGATGATGAAATAAGCAAGGAGGAATTGTTAGGATCTGAAAACTAGTAAGAAGAAGAGGAAACTGAAGAGGGTTAAGATGGTGAGAAGATAAAAAAGGAATAAAGCAGATATACTGCTACTCTAGGAGATAAAAATTAGGGGGAAGGAGATTCTTAAGCTGAGAGTGAATGAAAAATAGATGACATGCTGTGATAATGTAAATGAGGAAGAGGGAGAGGAAATGGAAGAGGGATATTACTCAACAAGAGGTTGAGAGGAGAGGCATAAGAGGTCATAGAAAGTGAAAGGCAAGGTACTGTAGCTAGGATAGAAAAAACAAGTAGGATAGAAGATAGGATGTATATTTGGGAAGAATTAAGATATGGACTAAGGAAGCACAGTGCCACAATAAATAAAATGAATGTGTCATGCTTTGTTCTGCATTTCAGTTCCTTGCTCAGGTGTCTCCTGTGTAGAGTGTCGAGTCTGAAAATCCTCCATGTGCTTGCATGAGTTTTTGTAATGGCTGCATGTTTTCTGTTATATGCAAAGAACACACATTAAGTGAATTAGTCATCCCCCAAATTGCCAGTAAATGTGATTTTGTGCATATGCATGTGTGTCTGCACTCACATGCATTAATCACATGACCCACTGGCATTCTACCTATAACTAAATTATTTTCATTGCACCCATGTGCATAACCACTAACAGACAGCTAGATAGATAGATAGATAGATAGATAGATAGATAGATAGATAGATAGATAGATAGATATGCATGTGTGTGTGTGTGTGTGTGTGTGTGTGTGTGTGTGTGTGTGTGTGTGTTTGTTTTGTTTCTTTATTTATTTTTCTAATGAAATCCAACACTGATATCAGATATGCTGATTGAGACCACAAGGTGAAACAGTATACAAAATGGAAGACGGATATGGGGAGTTCTTAAATGGGATGCATAACTTTCAACCTAATAGCACAAAAATTATATACAAAATCATAGGATCATAGGCTCATAGGAGGTTACTAGGCTATTGGTCCTGAGGCCCTTATAAGCCTAGTCAAGAGTTTAGCTCATGTTTAGACAAGTCAGCACCCAAAGCCCCTGTACAGCAGGGACACAGGTGGAATCCCAGGAGTGTATTTTCTGTTTCCCATCCAGTTATCCAGGTTGCGCATAAAAAGGGATAATGAGGTACTCTGCTTGATGTTCTCTATTCCGCAGATGGAGGATTCTCTGGGACACAAATCTGTCCCGCCAACAACTCCTACTGATATCACAGACCAGGTTGAGGTTGCATGTACGGATTGCTCGAGTGGAGCTTGACTTGCGGATATGCAGCAGTCCCATCAAGGAGGGGTCTAAGATTGCTTTGTATGCCACACAGAGGTCACCTCTGAGAACTCTGTATGAAACTGAGTAGCAGGACAGGGCTTTTAGCCTATCTGTGTAGGGTGGGTGTTTGAGGCCCTGGATTCTCGTGGTGAGGAACCACTGTGGTCTCTCCAGCTGCTGCATGTGCTTTATAAGGTACATGCTGAAGGGGGCATTGTACTCAATAATTGACCTTATAAGGGAAGAATACAGGAATCTTATGACCTCGTTGTCACTGGATGAGATACCCTTAATTATGATGTGGGCCATGTAGAAAGCTTTCCATACAACGGAAGCAACATGATGGTCAAAAGTCAGGTTGCTATCAACCTGGGTGCACAAATTCCTCACTACTGATTCTATACTTAGAATGTTGTTATTAATATGATCATATGCGGGGATGTCACTCTCCCCAAAGGGGATGATGATGCATTTTTTGGCATTCAGCTTGAGGCCATGTTTCTGGCACCAGTCATTTGTTTGGGTGAGACCCTCTTGGAGGATGTCCACATCACTTGGGGAATTAATAACTGTGCCCAGCTTGCCATCATCTGCAAACCTGGTCAGCCATAGCCCACTGGTTTTGGCCTGCACCTCAGAGAAGTATATCCTGAATAATGAAGGCTCCAAAACAGATCCCTGGGGTACGCTGCTCATTATGGGTCTACTGCTTGAGGTGGCTTCCCCAATTTTGATTAGGTGGGTTCTATCAGTGAGCCAGTTTGCTACCCATCTGGTAACATATGGATTGATGCCTAGTTGAGAGAGTTTATCTACTATGCTATAATAATAATACTATAATAGTCTCTGTTGAGGCTATGAGCTTGTGAAGCCAAACAAACTGTAACATTGTAGCACTGAATGTTCAACACAGTACTTAATAAAGTCATATTTAAGTGCTAATAAGCAAAGGAAAAATGGAACAGGATGAAAGGACTAGTACATGATAGAAAATGTAACTGCGGGATTGAGAATGTACTTAGAATGTGGGCAGGAATTTGAATTAAGAAGACTTGAGGTATGCATTAAAATGGGGGTGAGGAAGAATATAGGAGCAACAGATGGCAGTAGGTCAAATAATCTAGTAAGAAAGGGTAGGGTGGAACTGAAGAAGAGACAACAGGAGGAACATTACAAGATAAGGAAGGGAAAGGAAGAGTGATAAAGGTAAAGGTTATTAGAAGTCTACAGGTAAGTTAGTCCACTGACAGTTAAAAGCAGAGAGAGAGGAGAGTTATCCTTTAAAGAGATAAAAAGGAGAAGAAATGCAAAGTGGAAGGAGAAGGGCAGATGAAAGCTAGAACCAGAAGTGACCGTGCAGGAAATAGATTAGAGCTTCAGATGGTGAAAGGATTATTAAAATAAAATGCAGAACATTGGATAGGGCTTGTAGAAAGAGTTCAGGGGACACATGCAAGGGATCATAAGTAATCCAGAGGGACAGAGCACCTAGCACAAACTGTAAGAAGGGCTGTAAGTGAGCTGCACAAACTGTAAGAAGGGCTGTAAGTGACTGTAAGAAGGGCTGTAAGTGAGCTGCACAAACTATAAGAAGGGCTGTAAGTGAGCTGCACAAACTATAAGAAGGGCTGTAAGTGAGCTGCACAAACTATAAGAAGGGCTGTAAGTAAGCTGCACAAACTATAAGAAGGGCTGTAAGTGAGCTGCACAAACTATAAGAAGGGCTGTAAGTGAGCTGCACAAACTGTAAGAAGGGCTGTAAGTGAGCTGCACAAACTGTAAGAAGGGCTGTAAGTGAGCTGCACAAACTGTAAGAAGGGCTGTAAGTGAGCTGCACAAACTGTAAGAAGGGCTGTAAGTGAGCTGCACAAACTATAAGAAGGGCTGTAAGTGAGCTGCACAAACTATAAGAAGGGCTGTAAGTGAGCTGCACAAACTGTAAGAAGGGCTGTAAGTAAGCTGCTTCTGTGTTACATGGTTTGATTAACCCACCCTTGTTTTGCCTAATATGTGGACTTAAGCAAGTCACTTAAGCAAATGGTGATTTATGTTAACTGGGAAATTACACTTCACTGCTCAGTTATCTCTTGGACCTCATGCCTAATAACAACCTATGAACGTTTGTCACCCAATCAATATTTGGGCAGCTTAAATACCCAGAAGTAATGTCAAAACATTAAAATAATCAATGATTTCAAAGAAAATATTTGACCATGATCATTACTGGGATTAGGGATTTTATAAAGGCCCACAATTTATAGACCAGCTGATTAATATTACTTCTAACATCCATAATTTCATCTTCACTGGTGCTTAGTAAGTTGTTACATTTTCATGAACATATAGTAACATGTTGAGCCTTTGAGTGCATAAATATTGCATACAACTATTGTGTAATTGTGATTTTGTAATATATTTAATGAAGAATATGTATGTGCTTTTAAACTTGTTGAGTGTGGAAATATTCTCATAATGGTTCCCACAACAATTAGACAATCACATGAACTGAGTTGCTAGTTGGTTCATTATAAAAGAGAGCAGCCTGGCTAAATGCAGGTAGATATTTCCTTAGTGAAGGAAAAATGCAAAAGTGCAGAAATATAGACCTGGAATCACGGACCGTGTGAGTGCCCAGTCAGGCAATTACTTGAACATCAGTATTTAATAATAGTCTTTCAATGCTTTATGGACATAGAGATTTTTTTATTGCGATTAAGAATTGGATAAAAGGCATGAGGTAACATGACAGTGCCAGTTTTGTTCATTTGTTACATATAAAGTGTGAGACCTTGATGACTAGGCCATTAAACAGTAGAAGAAGGTTCTTTAGGAATTAACAATTCTTAAGTGTTTAACTACTACTAGGGCTACTAATGTAAATTACAAAACTGCTCATGAATCTGCACACACTGAAGTCCACTGACGTGGTCTGTCTAGTTCATATTCTGAAGGACCAATGACAAGCCCAACAGAGAAGGTACAGTTACACCATCTTACATCACTTTTTTGTTCTTTTACATGATGGATCAGGCTGGCACCCACCAATTTCTGCCCTCCAGCCATGCCCTTGGCACCCTGGCTGCCATTCCAACTTGAATCAATAATGGTATATGCAGGCATCATCCCACATGCTGTCAAACTGGAGCACTGTCTATTTCTGTATATTGCATTATGGAAACCACAGCTGTACTCAAAGATGGCAAATCCGAAGGCAAAATGTGATGGTTATTTGTGTATTACACTGAGGTGTAGGCCTATTGTGTTTCTTTACTTGAATATAACGTACAATATGCACTTAATTTAGTATGTAAATGAACTACATACTAGCATGTGTGACTTCATTTTTATTACAGGCTCCTTATTTCTTTATATTGTAATGAAAAATTCAGACTCTCTGCAGAAAACACAGCAGAAGTGCTGACATGAAATGAGGGAACTCTGGCATGAAGTCAAGAGGCAGAGAAGCAATTATAAAGCAAGTGAGGAAATACACCAGCATATGCTGAGCCATGCATTAGAACATTTTTTGACTGCTACATTTGGTTTATTATCTCCTATTATTAATGACCGCTTAATAAACTTTAAACTAATTTATGAGTCATCTTTCCAACAGTGCAGAAATAAATATTGAAATATTTTGTGGGATATACACAGAACATTATGACAGACATTTAATTTGCCAAAAATATTACTAATGTAAATCTAATGAGTTTATTCAGTTTACAAATCTAGTTACAAACTGCATACTTGTACATTTTCAAACTATTTACAGTACACTGTTTTATAAATGGCATGTTTCTGACGTTGTCTTTGACAACTTCTGATAGGCTTATTAAAAATTTAGACTTTCTATATGACTTCATATTACATGCTGCCTCACTTATGGTGCTGTGATACCAATGCATACATTTAGTTACAAATAATTTTATCAGCTATGCCAGTATTCTGAAATAAGTGATGGGCAGACAGCAGCAATCAGTCTGTTTTTGTAAAACATTTAAGAACTGCAGTTTTGCATCACATAGTTTGGCATCTGTCATATCAAGTAATAAGGCATTTATCTTAGTGACAGTTCTACTGGTAGTTGTGCTGGCATTGCTGAAGATAAAAAAAAGCTGACAGGATAACGTAAGGAAAGTAATGTCAACTGATCAGTTATTCTCCAGAGCAAAATGTTAAGAATTAGCAGAATTCTGCACTGCATTTGCCACAGAAAATGAAAAAAAATTATGCCAGTGTTGCTATCAGAATGTTATGGCTTTATGTTTCAATACAATTAAATCAGTACAACAAGATTATAATATGAAATGTTTGTCCAGAAACTACTGTTTCCATATTCATGTCTTGTTAAAATAATTAACCTATTCAAATCATTATTTATAAATTATGTTATAAAGCAATATTTATAAATTATGTTTTAGAAGTATCATGTTTCACAGATTGCGTAATTCATTTCATTATGGTAAGAACACAGATACATTTTTTTTACTCGCTGCTTGTTTTTATGTAACCTTTCCCAAGCAGATTTTTAATATTGCTATCACAATTTTGAAATACATAATAATGAAAATCAAAATCCTAAGACCATAATATCTAAACATTAAAATGCTGAAGACCACAATAATGAACGCCCAGACTTGCTATCCTGTAGGATGCATGTTAACATTAATTCAGGAGTCCCCACCCCCACAGGACGGATCTAGGACTTTTGATCAAAAGCTCAAAAGTCCGAATCCATTATCACCGAACATACTTTACTGAAAGCGCTTTCACTGAAAAAGTGCTTATGGTAAAATATGTTTAAAAAAAAAAACAACAACATTAAACCTACTTCTATGCAGGGGGGCAAGCCCCCCCTGCACTCCCCCACTTTAATATTCTCACTCCGAGGTCGCACTACAGTGGGGAAAAGGGAATTTTCCCTTATCAGGACCGTAGTACGACCGGCACAATGAGCCTACTTATCCGAAAGTGCTGCTTCGATGAACAGCACTTTCGGTTAACTATGTTCGGTGATTTCTGCTTCGGTGGAAAGTGCAGTCAGGGATCTGTACTGATCCCCACAGGACACATGTTAGCACTCATTCCTAGGTTCACACTAGTAGGAGTATTCAGTATTCAAGATTTTTAGATATTGCGGTCTTTGGCATTTTAATCTTTTGATATTATGGCCTTAGGATTTTGATTTTTCAGTATTGTGTGGTTCGAAATTGTGATAGTAATCCTTTTTAACTATGTTGCATCTTGTTTTAAAATACCATATAGTAAAAAAAAAATTTCTATATGACGAAATGACAACTTGAATTAATAATTTCTTTGTTTCTGATACATTTGTACCCAAGTACAGTATGTTATATGCACATACATTCTGTTTTATAATAAGGTATATATTTCTTTTGGTTTGTATTAACAAAGAATTTACATTCCCAGAGATTCAAGAAAATACCTTCCATGACATGGCAAAAGCTACCACAGACATGCTGATTGCTTGATGCAATCCAAAGGTAATTATCAATTAAGAAGAAGAAATCTCGGGGTGCAAGCATCAACCATTTAAAAAATCTGCTTGTGGAAATGACAAGCTTGATGTTGAGAGAGTGGATCCTGCAATTGTAGTGAGGAATGCTGTAAAGACCAGTGACAAGTAAGTAGCAGAAAAGCATGTATACATATGCGCTACTTTACAGTGTTATGACAACAGCTGTAAGTTGCAATGTCTGGCTTCTTGTCATGTCTCTCTCTCTCTCTATATATATATATATATATATATATATATATATATATTTTTTTTTTTTTTTTTAATGTAGAGGAAATGAGCATATAGTACAGCAAGAAAAAAGGAAAGAGCAAGCAGAGGAACCTAATCAAGGACAAAGTAAAAATAAAAGAGGTAGTGATGAGGGGAAGAAACAGTATACTTTGTGGGACAGGTGCCCATTTTTTTTTTCTTTCTTTTTTTAAGAAAGGTGTATGGGGAAAGAAGTGAGATGGAGGTACAGGATGGAAAGAAGGAATAGGCATAGAAGTAGGAGCACACACACAAACATAAAACACAAAGACCTATGGAGAAGTGCATACATGAAGGGAATGGATTTAACAATATAATGCCTGACCTATAGACAACAGGAAAACAGTTGGTGATGGAGAAGATTGTACAACAAACTGGGGAGCAAGATGATACACAAGGAAGGAAACACCAGAAGGGGTGACAAGGTGGATATCATGTCACTGATACCATGCTACCTGAGTGAGACCCATGAAGAGGCCAGTCACCACTGTGACTGCCTTCCCCAATGCATCTGAGGTGTTACTGATGATGATGATGATGATGATGATGATGATGATGATGATGATGACAATGGCAGTGGCAGGCAGTGGTGGGATGTGTGAAGTTACATGAGGATCTTCTCAAAGTGGCCAATGTGTGCATCAAACCTTTAATCCTCCACCAACTGTCTTACCACCTCCACCAACTGTTGCCAGCTCAAGAATTGTGACCACCCCAATAGTGCCACCAGTAGGAAAAATAGTTCCCCCTCTAGAGAGTGACTGACAAACACCAGTGAGAATTCTTCCAGGCAACCCTCCACTGTGCCAGTGGAGAGGCAAGCCTAGAAGCAGAAGAAGTGCTGGCAAGAAAAACTGCAGCTGATGGTGGGTTTGCTACCTGTGTCTCACCTTTGGCATAACCATGGCATATGTTGCAGAAAATGTTAACTTAAATGGACAGAAGTAAAACAACAAACATCAAATAAAATATAAAGAAGATAGTGACTATATATCTGCTGTATATCCTACTATGCCAGGTCAGATTGTTCTACAAGGTAAATAAACACAAATGTCCATGTTGTATGATGTGTGAACATATGCACAGTAGGTGTCCCCATTGCCATGTCTACTAAGGGCTCATTTTTCTATTAGGAAACAAACACGGCAGTGATCATCCCTGCATACATACAATACACATCAGGGGCCCTCTGTCTAACTTCCTCTTGCTATTGGTTCAGAAGGTCAATATGACAAAAATCAATGAAATGGAGCTAACACTGTTCACCAGAGCAGCTTATGACAATGCAGTAGTCACTGCCATGGCATGACTGTGCCAGCCATCTACTTTATACTGTAGTTCATCATAACATTCCCCAGTTAGGCCTCATGATGGTTCCTGTAAAGCAAATGAAGAAACATCCTATGATCCTATGTTTTTAAGCACCACCTGGGAGCCTGCCATCATCAATACTCTTGGAACACATGACCATTCACACGATAACAAGCCACATATATATGGTCACCTTATTGCAGACATAAGCATTGATATTGTTAACCTGAAACATGTATCTCTGGGCAACTGCCTAGTTTGGTCACTCATAGTGACACAATTAAACAGCAAAAAAAAATACATGGTGTGGCATTATGGTGACAGGGTGTGATTAATAGAATGGAAACATTGTACAGGGATTGCAATGCCTGTATTTGATAATACTTTTGCTCTTCAGCACCTCTACAGACCACATCCCTGCTGGGTTCATTGACAGTGCCTACACACACATTCAATATGCTTTGCAGGTACTCTTGCAAGTTCACAAAGCTGCCTAAGCCTCTTTGAGCAGAGCAGGTGATTTGGATGATAAGATTAAAGTGTGATTCAAGAATGTTTATTCAAATGAGCTTCATTAAATTAAGGCCCGTGCTATCATCCTCACAATTGTGTAATAAAAGTATCCATGGCCAGCACTGGGCTAATACACCTAAAGAAGATTACCGTTTCTCAGGTTGTAAAGCTAGATTCTATAATATTTACAGTAATTCCTATAAAAATTGTCATGCTTAAAAAGAGATAAATGAAGGGGAAATGGTACTTATTTTATTTTTGCTGTTGTACTACTGCTTTACTTGTGTGTTGTTGGAGGACCTACATGACAGTTTTATACTGTACAGGGATAAGGTAATAGGTATAACTCTCAATGATGGTGCAACTGTGTAGGGGACAATAAACAGGGATATAGTGCACTGCAATGGAAGGGAGACTGGAAGGGATGTGGCAGGTACAGTGTAATATGTATATATGTATATATATATATATATATATATATATATATATATATATATATATACACATATATATGAGAAATATGGCCTTGTATGATACATAGGTAATATACAACATGCTGTATGGTGAGGACTGGGTGTGTCTGAGCCAGTGCTGGTATGTAATTGTTGGAAGGTATTCTGCTTGCTGATAAGTAAACTGACAGCGGTTGCAGAAATGCTGTAGTGGCCTGTACTGAGGGGTAACCTCTGCCATTATTGCAGTATACTATGTGAGTACTATACCTGCAAAATGTGTAGATTATAAGAGAATTAATACATTAGCATGAATGTGACTTTGGGTTGTATTTGTTGTATGGAGGAGCTAATGGGTGAAGTCTAGAAGCAAGCACAGAGCATCTGTGTTCTCAATAATTCTCCACGGTAGCACATTTTTACTGGTGTAACATATGCCTTTTATATTCACCACTTGCTCTGGATTACAAATGTAGGAAAACGTCTGCATTAATACAAGATTGTGGGTGGGAGCATGTACTACCAGTGGGGTATTAAACTTGTTGGCTAGGGATCTGATATCTTCTGCAAAAGATAAAAGTCCTTGTCTTCAACAGAAATCCCTGTATGGATGTTAAAGTTATTTCCATTCTTTCATTTTAGGTCATCTCCTTCCTACATCTTCACCAGGATTTTGTATGTTTGGTGTGAGCTGCAGCTGTTGTGTTAATGTGGAAGCATAGCCTAAACATGTAAGCATGTAAGGGGACATCTGCAGACAGTAGGTCCTCATTGCATTTATGTCTTGTGGATTGTGTAGCAAATAGTGGTGTGACCTCACTGCAAATGGTTACCTGGTTTGATTCTTGGCTGGGGTGCCATCTGTGTGGAGTATACATGCCCTCCCTGTGTTCATGTAGGTTTCCTCAGGGTGCACTGGTTTCCTCCCACATTAAAAAAAATATGCAGTAGGTGGATTGGATACTCTAAATTAGCCATGGGCATGAGTGTGTGTGCCAGTGTGTGGTGTGGATGAATCTATAGTGGCAGAACTTGCCTGGAAGTGTAAACCTTGGATCTAGATGAATGTCACTGTTGAAGTGATGCCCTGACCCCATGATCAAAAATGGGAAAAAGGGGTTATGGATGGATGGATGAATGAATGGATGTCCTGCAGGCAACATACACATGATGTACTGTGGTCTATACTGGCTGATTGTGAACTGAATCCAGATACAGTGTACTTAATAGGAATAGTGTACATCACTAGCAGTGATGGTGGTGAACAATGGCAGGCACATTCTGTGAGGCAATCAATGTGAGTAACATGATGCATATCACAGCAGTTGTAATACTCCAAAGACTACATGATGGCAGTATGTTTGCCTTTGTGGCATATGCACATATAGATGACATATACAACCACATGTGCACTCAGTTTCCTGGTCTGGGTACTTTTACAACTGTGACTCATTTCACTGCAACACCCAGAGAAACACCACACATAACACTTACATAGGGGACAGCTGCAGATGTGAGTAATTCCCAACCCATATTATAAATGGAACAGGGGTATTGCCAGAACTGCCCCAATGCAGGTTTGGCTGTAAAAGGGTATATTGTGTGTGACCTCCTGAGAATTTGAGTGTAAATTCCTTTGGTATTCCTGTTTCTGCACTGTAAGGTTTGTATGTTCATAGGTAGTTATTAGACTTGCAGTCCAGGGGATCATTAAGGAATGTAGCCCAAATTTCCAGTTATCCCAAAGCACTGTTCAGTTAAGTGACTTGCATAAGGTCGCACAGTAAGCAAATGAGGGAATCAAACCCTGTACCACAGGAACAACAACCTGCTGCCTAAACTCTCTCTGCCAACTGTCAGATTAAAAAAGCTTAATCAAATCCTCTGGGATACAAGTAGAACTGCAGCCTTCTGATCTTCCAGCATCAAAGCCAACTGTGCTACTTACTGAGCCACTGACACTATTCATAGACAATGACATCATACTACAGACCCTTCATGAGTATGATCAGCAGACGCTTCATCGTGAGAGATCTGATCAGGCCTTCTGTGATCATAAATGGTGGCACATTATATATGGCATCAATGTTGGTGGCCAAAACTAAACCTATGATTATGTCCACAGCTGGATCACCAACATGATAGCCACAGCATGCACAAAGGCTGCCCTCATGAACAGCAGCAGATGACCATGGCAGGGGATCCACCACCTGAACCGCTTAAGATCAACACTGAGGAGTTCTGGGAAATACCGTCTGGGAGTAAGGGCAGTTCTGCAATCCATGGCGGGGTATTAGATATCAGTTCTGAGTTGCACATAGCACCATGGATCATCATCAGTAACGCTTAAGGTGAGGCAGTCTGAGCATAAACTTGTATCTGCCTAAATCGTTTAGGTCATATGACTTACAGGCATGGCTTCTTTGTTTTACAGGAACATTGAAACTGCAGTTCCAAAGGCAATGTGCCCATTGTATGCTAAACATCTGTTTTCTGTAGCAGTCTGTAATTTAGAAGTTCTTTCACTGGGATACAAGCGTTGGTGAAGGGTTATTTCTCAGGCTGGATAATATCTGTGTTTTTCAAATGTACTGTGTTATCAGGGTCCTCCACAATGAATCTAGGCCTGTCTGTTGTCATTGAATTGTCTGGCTTTGATAATGATGGCAGCCAAATCCTTGCACCTTGCACAGTCTTTGGACACAGAACTTGTGTCTGTGCAAACCACCCATCTGAGCCAGGATGCAAACCCAGAACAGAAAGGTGCCAACACATCTAACCAGGGAGTAGTATCAGCTCCTAAAGCATAGTCCCACTTGGTTGCTGACAGTTCCATTTGTTAGATGTCATTCTAAGGCAAAAGTATTAGGATGGATATCTTCAAGTAGACTTATTCAGACATACAAATTAAAACAGGAAAGCATAACCATGTGTTGCTGATTGTCAGGCTGAAATTTAAATAAAGGCATTGTCAGGGGGACATGACTAGAGACATTTTTAGAACAGCGACATTGATAGAAGTACATGGATAGGGTTTTGTTAGGCACATGATACTACAAGGCTATACAGGTAAGATAAGGTAGGGTAATTATTTCTGGTTATTAAGCATAATTGTCAGGTAGAGCAGGTTATGTTTGTCATGTGACTATATAGCTCTGCTTAGGAAGTAAGACAAGAAACTTTCCAGAATAGCAAGAGGACTTGAGCTGCTTTCTAGTTGGAGAAAGAAACTTTATTGGATAATGTTACAGTCAGCTAATTGAAAAGTGACTGTCAATGGGGAAATAGCATTTATTGGAGAATACTCCAAAGAATGACCAGGCCTGGAAGATTATGAATTGCTGATTCTTGTACTTTTTTCTTAATAAAAGTATTCTTAACTTGCTATTGTTAGATTCTCTTTTTGTGATTCTTAAGATGCTGCTGTATCCTGTTCATAAATACATCTGATTGCTGTAACATGACTGTCTCCATAAAATTGAATTCAGATAAAGCCATTGAGTAGGATGCTGACTTCAGGGGCGGATGTGCTGGTAAACAAAAACACTATGGGTACTTACCCTTTCTGAGGTGAATGTCTCCATGACTGCTACTCAGTGTTTATGTTTAGCCATAATACAGGGAAATGCAGAGACCAATACAGCCATAACAGAGCTAGTTGGAATAACATGTGGTCTGTGTGAAGATCTATGTGAGTGAATGGGTCACACATGCAACATTAGAAACAAGTGTCATAGGAGGATTGTACTCAGCAGATGCTCCTCTGCTATCACCTGACATGGCCAAAACACATCCAATGGTCAGTCTATTTCCACCACTTGTGGGGAGGTCCACTGTCAGAGGGGAAAGCACAGTCTAGGATCCTTTGCTTCACCACCTGTGGAACATGTTTGTTGCCCTGTTGGGAAAGGACACTTCTCATGGATGGGGATATGCACAATCATCATATACATCTTTTGTGGGTACCACATACCTGTCTGCAAGACCCTAACAGAGTACTGCATCATCTACCAGAGCTGTGTCCCAGCACACATGCAGAGACATAACTTATCACAGCCCACCACCACCCATTCACAATACAGTGGAGACCCCACCACTTCCCTGTCCAGTTTTCCCATCTCTCTCTGCTGACACATGCACTCGTGCGTACACACACGCACACACACACACACACACAAACACACACTGACTGCTATTGACACCTGTCACTTTGGCCATTTCCACCTGTACATATGATGACAAATGTACCATGCCTTCACTACTTTGTTACATGAGTAGCCTTTCTGTGATTCACAGCATGGCCATCCTATGCATGGTATAGAACAGTCTGGCTGTAGTTTTTCATCATTTTTATTGCTACATGTACAGCCTATTCTGGTTCATGGTTATGAACTAGGTGCCATGTATTCAATACTCTGTAATTTGTTTGCAGTGAACAGTGAACACAGCAATGATTGTGCATATGGATCCCACATAGTATTGTCTTCCCTGTAGCACATACATCAGCACCTGCTTCTGCATGGACAGATGTTAAACCCACCCAGAACTCCACTTCTGGAAGCTCCATGCCATGATCCTATACACTGCACAATACCTTAGCTGTGTGCAAGCTTACTGCAGGCACCATCTATGATCCCTCCATCTGTGCTAGTGTTTTTGCCCTATGCCACTGTGCCATCCACCTGTGCAAATAATGATGGCAGTAGCCAACCCAACCCCTGGTTCATGGGGGTGTATTAATGTCTGATGAACAGTGTGGTCAGTAACTTTACTGTACTGCCTAGTCTAGGTGTATAAATGTAAGCATAAGATTGTCTCTGTGTTCTTCTGTCATGGGTAATAGCTTTGAACCAATGTTGCCTTTTTGTCAATGGTACAACATTTTACACCTGCCTCATATGGAGGCCTGAAACAGTTGTATCCTCCTTTTCTGTTCTTACCCGTTTCTCCCTTTTCCTGTTTTGGCACACCATTATTAGTCAGTGCTGTGATCTCCACTTTCTGTAAATGCTTATGTAGTACCAAGTTGTGTAACATGGTAAATACCACAAAAAGCTTGCTATATCTCTGAATTGTATTGCAATGTACAGCCAAAAATATCCAAGCAGCGGAAATAAGACTTCAGCACTCTAAATCCATGTTCAACAATGCTCCTTCTCTGCACCAATATAATGTTGTATGCCCTCTCTACATCTGCCTGTGAACTGTGGATGGGGTTTCATCAGCCATGTCTCCAAGACATATGTTGCATCAACTGTAACATACATCAACCATCATTATGAGCAGACTGATGCCTATATTCATATGATGAGACCATCATGAGTTCTAGGAGGGTTGGCAATGGTACACCTACCAAATGTTGAAAGTCCTCCAACATGAAACATGGGTGGACGTCATACATGTGCCAGATGTGAGAATCATAAGAATTGCCTTGATGGTGTACAAGCATTTTTTACAGTATACTCTGCACAATTCATAGCACTTATCATTTGATAGAGTGGAAAGTCTTCCAGATGATAAACAGATGCTAAGTGGACCAGGCGGGGCTTTAATGGCAATGTGAGTGCAGTCAGTGGCCCTCAGGATCTTAGAAAAGCAGGCTTTATCATAGAATGTCCACATGGTGGTGTGGCGGTTCTCTCCTCTGCTGTCCATGGAAATAGCTTCTCCTCCACATGCATCAGTATCACATCTGTGAGGTTGCAAAACTCCTAGTTATCTTCAGTTGGATGCTGAAAGTTTCCTATACCAAAAACAGTTAATATCATGCAAGGTTGTGTGTCCACAGTCAACCAAGTCCTGTATGATATCTCTGTCTGCACTAGAGTGATCAACTATGTCATTGTCATTGAGGTGATGGTATTTCTGCCACTGATTCAGGCTGGTGATTTACATCACAGACCCTGGTATTCAAAGCAACTGCTAATGCATTCTGAGTTGCTAAACAAGATACTGTTGTAGGTATTTCTTGTGATAGTGTTAAACCTGTTCACCAAGAAATGCAGATGTAGAGTAAAACTGATTGCCATGGCTCAGTGCTATTTTTATTGTTTACACAGTAGCTGTCCTTAGCATGTTCACACTCATTTGCAATTCATTATGCAATCATTTACATGAGATGCATACTAAGATATTTTCTATGCTCGCGAGATCAAGCTATGTATCTCTGTGAATTGTCCCCTCCATATTTGCCATTAACTAGCAGTACAACACATTTCTGATTTTTTATTTTTATTTTATTTATTTATTTATGTTGATTTTTTTTTTGTCTGTTATTTTGGGATACCAGAACTGCAAAAACGAGATGAAGGCCAAACTCTCTTTTTATCACATAGCTGCTTTGTTTTCTCACAGCAGGTATCATGATCCTTTTTGTTTATGGGTAGTACAGAATTCCATCAGTTGCATAACTGCACATTTTAATTGACTTACAAGTGCATAACTGATATGCACATGGTTCATGTTATGGAGTACAAATTTCTCTGCCATTATAGATAACTATGTACATTTGTACAAATGTAAAATAAATAAAAATAAATAAATATAGTGTTGGTGTAATTCTCCCATTATAACCTGTAATTGGCACTGTAAATAGATGTATTTGTCTTATATATCCATAGATAGAATTGTGTTAAATTCATTGTATTACCTAGGAGCTTTTCTCCCCGGGCCTCTACTGAAAATGGACATGTATCCAGTTAGACTAGCCCGGTAAACAAATGTAAAATAAAATAAAATAAATAAATAAAATTTGGACTTGCAACTAAAACATTTCAAGTGAAACTACCAAAATTATCAAACATGTCCTTTTATATTCTTCATCTCTATTCAGCAGGTTTAATTGGGCAACTGCTTAAGTAACTTTTCTCATTTTTTTTAAACTCTTTGCGAGATTGTACTGAGTGCTTACTCTTCCCTGCTTCCTGTTTTCCCCTTTCTTCTACCCCAATTCTTTCAGTTCCAAGTATATTTACTGTGACAGTATTACAGTCAAATCTTTTAACTGCACATTCTAGACAGTTCTTCAGTCAGAATTCTATTCTCCACTTGTCTAGGGAGAACTCACAATAATGACATTAAAATCTGTAGTGCTTCAGGAAGTCAGTTGTCTGACATTCTAGACAATAAATTTTAGTGTATTGGTGGGATAATGTGAACACAGTGCTTTTGACTTTTGTCCTTAAAGCAATTGTAATAAAATATGTGCATAATTCCTACTGTTTTTATGAGGTTCAATGTGTATTGCCATGATATGCAGTGGCAGTTTAAATTGCTTATCTCTGGTCTGACTGATTGTTTGGCAAAAGCAAGTCTTAAAGGCAACTTACAGTTGAGTCTGTTATGTTTGTATGTAGGGAGTAAAAAATCATTTACAGCTTCCTCCACAATATGATCAAGATGGTGGATGAGTTAGGGGAGAAATGTCTCTTGGTGGTACTCGGAGCAGTAAGTAAGTAAGAAAAGCAGTACAGAGAGAGAAAGAGAGAGATTGAATTCAGAAGTGACAGCCCTGGGACTGGAAATGGCAGAGGTTTACAAGGTGCCCACTCGATTGCAGAGGGAGTTAGAAAAGGAAAATTATTAAATGACTATGCTAGAGTAAAAACTGTAGGGCCAGATGAAGAAGACTGAAAAAAAATGTATGCTTATTTGGAGAAAGTCAGTTATTATCAAGCTGTCATCAAAAGTCATATAAGATGGTAGAGTATAACAACTCTAGAACTGTGAGTGGGAGTAGAAGGGAAACCACTAATGCAATATACTGAAAAAAAGAGTTTAACAAATATGTGCAGAGCACCCCGATCCAGATCGCCAAACTGACAGAGCTCACACTGTTAGACGGATTCCAATTCAAGAGAGCAGACTAAGGCATTTGCTAGTTATATGCCAAAGCTACAAAATGGAAATCTGGCTGGTGAGACAAGCAGTACTGTAACACATCTTAGAGATGCTTAGAGACAGCCGTCTGTCATGTCAAAATACAAGAGGACTTTACATAGTCTATATCAATGTATATCTATGAAAATATCTATATCTATATATGTTTGCAGTACAGCATATTGAAATGAAACATTAATATTTTTTCTGAGTTTGTTTTATCTCAAATGCACGGCATTGTGTATGTTTTTGGTCAGAGCGGGGCGATGATTTTCTGTTCCAGGCTTACCCCCTTCAGAAAACAATGTTTGTTTGTTTATGGTTTTGGCAATAATTTTATTGCTCCTCTTTTGCTTGCCTGTGATATTTATGCTACTGGTTTTTTTTTCGTTTTTTTTTAGATATTCTTCAGGTATTTGTTTTTTTCAATACTTACCAATAAAACATATATATATATATATATATATATATATATATATATATATATATATATATATATATACACACATATCAATTGAAATGTTATCAGGTTGCCAAACTAAGACCAAAAAATAAGGAAAATAGTCGTCCACACCAGTTTTAAAGGATGCCAACAACAATCTGCTCACCAGTCTAAAGGACATTAAAGGCAGATGGAATGAGTACTTTTCTGCAGCTTCTGAATGAAATAAATGCCACCAAAGCTGAACACGATCTGCAGTGAGAGAGGTAGAAGAGCCTAACCTGAAAAAGTAAGAAAAGTACTACAGATAGAGAAAGAGAGAGATTGAAATCAGGGAAATGAGCAGGCTCAGATGAGGTCATGGCAGATGTGATCAAGATGGTGGATGAGTTAGGGGAGAAATGTCTCCTGATGGTACTTGGAGCAGTATGACAGGATAGGCATATCCCAGTTGACTGGAGAATAAGCATTCAAGTGCAACTAAATAAAAACAAAAGTTTGAATGGAAAGCTGTCTGAGGGAGTTAAACTGGATAAGCACACTAGGTAAGGCTGTCTTCTACATCTTTGGTTAATTTCACTTGTGATTGAATGCTTTGTTCAGCAGTTAAGAGAAGTGTTAAGGTCTGATAAAGGGAATCAAGGTAGGAGTGAGGGTTATCTGTTTCCAGATGACCGTATGACTTTCCTGGAAGATGTATCTAAGAAGTCACCATGGGTACTTTGAATGTTTGAAGATTTTTGGGTGGGAGTCAACACTGCATGTCCACACAAATAAGTCAGTTGTGTTGGGTATAGGTAACAAACAGGACAGGTGGGTGGGCTTGCAATTTGCAAAAAGAGGAGAAAAATATTTAGATGTCCAGATTTATGTGAGGTTAACAAACTTAGTAACTATTAACATCAAAACCTTAAGAGATAAAATACGTCAGTTACAGGATCAATGGACAAGGAAGAATAATGCAGACAGGGGCAGGATCAATCTACTAAGTCTATTAATTATTCCACATGTGATTTATTTTGGGAGACATGTAGGGGTTCATCCACAGGTTAAAGTCATAGGAGAAATACAGAAAAGCTGTAATACATATGCACAGAAGGGGGGGGGGGCGGAAGGTTGGATGAGAATAGAAAGTAAGTAGGGAGGCTGGGGTATGCTGCATTATAAAAGGTGCTACCAACCTGTGGCAGAGACTTTGAAGGTATGAGTATTGGGAACTGGAATTAGTATATTTAGAGGAAAGTAATAAAGGTGTGAAATCTGAGTTTTTTGTGAAGTCACTGAATTTACAAATATGTCAGTAAGGAAATATATTGGATGGGCAGAGGAAGGATAAAAGTTGAAAAGACAGGAGGCTAAGCAGTATATGGGATAGCATGATTGTGAATAAAGTTATGGATGGTCTAATAAAGTGGGAAAGAGGGGTCCTGCTTATGGTGAATGATTTATAGGAGAGGTGAAGTAGTATGAAATTCAAATAATTTGTGGCTTCTGGGGGGGAAATTTCTATTGAAGAGTGGAGAATGGTTGATCCACTGGAGAGTAATGGTTCAAGTGAGAAGTTTGATTAAGAAACAGATTACGGCTGGACAGAACAAACTACAAAGTGGAAGAATAATAAAATATAAACAGGGACAAATTAGGAGAGGAAAGATTGGTTATATTTAAAATCAAGTGAAGTTAAGGAATGCAGAGGATGAGGATATTAATGGATCAATGGTCCAGAGAAGACAAAATTTTGGGAGATGGAAGGAGTATCAGATATGGCAAAATCTGGGAAGCATATTGGCCTAGTTGTGAATGTTTGCTGGTCTGTACTGCATGGAAGGTGCAGGCCACATATATGGACGTGGAAGGAGGGGTTGGACCCATATGCAAAGTGATGGTGGTATGGAAAAGATAAAGCAGATCAAATGTATATGTAGTGATAGTGCTAGATTGCACAGGAAGACTGGAATTTGGTTGTAATATTTGGGAAAAGATTTACAAGAAATAAAAGGAAAGTACATGGGAGCTTTGTCTATTAGGGATTGTACTAGGAGAGACAAACTGAAGTCAAGAAGAAGGAGTACAATTGCAAAGAACAGCAGGAGGTGTAAAAAGTTTCAAAGTGAAGCCCTGAAAAAGTAAGGGTAGAACAATATGGAACAGTTATAGGTAGAGAATAGATAAGGAAGATTTATCTGTACAGTTTTCATGGAAGAAGAATGTGAGCAAGGAAGGGATGGATGGTAGAAAGTTGGGTGGAAGAGAGGGGAGAAGACTGCATTGCAGTACTAGAGTATGCAGTAATGGATAAGAGGGGTTGTTAAAGAGGAAGCTCAAACTTTGTGATTCATTTAGTGGGGAGTTTCATACATATAAGTTGTTATGTACATAGATGAAGAACAATGAGGGTGGGTAGGTGTACAATGTCCTCTGATGAACTATTATCAGTAGATAATGGTAATATGTTGATTATTTAACTATCTATCGGTAACATTGGGATTGGTTAGGCAATGTTTGAGTTTACTACATATTTGGTTATATTCTAGTATTCATGAATTCTAAGATAAATACCAATTATTAAGTTAAAAACAATTTTGCTTTTTTTAAATGTATATGTTTAATGTGGGTATTAAAATGAACACCATAATGCTTAATTCTCTTATTTTAATAGTTTTTTTCTACATATATTAGTCTTTTTTTAAACCCAGATGAAAATTTTGTTTGCTGAATAAATGTTATTGTCATGGTTGTTAATGACTCTCACTTTAGTATAATGAGGGGGCAGAATGGACATGGTGGCATAACTCTTTGCTCTGACAAAATGCTATTGTATTTGCTGGATGTACTACTCTTGGATTATATATGAATGCAAAATGCACTGAGGAATAAATTGGCAGAAAAAAAGAAACAAGAAGACACTTTCTAAATTTTCTCAGAAAGCATTTCATTTTTATCATCTAAAAATATTTTATACCTTACATAAAAAAATGAAGAATAATGAAATAAGCACCTAAAATAAGTAGCTTCCATAGCATTTGTACGTCATATTCTGTGATGTCTGAACATTGCAATCTATGTATATGCATAACACACCAACCCACATAGACATACATACACACACACACACACACACACACACACACACACACACACACACACACACACACACACACACACACGCACACACACGCACACACATACACACACATACACACACACACACACACACACACACACACACACACTTACGAAGGAATCTGAAAACTTTGTTTTCTATTATATTTACAACAGTTTCTTGACAAGCTACAGAAAATTACACATCTAGAGCATCTCAAACTTCCCTGCCTAAGAAGACATCTACCTATTTTCCAAGCTGTACAACAAGTTTTGATTATTTATCTTATTATCATGTCAATGTTACATATCATTTTAATTCCTGAAAAAATGAGAAAATTATTTTGTTAACAGTTTAGAGGCTCAAACATGATGACAGTACACTAAAAGATAATGAAAAAAGAAAAGGAATTGTTTTCTAAATAACAGTGGGAATGTTTGCAGACAAGGAATTCTTTTTTCTTTTTTATTTTTTTTGTGCTACAACAATGCAACACGATCAAGTCTTTGTCAAAAAATTCCTTGGTTCAGTTCTCACCTGGGGTGCTTTTTCTGTAGAGTCTGCATACTCTTCCTATGTTTATATGGATTTTCTTCAGGTGTCCTGTGTGCCCCCACATTCCAAAGAAATGCATTTGCTGGATTGGACACTGTAAATTAGCCATGGGTCTGAGTTTGTGTGAGGTGTAAAAGAACAACTGTGGCAGGGCTAGCCACCTGGTAGTGTAAACATTGGCTCTAGATGATGATTACTGTTGATGCGATACTCTCAACCTCATGTGCAAAAATAGAGAAAAGGTGGGCTATGAATGGATTCCTCTGCTTTTTCTGTCATCCTACTTCATTGAAAGCTGACAGGAACCAAAGTCCCATTTTAATAGAGTAAGGCCATGATACACCCAACAACCTGAATACTATAATTCTCTCCTGCTCTGCCCCTCCACATTCTAGTTTGTCATCCACATCCTGACCTGTCTGAAGTTCTAACTCCACACTCCTATCTGTTTAGAAGCTTGCTTGTACACACTGAATGCTGGTGAATTTGTGTGCAGCTTAAGGGAGACAGGGGTCTAACCTAAGAAAACTCACTGTGACATTTTAGTAGCTGCTTACAGACAAGGTTCTGGGGTGCATGTTTAAAATCTGCACTATACAAAAGTAAAGGACTTGTTCCTCCCTGTTCTAAAAATTTTATTTATTTATTTGTTTACATTTGTTGACTGGGAGTGTCTAACTGGACGTAGGTCCATTTTCAGGGGAGGCCCAGAGAGAAAAGCTCGACAGTTAAAATAAACAGACAGTAGCTACATTGGATTACATAGCGATTAACAATTTAACATAGCAATTGATTACAAACATATTTACAGATGAAGAACATAGTACATCAGTAGACAACTAGAATCTTTATCTGCGAAGTACATAACATACATTAACAAATGTTACATTAAGAAGTTCCTGCTGTATAATAAGTACTAGGCTTATGAGCATCTGAGCTTGCTATAATCAATGTAGTTAGTGGGGTGGAAAGACAGGTAGTGGTTGGATGGGGTGGGTGATATTAGAGTGGGAGTTGTAAGGGCATAGCCAGCATGTTTTTAGGTGCGCTTTTAGTAAAGTTTTGAAGTGGGTGCATGATGGTACAGAGGTAATTGTGGATGAGAGGGAGTGCCATCATTTGGCTATGGTGCAAGGGAATAGTGCTTCACCAGCAGAGTTATTGGCTTTAGTGATCTGCTAGTGATTTTTGCTGCTGGATCTTAGTGGTCTGGTGGTGCAATAGGGTTGGAGTAGATTCTGGAGGGATGGGACATTTAATGGATGGTTTACTAGTTTGTGGGCGAGTGATAGTTGATACCATTGAAGGAGGTGAGAGAGTTCAAGCCAGCCCAGTTCAGCAAGTGAGAGACAGCGGTGTCTATGGTAGGATGCCCTTGTGGCGAATTTGGCAATTTTGTTGTAGCAGGTCTCTAGCTTGTTTAGATCGCATTGCCTTAGGTTGGTATATATTGGAGAGGCATAAAGTAGGGTGGAGATACGGTGGGAATTTGCTATTAAAATCTTTGCTGCTTTGGTGAGAAGTTGCTTATTTTTGTATAACGCTCCTAGTTTTTGTGGACTTTTTTATGGTCATGGATGTGTGAATGTCAAATTTTAGTTTATTGTCTATTTCCACTCCTAGCAATTTGGTGTGTTCAGTTGGATATATAGTGGTGTTGTCTTTTGCTGTGATGTTAAAGTGAGAGTTGTTTTGAGTATGTTTGGTAGGTTGGAAGATGAGTAGTTTAGTTTTGTTTGGGTTGAGTATTAATTGGGCATCGGATAACCAAGTTTCAACAGAGGAAAAGGCTTCCTGTGTGACTTTTTGCAGTTTGGGTAGGGATTAGGCTGAGCAGATGATGGTTGAGTCATCTGCGTATTGTATGAGTGTGCCATGTTTGGTGGCAGAGGCTAGATTATTGGTGAAAACAGAGAAGAGTAGGGGTCCAAGAATGGATCCCTGGGGAACCCCTATGGAGACAGGTAGTTGGGGAGATATGTCATTCTGCCATACAATGGACTGTTGGCGGTCAGACAGGTAACTCTGAAACCAGTTAATGACTGATTGAGAGAAGGATAGGTTATTGAGGACAGAGATGGGTTGTTTGTGTGGGACCATGTCAAATGCTTTAGATAGGTCTAGGAAAGTAGCAGAGGAGAGATAGCCATTTTGTTATGCTGAAGGATAGTGTTAGTAAAGGAGAATAAGGCAGTGGTGGTGCTATGGTTTGGTCGGAAACCATGCTGAGTATTGGAAAGGAGGTTGTTAGTAAGGAGGTAGTCTGAGACCTGAGAATGTATGCATCTTTCTAGTATTTTGGAGAGTGGAGAGAGAATAGCTATGGGGCAGTAATTGGTTACTTCTGTGGAGGGGCCGGCTTTGTGGAGGGGAATTATATGTGATACTTTCCACAGTGTGGGAACGTAACTTTCTGACAGAGATCGGTTAATCAAGATGGATACTGAGTAGGCCAGAGCATCAGCTGCGATTTGTAGGTATTCACTTGGGAGGCTGTCTGCTGCTAATTTGGTGGGCTTAAGTTTAGTTAAGAGTTTTTTTATGCTGGAGGTAGGTACAGTGAAAAATAGAAGGCAGTGGGGAAATTACTAGTTGAAGGTATGGGTTGGAGGGGAGGGGGGTTGTGTTGTTTAGCTAGTGATAGTATGGTTTGTGTGAAGTGTGTGTTGAATGAGGTAGCAATATTTTTGGAGGAGTGAGGGATGTTAGGAGGAGGAGTACTGACTTTACCTGGGAGGAGGATGGAGTTTATGGAGGACTAAAATTGTTTGGGGCTGTGTTGGGAGGAGTCTAGGGCAGACTGGTAGTACTGGAATTTGTCCTGTTTTATTAGTTTTTTAACTCTGTTGCGTAGTTCTAGGAATTTCTGTCTAGTTGAGGGGTTTTGGTTTTGCGCCAGTGCTCCCAGGCTTTATCCCTGTTTTTCATTTCTGACTTAGTGGTTTTCTGTAGCCATGTGGAGGGTTGTGCTTTCATTCTGGAAAGTCTTATGGGGGCATGGTAATTAAGGATTCTCAGGAAGGTAGTATTAAAAAATTCAACTGCGTCATCAAGACTGAGGTACTTTAGGGGATGCCAGTTACATTCTTTGAGGGATGAGATGAATGTGAGTGGGTTAAAGTTTAGTTTTTTATGTATTTGATGGTAGATGACAGGTTTTGCTTGATTTAGCGTGAAATAAGAACACTGTACTAAAATCTTAGTTCTTTCTGCTGTTTCACATAATATGAAGGTTATTTATTTACAATATCAAAGGTACCATCAGCAGTGTGAGAAAAATCTTGTCTTACCTTCAGTTTAATTTTCTGGAACAGTCCTTGTAAGCTCTTAATAAAATTATACTTTCCATTCAAGAACACTGCATTTTCCAGTAGCACATCCTCTGATCATGTTAAATAGTTGTTTCCTACCACCTAAATAAAGGCCTTCTTTCTTCCCAACACACAAAGCATGTTTGTTGTTACCAACATCCTTCTCCTTAATTTCAAAGTGAGTTGGAGTCTGCTCTGTGACATAGAGGGCTGAAGCCCTGACATAATGCAGATGACCCATGATTGACTTGCAGCCTGAGCACAGGAGGAATTGACTGATGAGATGAAGTGAAGCAGCTAACACCTGCCCACCACACAGGGAATGAGGTAGTGTAGTGTAGTCTGCAATGGAGCATCAGGTGCACTGCCTTATTGTGGTCAGGATATAGGACCTTGTACAAGGACTGGCTATGCAGATCTTGCCAAGCAGCACATTGCACTGTAGTGGGAATCAGCATATGTTTGATAGCACATGTGTTGAAGGGCTGACATTGCATGGTGCATGGTAGATGCCAATTAAATGACTGATAGTAGGAAGTAATTACAAAAAACTGATGACTACCCAAATGAAGGACTTCAACACAGGGAACATATGAGCTGACTGAATCATGCAAGGACTTATGGTAGCAGGAAGTGGAGAAAATAAACACACAAAAAAAATTCTAAGGGACACAGATAATCTGATTCTCTGTTTACACAGATTGAGCTTTCTGAGAATGTGTAGAAACATTGTGGAGCAGAACTAGTACAGAGCCTATGAACCTGTTAAATATACAGGTGTAGCTACCACTGTATATCTTTGTAGAAGCAATAGACTGCAGTTTTTCATTACATCACAAAGTGGAGCTCTTTTCAGGAATATAAAAGGCAATTTCAAAAGTGAATGAGAAGGCTGAGATACTAGCTGAAGGAGGGCAGACTGAAACAGGGAGCTGAAGGGGAAAAGGGCCTTGCAGCATGACTGAATTTTCTTTTCTAATGCTTTGGGACAGAGAAGTGGAGTAGCAGATTGTGTCTGTCTTTTGCTGAAATCCTGGATGATGATATTTTGTGGAATCAGGAGAGAAGTCTGAAACCAGTAGTTCCACGCCTGCATATGATTCAGCAAGAAAAGGAGTTCCTTTGGGCCTAGTACAGAGAAGCCATAGATGATTACCAGAGTTCTGGCGGGTGATTTTTCTTCTTTTCTCATCAGAGGTACCACGGTTCCTGGTCACTAGGATATTCTCGACAGAGTGCTGAGAGGCTCTGGCTGTCATTTTATATTTTTATAAGATTGTGGATCCCCCCAAATGCTTTGTGGATTACAAATAACTGGGATCCATATGAGCTCCAACTTGGGCCCCATAATGCATCAGCAAGACTGTAAGTAGGCACTGGCCAGTGAACAGGGTATAATAGAGTGTTTCATAGTTGGTTTATTTAGAACTGATCAAGGGGGTTGAGGGTGTTAGTATTGCTCAATGACATTGCATTTTCTCATATTTGTACTGTTGCATTATAAATCTTCATTGTTCAATGACATTGCGTTTTGCTCATGTTAAGGACTGCTGCCTTCAAGAATTCTGCTGCTCAATGACAGTGCATTTAGTATATCTGTATTGTTGTATCTATAAATCTTTTATTGCTTAATGACATTGCATTTTTTCCCATGTTTGTATTGCCGCATTATAAAGCTTTACTGCTCATTGATATTGCCTTCTTTGTGCATGTTTGAATGTCAAGACCTTTTTCTGTTGAGTTCTGGGGAAGAGGGTAAATGTATGTTTTCACTGCATGCATATCCCACCTTGCCTTATTGATAACTGGTGCACTGTTAGAATAATTTGTTTATGATTGTGCTATTGCCTTTTAAACTAGATGTGTCACCTAGAACAAAATCTGTCATTCTTGCCACCTTGGTGTGTTGGGCCTATAGGGGTGTCAGAGAGTCAGGTAGGAAGGGACCCATATCTACTTCAGCTACACCTGTGGGTGCACTACACAGGTATAATCATGGGAATAGAGCTGTACTCTAAACTACACTGCAGCAAGATAACAACAATCACTCAGTTAACCGACCTGCTTTATGAATAAAGTAATGCTTCAATGGCAACACCAATGTAAGGATTGCCCAAGTAAAGAATCTACCAATGTTCTTTATAACCTTATACTATTTACCAAACTTTCTGTCTCTTATTATCAGTAAGTTTCAATCATGTTACAAAGTGCTGCTAGACTTCCAAACATTGCATAAAATTCATCATTTTCCATTTTATGGTTTAAGTTCTTGTTATTTCAGACAAGTGCAAGTAAAATTGTATTCTTATCTTGGCTCTAGAAACTCCAGCCATGTAATCAGAGCTACTTGGACAAGAAATTCCTTTGCCAGAGATGTTCGCACATCAAATTGCTTCATGTTAGAGGTCATCTGTTCATATGACAGATATGATAAAGATGATTCTGCTCTTCGCTCCCCTTCTGTGAAGTGAAGCTGGAACTCACTGGCCTGTGTTGCCCAGTCATACTTGTCTTCAGTAGATTCAAACCAAGGCTGCTAGTCATCTGAAAGGCTTCTGGATTTTTTTTTAATACTCATTCACCTGAAAACACCCAACCCTTTACACTTCTTACTTTTCCTATTTATTTGATAGAACATCTCACCATGTTTTGGCTAACTGATTTCATTTTCTCTTGATTTTAAAAAAATGCTTTCCCTGTCTGCCCCCTCTACTTATCCTGTTAACCTAGGTAGCCCCTCAGCCCCTGTCTTCCTCTATCTGCTCTAACTTTTGTTTAGAAAGTGCTAGCATTATCTGTAAGAAGTTTTATATCAAAAATAGTACAGACAATCTTCTTAACAAAGCTAATGCAAAAATATGGCAGCAATATTCATGACATAAATATTGTATATCAGTGTTTATGTGTCCCATGGATTACCAAAATGATCCACTATCTTCATAACCAGCTTGGCGATATAGGCATCTTGAGGCAATTTACAAATTGCTTCATGTTTACTGACAACCAATTAATTCTCATACAAACTGATAAGGTATGTGAGAGGTATATTCATACAATGTCACTGGAGGCAAACCTCTCACATAAAAGTACACCTAATGTAAATCAAGCTGAAAATAGTACACACGCTGCACCCATCACCCACAGTATGAAGTAAAAACAAAGACCATCATATGCTGAGGCACATAAATGTAACCTTCCTAAACACCAAAGACCTTCTAGATGAAGCACACATAACAAATACCCTCAGCAGCCTCAAATGCATTCTTTCAAAACAATACCCACATCAATACATACAGCCACATAACATGGAGCCTCTATGTCTAAATACGTTCAGCAGCCTCAGATGCACTCTTTCAAAACAATACCCACATCAATACATACAGCCACAGAACATGGAGCCTCTATGTCTAAGCCCATAAGGCAAGCCACCACACAACCCAACATTCTAGTCATTAGAGACTCCATTGTGAGAAACACTGATGTCCCTTTCACTTGACTGATAAGAAAAAAATGCCACAGTCATTTGCTTATGAGGGACCAGGATCCACCATATTATGCATGCGCTCAGCCATTGGACCACAAGTACCAGTATGACTCAGTCATACCCCACTTGGGTTTAAATTATATAACTTCTTAGACTATATGTAGAGAAACATGGATTTCTCAGAATAAGTGTCCCAGGCTGGTATGAGCCTAGTACTGAGCAGCTTCCTACATTCAAGGATGATGCCACAATACAAACAGAAAATGACTGACTTTAATAATTGGCGTAGTTACTAGTGTCATTCTAAAGGGGTGCAATATTTGTTGTCATGGAAGGAGATAGTCAACAGACCACTCTGCTTTGCCAGGAATAGTCTGCACCTCTCTCCTCTAAGCTTCTGAATCTTAGCTAAAGCATCACCCTCCCTCCATAGTGCCTTTTATAGACAAAGCCAAACTGAAAATAGTTCTGACATAGCAAAAAAAAAAATAAATAAATAATAATAATAATATCTAAAGGTGTTACTGCTCAATGCTAGGAGGCTTAACAAGACACTTCACTCCCTACAAGCTGTCCTCACCACAGAGAATGCTGACATCTGTGCAATCACTGAGACATGGTTTAAAGCCATGGACAGCACCCCAGCAGTGCAAGGTTACAAGGTCTTCTACATAATTAGACTAGCTACTACACAGACAGGGACTAAAGGTAGAGGCATACCTCTCATGTCTTAGAGTAAGAAATCTGGACAAAGCCATAAATAAAAGTAGGACAAAGGACTAAAAAATAGGAACAATGTTTAAATATTGCTTTTAAAAACTTAGAAAGTTGATAGAATAACAGCTTTTGCATTAGCATGAATTTTTCTGAAGGCTGTGAAGTCTGAAAATCACATTTCTGTCATTATTTTCTAACTTCAGTCTTTAATGATTTGTCACTAATTTTCCTGAAAACACAATTTTATGAAAAACGGACAAAAAATATGAGGCAAAAATCTGGGCATTCTGTAAAAATCTGTACAGATGGGAAGTGTGGGTGGATGAGACTTGATTTACATCAAAAATAAATATACCCAAAGGCTGATCAAACAGGATGATGAACTCCATGCTGAAATCATCATAGGCAATACCCTGTACCACTTCCTTGCAAGCTATAGGTCCTGCCTGTATGACCCAGGAAACCCATAACAAGTATCTAAGCTTACTGTAAACACTCACCATCCAACCCAATACCATATTCATGGGTGACTTTAATTTTCCTGCTATTAACTGGGAATACTATATGACACCAAACGTACAGGCCCAGAGATTCCTGGATTTTGTAAACAAAAACTTCCTGGACCAGATTGTCAATATGCCAACCAGGGGGTGCAAACATAGTTGATCTGGTCCACACTAATATAGGAGAGCACTGTGCACCCATAGTATAATAACCTGGTGAGATCAAACCACAAAATTGTCTCCTTTGAATTAAAAATTAAACCTGGAACCACATCTAATTGGAAGCTCAAGAATTACTCTAAAACTAACCTCCTACTATTAAATGATAATCTGGTAAAATTTCAATCCTCCCCTAAACCCTGAGAACAATGTTGCCTATGCAGAGCTGTTCACATAAACCCTATACAGCCATGTTAAGAGCAGCATAGAGGATGTACCCACCAGGAATAAATACAGAACTAACTCAAAAAAGAAGCCCCCTGGTGGAATCACAACATCAATAGGCTGTATAACAGAAGGAATAAAATCATGGAAAAAAGTTAAGAGGTGTAGCACCTGACAGGATAGAAGTGCTCTCATCAAACTAAACAAACAGCTTAGAGGATAAATAAAGTCTACCAAAGCCAAATTTGAGGTAAATTTGGCATCTCAGGCCAAGAAGAACCCCAAGGCATTCGTTAGATTTGTCTACAACATCAAAGGCAATACACAATTGTGTGCAGAGCTTATTGTTAATGGAGCCAAAAAATACTGAGCCAGAAGATACAGCATACCAATTGGCAGACAAATTCAGCTCTAACTTTACCCCTGTTCTCCCCAGCCTCCCCTCTAGAAATACTATCAAATATAACTCCTATTACCACTAGAGAACAGGTTCTCAATGCTGTCTGTAAGGCCAAGGACACTGCATCAATAGGCCCAGACAATATCCCAGGCTGCCGTCTAAATAGCTTGAAATATGACTTATCAGGCCTTCTAGAATCACTATTTAACCATAGCCTCTGAACAGGCTTCATGCCTCACAAAGGGAGGACAGCAACCATCATCCCTTTGCATAAATGTAGGCCATCTACAGACCCTGGAAATGACAGACTCATAACCATCACTAGTCTCATATACAAAGTATGGAAAGATTTATCATTGAATGATCAATAATAACATAGGAAACCTCCAGACACTGGACCCCACCCAGTTTGGTTTCATCAAGGGCAGATTGTACCTACTCAACATGGTGGATGTCTTTGAAAAGGTCACCAAAGCATTGAACAAGGGCAAAATGTTTCACACTGCCCACCTTGACCTGGCCAAGGCATTTAACACAATATCCCACTCAGGCATTGTTGAGAAACTTAAGAGGTTAGGTATAAACCCTTATGTCACCCAGTGGATAGCCAGCTGGCTCACAGACAAGGCCCAGGAAGTTATAATTGGGGACTCCACCTCTATATAAAGATCAGTCATCAATGGAGTCCCTCAGGGATTGCTCCTGGGACCTTTCCATTTTTGGCATCCACTTCTCTGAAGTCAAGACCAATGTCAAGGCCCTCTGGCTGGCCAAATTTGCAGATGATTGCAAATTAGGAGGATTCGCAGAATCTCCCACAAACACTAATGTTCTCCAAAAAGGACTGACACAGACAAATAACCGGTGTCAGAGCCAAGGGCTAAACCTAGATGCTATGAAATGTACAATAGTACCCTTTGGGAAGTCAGCCACCATGAGTAACTATCATATTGGCAACATACCCCTAAGAGCTGAGCCAGGAGGGAAGGACTTGAGGGTACATGTAGACAGTAATCTAGCCTTTGAGCAACATGTGTCTACGGTAGCGAGAAAATCATTCTATGTTGTGCAACTTATAAACAAAGGTATGGCATCTAGGTCTAAACAGGTTATTGTTCCACTTTATTTAACATTCATCAGACCTGTCATTCAGCACAATGCCCCCTTTTGTTTGCACCTAACCAGGCACATCCAACAATCTGAATGTTCACAGAGGTTCCTTAATAAAAGAATACAGGGTGTTAACAGCATGCCCTATGCAGACCATCTCAAAGCCCTATCCCTGCATTCTGTTTCCTACAAGCTGTTGAGTTGAGATCTATGCCTGGAATACAAGGCATTGTCAGACCTCACTCTGATGGACCTCCTGCATATCTGCAAAATAAACAGCAGCAGAATTTTCCAATCTAAAGACTTAAACCTTGCCTGTCATATAAATAGGACCTTCTGAAGAGACAACTGTGTTTCCCAGAAACTACCCTTCTCTGGAACACACTCCCCATACATGTGTAGCAGAGTTAGTCCCTAACTCAATTCAAGTCCATCTTGGACAATTGGATGGGGAATAGGAAATTCATCCCTGGTTTGGGACCTATGTCTCTAATGGAGAAAGGCAGTCTCTAAATGGTACATCTCCCGGGCTGATAACCAACACAAACTGTAGTAACCCAGGCAGGAAAGCTTTATTTAAAACCAGAAATAAAATGCCTAGGCTGGCAGCCCCATAAAAGACCAAAATGCTGCTCCTTTACTCTAGTTTATTGAACTTAAAAGTAAGTCAATTTAGTGCTTTAGTCTCTCAACTGGAGACATCATCAGAGAACGTGATACTGTTTACCACCAGTTCGGCACACTGGTATGTGTTGCATTTAAGGCTCCAGACATAGCTGAAGAAATATCCAAAAGCCTAGTGGGAACAGGTGCAGCCCATCCTTGGTAAACCAATGTGGTCTGTTGACCATGTCCCACCATGCTGACAGGTACTGGATCTCCTGGAGTGACACCTGAAACTAAGTCAATTATTAAAATCAATCATTTTATATTCATACTGTGGACTCATGCCTGGGTTGGTTGCACTGCATCCTGATCTGAATCCAAGCTGCTCACCTCCCATCCTACTTTCTACTACACTCTGCATTTTCATTGATCAATCATCCTTCCCAGCACTTTCCTGCATCGCAGCTGGAGTTTAATACCTCAATACTATCCCACAGTTGTGAATGTCCCCTTTGTTCTTGTACATTGGCACCAAAATGCTTATAGAATGCTTATTCTGAAGTCATCTAGAATATGTGTTTTTCTTCATACTGTTATGAGTACCCTCTGGAGCAATTTCTCCTGTAACTCACTCAATATTTATTTAATATTTGCCATGAGGCAATACAACTTCCACAGGGTTTTTTTCATTCAGAAATTACTGGAAGTATTCTTATCACCTACCCTTGATATCCTGTGGACTGGTGAGCAGGTTGTTGCTGGTATCCCTTATGAAGATTGTTTGATAAATATTTCCTCTAGCTTTCTGCCTTTCCCTTGCAACCTGATAGAGTTTCTTTGTGCTAGCTACCTAGTCACTTCCCAGAAGCTGGAAGAGTGCCTCTGATGCGTTGTTTTCACTATTACAACTGCTTTCATAGACTCTGTTTTAGCCAGCCAGTAGGGTACATATTTTCTATCTCCTATTTTTTCTTGCACCCCTTCTTTCTTTTGATAACTCCCTAGACTTTTATATTCCACCACTAGCCTTCCTTATTAACCGTATTCCCATATCTGTTCTATAGTCTTCACACATGCTGTTTTGAGATGCTGCTATTCTTTTTCCACTCTACCTGTTTCATCTGCTTTCTAATGTGCTAAAGTCCTGAGCATTTCACTGAACTCTTATGCTTTCACTCCAGTCGTCTTCCAAGTTTTCAGCCTAGTCTATACTGACCTTACAGCCCTCTTTAACCACTGCTTGCTGATGATTGTGGTTTATGCTGCCAGCTAAGTGTCTTCATGGGGATGTCTTTTCAATCTCTGATTATACCCCAGTGCCCTTTCCTTACATGTAGAAAGTCTACTATAGTCAATTGTCGGCAACTCCTGTATGTGATCTTGTGAGTATCTCTGTTACTGAACTAAAAGTTGTTGAAAGAATGCCATTAAAGAATGTGAAAACAATAATTAGGTTGGGAGGGTGGCCTAATGGTTAAGTTGTTTGCTTTACAAACACAAGGTGCAGGGTTTGAGTCTCACAAGAGAAACTGGCTAGGCTTAAAATAGCTTGCAAGGGCAGTTAGCTTAATACTAATCCATGAACTTATAAAAAAATTAAAATTAATTAACAAAAGTAACTGCAACAGCAGTTGCAACAGATACAAAGCCCTACCCTTACTAAGTGTGGCTCTTAAAAGACTATTCTTGGTGAGCATGGGAAAAAAATGACACTTAAGCAAATAATTTAGTAGAAGTTGAGTGACGCAGGAATGTAATCTTTTGAATGCGGAAAGTGAGTTCATAATTTCATAAGTTCTGGTCCTAAGGCCGACTAGGAATGATGATTCCTCAAAATATGGATTATAAACTTGAGAGCCCACCCATTCATCTAATTTAATCTTAAAGGCAGTTCATATTTCAAGCATCCTTATATGGAGTGGTAATTTATTCTATAAATAGCTAGTTTTTGTGTTATATATGACCGTCTTGTGGTAGTATTGTATCCTTTAATCTTGAACATACAGTTATTATGTCTATGAGTTTTAGTGTTATCATATACTTCTAAATTCAAAACTGCTTGCAAAATTTAATTTCAGTATGCTTTATATGCTAGTATTAACTTTCCTCTAAAGCATCAATAGTGAACTTTTTTTACTTTTAACTGTTAACATCTTTCTTTATATTTGTAATCTTTCAAAAGTGATTATTTTCTTTGTAAGTTTTCTCTTTTCTGATTCTAGTCTAGTTCAATGTCTTTTAGTGTAAATATAAAAAAATATATTATATTCTAAGAAGGGTCTGATATATGTTTTATATAACTCAGCCATATACTTTTCTTGTCTTAAAGCGATGTTTTTCATTACTAGCTTTAGTTTTGACATCAAAGTGATTTGGAAAACCCAAGTTAGATGTTATTATTATGCTTAGATCCTTATATTCATATAGTTTTTGTAATTATACATTTTGAAATAGTAATGGTTGTTTTACTATTTTTACTAACATATATATTATATTTATGCAAACAGAATTTAATATCAGTTTTATCTGCCCATTTTGCTATTTCTAGCAAAATAGCTATTAATATCACTATGGTCATTTTTATTTGTAATACTGAACCCAACCTTCTTGTCATTTCCATACTTGTTCATCTAGCACTTATTGTCTAATGGAATAGTCCCAAAGACTGTAGTAAATAACACTGGGCCCAGAACTAAACCTTACGTGACTCCCTCTTTTACACATAAAGGGTGAGAAGCCTGTCCTTGTATTGACAGTCTGTGTTTTATTTAACAACCACTCATCTAGTTTACCAACATGGGTTGTATTCATCTTTAACTAATGTTTCATATGTTATGAGTAAAAGTCTCAAACACATTAGCCAAGTCTAAGAAAAAACTACTGTTGCCATCCCTTTGTCCATAACTAATGTTATTTGTTCATAAAACTCAGTAAGGTTAGTTAAAATTTCTTTGATAAGGCCGTGTTATTATATATCATATACATTATTTTTTTTTATTTTAGTTCCATTAGTTTTAACATGCACCTTTTTATTCACTTTCCCAAATAGAGGTCAGACTAACTGGTCTATACTTATTTCTGTCTGTTGTTTTTTTTTTTTTACATATTGGTGTAACAGTAGAATTTTCCATGAATTAGGAACAGTGCAGGTTTAAGCAATGTGTTAGTATATTTGTTAACATTATTTTAGATTCATCTATTATTCTTTTTAATAGTATAGTAGACATTTTATCCGACCCAACTGATATTGTTGTTGATGTTGTAACTGCTTTAATACTTTTTCAACACTTTCCAAAGGTATGACTGGACATGCATGCAGTTGTACATCTAAGTTGGGAAAATTTTAATATTCCTTTCCCGTCTCTACTGAATGTTATAAAATGTTTATTAAATTCATTTACTATTATATTGGGGTTAAATTATACAGGGGAATTCAAAAAGCTTACTGTGATATGTACACCTCATGTATACTTCATGGTAACATTTTTGAATTCAGAGACAGCCACAACACAGTGTGGCACACTGCTGTACAAAACAACAAGCAGCACTAAATATGGCTGACTCGATAACCATGCTTTATGGTGGTGAGATCATCCAGGTAGAGACATATATTAATTGGCCATATGGTCTCTCTTTGGAACAACCTCCCTCAGGTAAAGCATCTACTCAAGGAGCGATTCATGAACCAGGGGAATCAATAAACTCTGTGCTGGTTTAGCGCAAAGCCTACACAGAATTTACATGTTTGCGTGATGAACAGCAGTGCTAATTGCATACATATGCCACACATCGCACTTACAAAGATACAAGTGAGGTTTCATGGTCAGCAACAGTGTCACTGGCCAGGAAACCATGTAAAGCACCATGAACACATATAAAACATTCAGATAAGTTTACCTATAGGCAAACGTGCTCTGTGAAGTTCCATGGACAGCCAAAATGATCACCAGGGCTAACATTACTGCAATGACAGCAGCAGTAACACATTATACAAAGGTGTACTCAGTGCAATTTACACTACAACATGTTTCTGTCATACTGTAACAAAGAATTTGTGGTGATTATTAAGGGTACATAGAACGCATTATAAATACTTAGTCTGGGGAAGTGTGTGTATTGAGAAGGGCCACAGAAATGAATGTTAGGAATGAAGAAATAGCAAGGGCACATGTGATACATAAATGGTAATGTACACCACATAGAGGCATGTCAATGTAAGTACACTCCAAAGACAAACGAAGCTAAGACACAAACACAAACTGGATCCGTACTACCAAAAGAAGAACTCATCATGCTTGCAGGATTTATTTTGGCAGTTGGATACACTGTGGTGCTTCTTCTTTTGGTAGTACACTCCAAAGACAAGTCAGTAGCATAGCAGTAAGCACATATGTACATAGCACAGTGTGTACTGCTGTTTACACCTCCTGTGCAAATATTTTATTTACATCATCACACATTATACTATATTTTATGTGACTGTCACATAAGGTTACATATCAATGGAGATAATTAGTTGTGTTATTAACATTCTGACATGATCACTGGAGAGCACATTTAGCAAGGACTGTATATACAATAGGGGTAGGTTATTAAGGTGAGTTAAGCTTATGGGTCTATAATTTCCTGGGTCAGGTGATAGTCCTCCCTTATTCAGGTGGATGACAGTTGCTGTACACCCTTCTGTGAGAACACAGCCTGTCTGGAAGCTGAAGTTAAATAGGGTTCCAACTGTGTCTGCTAGGTCATGTTGCAAGTTATTGAAAAAGCAACTTGGAATGTTGTCAGGGCCTATTAATGCCATGGGTTTAGCTTTGAAGTGCACAGATGAGCTACTCTGTTGAGAGAATAAGCTCAGTAATGTTTGCATGTATACTTTGAGTGATGTCCAGTGTGGACAGGGGGTGAAGTTTTATCCAAGTCTGTCAGCTAGCAGATTGTCTATTTCCTACAGATGAGTATGTGTGGTGCCATCCACAAACAGCTCTGCACTTAACTGTGTATTTTCCATATCATTTTGTACTTATTTATAAAATGATTTCTGACAACACCTCTACATACAACCTTGGGTATGCATCACATGCCACACAGTGGAAGCCTTCATATCGTCATACAGCTCTACCTATGTCATGTAATTACATCGATTGCACATCATGTGCATATATGTTTTTGACTGTAAAGCTGTGTGTGAGTGCACAGATACCACACATGAATACATTACAAATGAGATGAATGTGGTTAGTGTAGAACAGTTACTGACACAAATGCTGTCAGGCATACAATGCTGCTGGGAAACAATTCGATAATCCTTGTGAATAGCAACACAATTGTGCATACAATTAATTCACAAAGGTTGTATTTGAATCTAGACTACTTAATATGCTTGTGTATATAACAGCATTACATGTGGATGAAACAAGATGTTTGTACCCTTGTAATCAGAATGATGTTATATTGATGTATCTTATGGAGTATTTACTGATGGTAGGTATACACATGCACGCCTGTATGGTACTACAAGGGTCACTGTGATGGTTGAATGACAATTAGCTATAATGTTGGTATATCCCACATCCCTTAATAAGAAAACAGAACAGTGTAAGAAACTTCTCTGTGTGGAAGATTTTCAGTCCATATATTTCTAGCTAATCACTGTATATTAATCATATCAGACAATAGTAGCAGAAGTAGCGAACTTAAACTCGTCTTAGGTCAAAACAAAACAAAACAAAAAATAATAATAGAAAATATATAATTGTACAGCATTACTAAGTATTCGAAAGTAATCCAAGGAAGGCAGGCATCCTGTTTCCAGTCGAAAATCCTTTATTAAGTACACAGACAAGCGATCCAAGTAAAAAAAAATAGGGTAACAATTTCCTCACAAACTTTCTAAATATATATATATATATATATATATATATATATATATATATATATATATATATATATACTTTTAATCAGGCATGGGAGTGGTTTATTGTGCTGTAAAACAATGTGTTACTGGTACACATGTTAAATTCACATCCCTTCCTCCATCAGTGTGACATTCTAGCTGGTTCTGCCCTACTTAGTAGCTATCATAATAATATATAACCCTTATGTACTTTAAATCAAATTTATAATGATGTGGTACCTCTTATTTAACCAGATTATTAAGTAGATTATTAAGTCTGTGATTTTACCCAAGAAAATATACTACTTGGCTGGAAATATATCAACCTTAGTTCAATTGGCAATCAAAAAATATATATAAATATAACTACTACTGTTCAATTAAAAGTGCACTGGAACTTAAAAAATTGCCACATTGTTTACATGACTAATTGTATTTTATTTTATTTTATTCTACAAATTGGTTTTAAATACCACTGTAAATCAATTGAAATTTAAGTGTATATTTTGTTTCCATCATCATACATACATTTTTTCTTATTTTTATTTTTTTCTGGTTCTTTTGTCCACTTTATTCAAAATGATGTGCAATAACAATACTAACTAATTATACAATTATATATATTTTTATAGATTGTTTTTAGGGTTCTTGTACACAGATCTGAAGAAGTCTAGAAGGACAAAAGCAATCTTTGTTAACAATAGGTTATGAAAATAGAAATTGATTTTTACATGCAAAATGTATATGTATATATTTATATATATTTTTTGATTGCCAAATGAACTAAGGCTGATATATTTCCAGCCATGTAGTATATTGTCTTGGATAAAATCACAGACTTAATAATCTACTTAATAATCTGGCTAAATAAGAGGTACCACATCATTATAAATTGTATTTAAAGTACATAAGGGTTATATATTATTATATATTATTATGACAGCTACTAAGTAGGGCAGGACCTGCTCGAATGTCACACTGAATGGGGGAAGGGATGTGAATTTAACATGTGTACCAATAACACTTTGTTTTACAGCACAATAAACCACTCCCATGGCTGATTAAAAGTATATATATATTTAGAAAGCTTGTGAGGAAATTATTACTCTATTTTTGTTTTACTTGGATCACTTGTCTGTGTACTTAATAAAGGTTTTTCGACTGGAAACAGGCTGCCTGCCTTGCTTGGATTACTTTTGAATACTTAGTAATGCTGTGCAATTATATATTTTCTATTATTACTTCTTGTTTTGTTTTGTTTTGTTTTGACTTAAGACGAGTTTAAGTTCGCTACTTCTACTACTATTGACTGATCTGATTAATATACAGTGATTAACTAGAAATATATGGACTGAAAATCTTCCACACAGAGAAGTTTCTTACACTGTTTTGTTTTTGGACCCATTACACTTTAGTGGGTTGTTTTGAGACTTCGGGGATACCACGGAGATTACTTGTTTTTAATAAGAAAACAGCATACATAGCATCATCCCATCCCAACAATTCTCATTACGCATATTACTAGAGCTGTTATGTAAGGAGCATGTAATCAAATGGCAGCTGCGGTCATCAGTATATTACTTCAAATCACAGAATAGAATACACTGTTGTAGGGCTACTATACATCCACACCTCTACATATATAGCACATGTAGATGACAACAACACTGGCATGTACAGTGTTCATAGAATTATAAGACATTAGTAGGCAAAGATATGCATCTGGCACATTTCTTCCCAGGCCTCCACTAAAAACTGGCTTTGTTCCAAGTCAGACTTTCCCAGTCAACAAATAAAAAATAAATAAATAAATAATAGTAGGCTAAGAGTCAATATCACATAAAACTATAGCCATTGTTATGGCATTTAAACAAAAAGTGCAACATCTATAAGATGAAAGATAGTAAGGATATGTGCTTATGTGTCTGATTGTATTACATACTGCCTCTTTCCATATGTGACATGTGCAACACACAATGAGAGATTTAGCAACCACACATCCAGTGATCTGGAAATGGCTTGCATAGGGTCATAGAAGGACTCTGCTTCACAATGTGTGTGTATGCATCTTTGCTTTGGATAAACATATATTCAAGTTGACTGCTTTGAGATTAGACCCCTTAACAGGGGTTGGAAAACACAGTACTTAATATCAGCACCACACCAAAAGTGCAATTCTGCACTTTATAGAGGATGACATCATCAGTAAGTTTTGAGAGGATGTTAGCAATGTCTCACACACTGCTCTAAAATAGTATCCACAATTATAGATAACTGAACACAAAAAAGTTGATTGCAGTGAGGTTAGAACCCCTTACCTACGTAAAAGTCACAGTACTTAACATACCATAGCATACGTTTGATTTTCATTGCATCAGATGGCACTTTATAGCAAATGACATTATCAGTGCATGTTGAGAAGAATATGTTAGGAGAAGTGTTCCACACAGCTAACTGAATCAAAACACTGACAAACACACACACACACACACACACACACACACACACACACACACACACACACACACACACACACACAAACACACACTTACTTTAGTGAGATTAGAACCCTTACATACCTATCTATAGAATACATCAACACTTAACCTGACAGCACAACAAAAGTTTGTTTTATCATGTCTGACAACACTTTACAGATAATGACATCAGCAGTGCCTGGTGAGTAAAAGATGGTAACAGGAGTGTCTCACATGCTGTTCTAAAACAGTATCTAGAATGTGAACTAAATGAACACAAGCACGCACACCAGTGAGACTAGAATCCTGCTTACCTATCTATAAGTCACAGTGTTTAATGCAAGTTCCACAGCACAAATCTAGCATTTATACTGTCAGACAACAGTTCACAGCTAATGACATCAGCAGTATATGTTTGTGAGAAGATGTTGGGAGGCATGCATGAAATGGCTGTGCAGGCATGTATGACTAAAAAGTTTTGTTCTTCATGGTCCTGGATTGCTGACAGTAGGATACAGATTCATGCTCTTTTGACTATGCACACATGCATGCACATGTGTGCACGCATGCACACACACACACACACACACACACACACACACACACACACACACACACACACACACACACACACACACATGTGGCTGTTGTGGTAAGTTAACTACCACCTAACTATTTTGTTCCCATCTGCAGAACACAGTAGTTAATATATGAGCAATCCCCAAAGTATGCCTTTTTTGTCATAGTGATCTTTATACATGATGACATCATCATTATATACTGCAGGTAACACATCCTGTTATGAGAGAGGTGTGCAAAGTGTGGACTTTGGATTTTCTGTTTTGGTTCCAATTTTCAGATATACTTTAAAAGACAGGTTCTCAAACTAGGTGCAATAAGCTGTCAGGAATGCATGTTGCAGACCTGAGACATATGCACCTGTTTTTCAATATGTTGTGTACATTACACTCTTACAGTCACACACACAAATATTTTGTGATCAGCATGGATGCAACTGTGGATGCATGTATGTTCATATTTGTGATGAAATGTCCACATTAAGACATGTATAAGACAATCTGAATGTCTATTGTCAGTATAAAGCTTTAGATGATGCAACAATGCAGTTGTGCTGTTTATTTTTGTAGTATAGTTGACATTTAGGAAATATTACTGACACATCTATTTTCAAGTGCATGAATGTAGGGCACACATGAGTCTGAGTAAATATGTGTTCAGTCACTAGCAAGTTCCTTCCCTTTGGGTGTGTTTTTACATTAATTTTAATGAGATGAAGACTAACTGGGCAATAAATATAGTAATACATGCCAGTCAACTATTTCCATAGCACACCACTGAGCAACTGATTTGAGAGATCAATTGTAAAGTGTTTGTGGACACAAGATTCACAATTAATGAATACAACCTGAACTTGAGAATTACTTGTGCATATATGCTAGCCTAGAACTAGCTGACAGATACTATGGTGCTTACACTGTAGTTTATACTGGAAATGTGTCATAACTTTTATAACATTATGGACTGTTGCTATTGCTGTCCATGTTTGTGCAGAGTTAAGAGATGAGTATAAGAGGAATGAGTTCATATTATGAATACAAATGACACAGGGTTTGAATTCAGCTCAGTCTAATTGTTTTACACATGTTGTCAGGATGGCATTATACAGGTAAATGTGATCTTTTCTGCAAATCTGAGAGGCACTGACTACAGTGAAGTACTAAAAAATGAACATCAGTCAATTGATTTACATCAACAGTAGACATACAGATTTGCATTGTATGCATTCAGCAGTCTAAATAATTGCTAGAGTAAATGTTTCACAGTACTGCCTTTAATCTGATTTAACCATGTGTTCCTTTAGCGCAGCAAGTTTAACTAGCATTGCATGGAGGTAACTTCCCTATGCTAAAGGACATGAAGAGCGATTCATTGTTGCTTAGCATTGGTGTGCGATGCCAACCTCCTCGCAAACACAGAGGACAAAAAGTGAATGTCTTTATTAGGGGACATTTCTGCCATGTATGTGGTGTGTGATTCTATTTATTGACCAGATTAAAGGTATGAAATGGGGTAGATAGGAAAGTGGTGAAATAGCAGGCAAGCAGGGGGAAGAACAATGGGGAAGCAATATAGGAATCGGCAGGAGGGAATTAGGAAAGAACCACAGCTATCCACTTCTGCAACAGTGTAAGATGAGTATGTATATATTGATGTTCATCAATACGGTATCAAGTTAAATGTTTTATTCAATTATTTATTATTCAATATTTATTATATATTTATTATATATTTATTACATACACATATATATATTTATTGTTATTTACTTTTTAATAATTAGTCTCAACCTCTACTAATAAAATTAAAATTACAATTAAAACTTATAAAATTCATATTCATTTTACATTTGTTATATACATACTATACATCATTCACACACATTTGGACATATTTTTCATATTCAACATTTATATACACTCATAACACACACACATAATATTATGGTGTATACACAACCGGGTTCACATTGTTTTGAATTCTCATACAGTTCAAGTACTATCAGACAGCTATAGCAGCTTTTCTTCTTTTTTTATTTTATTTTGTTTCAATTTTTAAATCTATTTCAGAGAAACTCACTTTGAAACGTGATTATATGCATATTTTACAAACGTTTACAAATGTGTTATGTTTTTTTAAAAAAAGACACTTTCAAAAAGACATATTGTTTTATTGATTAATTGGTTTCACTGTGGATATTTAAGTGGCAAGAGGATGTAGTGCATTATTCTGAAGGAAACCTAGGTAGATCGTGTTGTTTGTTCTTGTGGTGTTTATCAGTGCTTTTGAGCTGTTCCCTAGTCTGTGATTTTATGCAATAAATCGTGGAACAATTTGGAGGTCTCCTGATTTTACTTTTCGTTTGAGACAAGTCTTCAATTGAGGTTTAATAGAGGTTGGTTTGGCTGTGAGTATCTCCTGGGAAGACTGGAACTCGCATCCAGTACACTAGTACTGGAGTACACATTTTTTCGGAGCATGTATATAAAATTGGATGGATTTGGACTGTCACCACAACACAGATCAGTGACAACAATGCAATCATGTTATATAGCCAGTTGTGCCAAATCAAGTGTATCGAGAAAACACGTGCAAAGTGGAGAGCTATATATGGGACAAAATTGTGTGAAGTTGCCCAGTTTTTTAATTTTATTTCAGTAAGAGAGGAATGTTGGGTAAGGGATGCAGGTATGTCAGGGTTAAGTAAGTAGGGTAGGTGAGGAAGTAGATGCAGACAAACAGGACAAATAAGACAGAGACAAGGATTGTGAGGGACACAAAAGGTTGGGCGACACCATGATTGGGGATAGGGAGGGAACATCAGAGGCTCCTGCCTGTCAAGCACTGAGAAAGTGAGAATCTAGTCCTCACCCTCAGAACTGTCATCACTGTCCCCTTCATCAGCTTCCTGTTGGAGTGCTTGACATTTTTGTTTTCTCATCATTGTAAAAAGCATCTTCTTCATACTACTAAGGCATGCACCAATGATGCATTCAACAACTTCATGAACCATACCCCACAGCTTCTGGCAGGTGACGAAATCCCCAGCTTCACCAAAACTCCTGGTGGGTACCACTGCACCAGCTGCCAGGGTAATGCTTCCTGCTGTTGAGAACCCAGGTACTGCAGAGGCAGCAGAGGCGGTACTGGTAGGTTGTGTCCCAAATGTGCTGGGAATTGGTGCAGTAGCCGTTGGAGGCGTGGCAGGCAGAACCCTACTGGTTGGCCTACCTCCCTGTGCTGGAAATCATTTTGCCAGTTGTCAGAAAATGATGACATCAGAATGCTATGATCACACATATAAAAATAAAAAGAGAGGTAAGGGGTGGGATAAGAGAGAAAAAAAGAAAAGGATAACAAGAACCACCATATGTCACATACAATAAAATACTATAATGCAAATACATGTTTACTATTGCATTAACTATACTTTTCAAAAATCCAAAACAGGACTGAGAATTGTTCAAAACAATCCATCCAATATGCATTTGTTGCACATATGCTTTTAAAAATAATACAGATTAAGCTAACAGCATGGCATTTATGCCAATTTTGTTGAAATTAATATTTATTTTTTTATTATTTTATTATGTATCTGTTACTTGTGGGGTTTAAACCCACATCTCAATATACTATTAGAATTGACTCCAACAATTAATTTGAGCTACAGAAAGAAGCATTGTTTTTAATAATATAATTATTAATTTGTGCTGCATGCATACTCATTGCTTTCTCTCAGTCTTTCTAAGCATTCAGCATGGGCCTCCCTGTTTGCTGAAATCTCCTTGGCAGCCGTAAAATAAAGAGAAGATAATTATGCATATCAGTCTTGGCTATCCAGCTTTGTATATAATTTAAATTATCTTTATCTGTATACTTACACAAATGTGAGATGTCACCAGTCCTAAACTCATCAAGCCATTTACTGAGTTGTTCCTGCCTGTGCCTTTTCAGGTCATTGTAATGGTGCCTGCATTGCTCTCCAGTGCATGGTATGCCAGTTACACTGGAGACAGCCTTGGCTAGACTGTTCCAAGCTTCCGATTTATACTGAGACCTTTTATAGTCCCCTTGCCAAGCCTACGGCTGTGGCACTTTACAAGGAGTCCAATAAATATTCTGGACTCCTCTACACCCCATCTTTGAGCCCTAAATTGAGTACATTCTTTCCTAGCTCCTGCACAGGTCATCTAGCAGACGTTAAAGTGTTTTCCCACCAATTTGTGATATTGCATTTTATGGCTAGTATACAAACCTGCACAACCATTCCAATTGCATTTGTGCGATGTTAAGCAGAGAGCAACAATGACAAAGAGACATGAAGGCAGTTTATGAAACTGAAAGTGTAATGTGACAGTTGCCATTAATTTAAGGCTTGTATACTGCTGTACCTGTTAGATGACTTAACTTTTAGACATATATTGGAGTATATAAATTTTATGACTTGACACATTTTTTGTGTGGCTTTAAGCATTGATAAAAGCAATTTGTACAATGTGGGATTCAAAACTATGTAGAATAGAGAATACATATTCTTCTTCCAAATAGTAAGGGGATCCCACCAGCAGTTGTGATCAGGTGTATCATGTGGCCACTGATATAAATTCATCACCTGGAGGAGAGCAGCTGCGGTTGCCCATGAACAGATGGCTACAGTGTGGCTGCTACCAAGCCACCACAGACACTAAATGAAGACTTCCTGGCCACTGTCAGACATCCAGAGAGCTCAGTGGAAACAGCACACCAACATGTGATTAATGTCTGTGCTGATGTGTCTGGGAGGACAACTATGTGCCAGAATGAGCTTCCAGGTAAGCTTACATATGGTAAGTTTTATATTTGCTTGTATGGTAAAATATAAAAAAAAATGAGTAATACTTCCTGTGGATTTTTTTAATGCAACTATTGATAATTTAGTAGACTTAACAACATACTTGTTCATTACACATGGGCTGTGGGTGGACATGTTGGCCACGTTTCAGTTAAAACTATTCTTTACAAACTTATAGGCAAAATTGTGTTTTCACTGTCCCCCTGTGTTATTCCAATTGTGATTTTTAATTTGCATCCTTATTTTGGTTCATTGATTCCAAGACCATCCTCCCTACCAAGTGTGGAATCATCTGCAGATGGTAAGCCAAAAATTTTTCTTTGATTATTGATGACCATTTGTCAGATATATGCATTTATCTGTATGTATGAGATGGGTGCAAAGAGTGTGTGCATTGCTGTACCATTTGTACTGTCTGTGAAAAGGGAACCAGTGTTAGTTGGTTATCATATAAATTGTATTAACTATTTTAGTGTAGTATTAAATTCATTCCTATGTTTGTTGCATATTATCACAGGTCATCCTGACAGTAGAAGTGTAGGACTCTTACCACCTGATGTCAGAGTATTGGCAGACTCTGATGATGATGGTGGCTAAATAAAGGCACATTTGTGGAGGACACAGAGGTTGAATTTGGCACTGAGGTTGACATTCAGCCATCCCCCATAATTCCACTGACTGAACGCAGCCAGTAGGCCTAAGCACGCCTATTCCAATGAGACCTCAGATATTGGACAGGTGGAGGCCGAGACACTCAGTCAGGGTAGTGTGGTTGCTGTGGCTTCAGTGCCTGTTGACTCTGGCCATAACCACAGTGAGGGCAATATGCCATGCAGGAGGTTTATTAGGGGTAATCAGAGAAGGCCTGCTGTCCATCCTCCACCTGGTGTGTCTTTCGGTGCTACTCGATGTATGTTTAAGGCAGTCATGGAGGGGCAGGTACATTCCAGTATGGCCTCTGAGGAAATGCTTAGGGTTGTAGAAGTGGCACAGACTGATGTGCATCCACATGGATGTAGGTCTGTAGCATCATCTGCTGTTAGCAACCATGGCCGTGCTATCATGTTCCCATAGTGGCAATACTTCAACTGCTCCTTCAGTGGTTGAGGTGTCCACACCTAGATGTGAGTGACCATGGGATCATGGTCCTGGATGCACTCATGAGGAGAGTTCATCCAGCAGACATCAGTCATGTTCAGGTAGCAGCAGTGCATCTGACCAAGGTCATGAATGTGCCAGTGCAACGTCTGCCAGAGCCAGTTCTTGCAGCCAGGCGTGACGATAAATTGTAACTTCTACCATGCATGGCTCACACCTGTCCTACATACCAGGATGTAGAGCTTGGCTGTGTTCTTACAAACATTCACACACACGTTTCAGCTCAGGTGCCCATACAGACACACACACACACACACACACACACACACACATAACAGATATATTGATCATTTGTGAGGCTTGCAGCTCATTCTGTCTCAGTAGCCATTTGATAATTTATCTAAATTTCTACTTGTCTGTTTTTCTTACTCACATGCACTCATTACCTTTTGGGTCAGTGTTGGCTTCCTGCCCCTCCCCCCAAACAGCATCCTGTGCAAATGATGATAGCTGTGCCATCATAGCTAGTCTTAGGCATAGGCCAAGTAGATGGCTGCCTTTTCCAGTATTAATTTGGTGTAGGTAGACCAGAATGGGGGCACCAGGTAGTGTGGTGGTGGGGTGCCATGGAGCCCTTTTGCCTAGGGCGCCAGTTGACCTAAGGCTGCACCTGTGTGCCATATCCTTGTTTCTGTATCTTGGATTTGGGTATACATTAGTATCAGTATATATGCGTTTATGATGCTCTTTTGAAAATTGTACTGCTTTCTTACAGGATTTTATACCTGAAGTGCACTTCCCTGATGCACGATGACTATCAGTTAATAAAGAGCAGACATCTATTGACATAAATCAGTCTTGTCACATACTGATGTCATTGCTGTAAAACTCACCCCCCCTTCTTAATATTAACAGTATGCAAGGATCATTTGTGTTCTTAGCCATTTATTTTCCTATTTTAGGTTCAGTACTTGCCTTGGTAGTCCGGCAGTTACAAGTGTTTTAATTCGGGGCTGAGTCTGTGTGATACTAGCAGTATACAGCCATTACATGGGTAAGTAAAGGTTGTGATTGTTGCCTGGCATCAATTTTAGCAGAGGATGAAAGTTATACCCCCTTAGGTGGTGAGCATGTGTGAAATCCATTGCCTCATCACCATGGCGAGGGCATATTGTACACACCTATGTCTACTGACACCCACAGTGGTTGATGGTTCCCCCTCTGATTCCTCATCTGTGTGTGGCTGAGCTGACCTTGCCGTTGGTGGTGGAATGTGTGCCCCTTCTCCTTGGTGTTCTTGTTGAAGCTGTTTTTTCAGGATAATATTGTGAAGGCTAACACAAACAGTGAAAATTTCCACACAAGTATGGGGACTGTACAGCAGAGCTCCCCCTGATGTATCTATACACCAAAACCATGCCTTCAGCAGCCCAAACACATGCTTTATGATATTTCTTGCTTGAGCATGCACCTCATTATAGTGTTCTTCAGTAGGGGTGTGTGTGTGCATTTCTGATGGACACCATCAGCCATGGTTCAAATGCATACCCTGCATCACCTAATAAATGACCTTGTGGGATATCCCCCCTAGAAAACCTAGAGTTGAAAGTTGTGCCAGATATGGGAGTTGTGGTAACTGCCAGGGCCGGCAGTATACACATTCAGGATGATTCCCTTAACATTACACACAATCTGGCAGTTAATGTTGTGGAAGCCCTTTGTGTTTATGCACATCCTTCCCTGTTCCTTGAGTGGTGCTTTGATCTGAATGTGCAGGCAGTCTATGGCACCCAGAACTTCAGGGAAGTGTGCTTCAAGGTAGAAATCCTGTATAGTCATAGATCTGTCCTGAGGTGTATGGGGAAAATATATCCTGTCACTTGCATGTTGTAGCATAGCACTCAAGAATTTATGTAGGATCCCGGATTCTGATGCCTGTGACAACCCCAGCGTACCCTCTGTTGGTCTCTGGAAGGTTCCTGTAGCTAATATTCTAAGTGCTACACATACCGTAGTTTCCACAGGTATTGGTTCCCTTTGGTTTGCCCGTGCTCTAATTTGAGGACAACAGAGGTTGAAGAGTTCCTGTAGTGTGTCTTTATCCATCTTTAGCACTCTACAATTTCTACTTCATGCAGACCATGAAAATATAAAGAGGGTCTAATCACCCTTCTCCTTCTTGGACAAGGCCTTTTAACAGCAGCACCATAGACTTGGACCTGTTGCACTTATACATGCAGAAGAGCAACAGCAGTCCCTAACATTCCTTCTGTGTAAAGTAGTTTCTGTGGCTGCATTCCAATAGATTTTAGAATTCAAGGCCAAAACCTGCACTGATTGTACACAATTGCTTTACAGCTTGTTGAATAGCTCCTCCATCTTGGATTGGTTGATTAGCATACAATTCAACTGCTTATGCTGTAATTAGCATGCCATGATGTTTACCATATTTGCATGGCTCTACATGCCATGTAGATCTGCTTACCGAGTACAAATCTGCATGCTACCATATGTGTTTCATGGCTGTAAGTGTACACACCATGTAAGCTTTATTAAATCCAGCTGAAAATCTCTCAAACTTGTAGATCAGCAAAGCCGGCCCTACTACTTATTGGTAGTGAATGTGGCCAGCCATGTTCATTCACTGTGGAAGAGATAAGTATTGGGGCATTTACTGGCAAGGCAGAATCAGGAAGTCTGTAAGTGAGTGTATGCAAGGGAACATGTGAGCGTGTGTCTGCCTAGGTGGCATCAGTAGGATAGTTAGTTAGGTGGTCTAGTAGGTGTGTACATGTGTATGTGAATGGATGAATGAATGAGAGTGTCAGTGTGATTAGGTGGGTAGGGACTGCGTGTGTATGCATTTGATCATGTGCATGTGTGTGTGAGTGTGGGCTGGAGTAGCTGTCATACCTCCACACACCCTTAGACTAAAAAGCATAAAATACAACATTAGGTGAGGGAACCACTAGCCACCAGGAATACAACACTTACTTCATAAAAGCACCTAAACCAATATGGGTATTAGGGGGAACTACTAATCATCAGGGATGGTGCACTTGTGCTATAATGGTACCTAAACCAGTATGGTGATCAGGGTGGGGGGCACTAATATCCATGGATATTCCACTTGTGCTGTAACAACACAAACTAGTACAAGGATCTGTGGTGAGGGAACAACTAGACCAATGATTTGACTTGCAACATGGAACTGCATCTTTCCATAATGACCTAGAACTGTGAAAGGAGATACTGGGGAAGGGCAGGCAACTTGGGAACAGGTAGGGGGACTGTGGGGTGTGTGTGTGTGTGTGTGTGTGTGTGTGTGTGTGTGTGTGTGTGTGTGTGTGTGTGTGTGTGTGTGTGTGTGTGTGCACATTTGAATATGTACTTTGTGTGTGTGTGTGTGTGTGTGTGTGTGTGTGTGTGTGTGTGTGTGTGTGTGTGTGTGTGTGTGTGTGTACACATTTGAATGTGTACTTGTGTGTGTGAAAGGGAGGGACTGGGGAGGGAGAGGAATGATTATGCCTTTGTGATGTGACCTCAGCAGTTAACTACCATGACATACAGATCAGCACTGATATGTATGTCGCAGTTGATAACTACAATTCAAAAAGATGCATATTAGCTAGTAATGAGGTCTTTACATATCTCATCTAACATGTCTCTGAATCGCAAAATACTGCTTCATGGGAACAGGGACTGCTCTCGGTAGAACTTTTAATGAATCCTTGAAAATATGTTATCACTCATCTCAATTGTCTTAATTACATTCTTTACTTTCTTCTCTGTGTTGATATATTTATAACAAACCTTTTCATTTTTGGTGTCAGTTATAATTTTCTATTTCATAACTTAATTTTGTATTTCTAATCTTAAACCAGAGATCCTTAGTAATTTTATTTAAACTGTTTTTGATACTTTGTTGAATATTTATTTAAATATAAATTTATTTTTCTCTTCTTAAAGTCTTAAGCATTCCTTATCACACTGTTGCACTTTTAAATCATTTTGCACAGGAATTACTTATATATGTACTAGCTATGAGAGCTCTGTACATTGGAGTGGGAGAACACTCCCAGGTACCATAGTACTGGAATAAGTATATATTCTCCCCATATTGCTTCTATGAGAACTACATTTACAGTGCTTCGACTTTAAATAGCCACCCTTATACTTGCTGAACTACAAAGAACTATGTGCAGGTGAATAACAGTCCCATTTAACATGCAACACTCCTTTAGTTAAGTGTTTATCATATATTGTGACAAATCCAGCAGCATAGCTTAAGGGAAAGCAGATATATCATAATTTATGGAAAAACAAGATTATTATACAATTATGAAGTCTAAATCATTGCTTGCTAATTGAGGAACATTGTCTTATACATTCTACTTAGGAATCTGGGCTGATGCCATTAATTTAGAATATATAAATATATGGGAATATATGTTTCTTGATGTATAAAGAATGGGATGTTGGAAGAACTACATTAGAATTAGATGAACAGTCCTACCTTTATTTACTCTTTCTTTCAGAACTGTCTCAAAGCAACATAACATTTGTGATTATTAATCAAATATTATGTGATGTATTTTTAATGTAGACTGCTGTCCCCTTGAAATAAAAGAAATACTCGGATGTGTGGATTAAATGTTTCTAAATGTGTATTCTCAGTCACTCATCTCTTTACTTTATTAATCAGTTAACACTGTGCTATTTCTATCTGTTCTTGATGCTATGTTACTCTCTTTTGAAAGGTCTAGGTTATAAGTAGTTTTGACGTTCCAGCATGAATTTTCATACTGCTAACAGTTTATTACAGATGCACTGAAGATGGTTCATTCACCTAGTATATAAAGCTTCGTCGAGATAGAATGCACATTGTGGTACTGTCTGTACATGCCTTTGGGCATGGGAATAATTACTGCAGCTATATTGAAGGGAAATTATTTTCCTATACACATTTAGAAATGTTTGCATCCTTCTGTTTAAGTCACAGGATTATGTTTTAATATGTATAACAAATATATTAGCATGCAATATAGCTATTACCTTAAAAACCTTTTGAAGCTTAAGATTGTCTTCAAAGTTAGGGGTCATTTAAATAAAGACCTTAAAAATGCAGACTATTTGAATAATGTGAGTAAGCCCTTTCAATCTGAACTATTTTTTTTTTTTGAAGACTGGAACTAATGTTTAATGTCATACATAATCAGCAAGGATCAAAGACCTCTGCATTGCAAAGATGAGAGGAATACATCAGTATTGTCGTTATGCTGCCTTGTAAGTGTGTGACTAATAAAGTCCATCCACACTAATTGCCAAAAAGATAGCGTGAAACAAACAAGTAAGATCACAGAAAAGCAACGACCATATGTGCATAGCAGGAATAAAATGTTTCTAGCACTGCCTTCCATCATATCAAGCGGGATACAATGCCTACACGTGCAAATTGCTTCTTCGCATTAGTGCACACATTAACCATAATGGCCAAACTCACATTGGTCAAAAGGTATATGTAATTTAAAAGTTTTATAAATAATATAATAAGATTGCTGAGAACTGGCAAGTGTTTCAGCAAGAATATGATATTTTCATACAGACTGTATTTTCTGATAAAGACGCCTGTACAAAAGCATTCATACTTCTTAATTTAGCTGGTTCAGAAGCCATTGAGAGAGAATGTTCATTTTTGTATGCACCTGCCATGTATGCAGGGGAGTGTGGGGGGGGGGCTGCCATATTGTAATAAAGGCTGAAACACAGGAAGACCCTGAGTGCTTAAAATGTAAATGTACAGAAATGTGTAACCCTCAAACGAATATTACAATGGAAAGGCACATGTTTTACACAATAAATAAAAAGCCTGGTGAAACTGAAGCAGCATGTATTACTGACTTAAGAAATAAAGCAAAAGCACTCTGATTTGGTGATCTGAGAGATGACCTGATAAAAGACAGGCTTGTGTGTGTTGTTAATAAAGATGCAGTGAAAAAGATTTTGCTTCAAAACAGTGAATTAACGTTGAGTAAAGCCATTGAGATTTGTCAAATACATGAGCTTACAGAAGAGCATATGAATATGATTACAAATGAGAAAGGCATGTTTGCAGTATCCGCCAATATGAATGTTGATAGTGTACAACATAAAGCCAAGATGAAAAAGAAATATAAACTGAGTGGTTGTGCCACACCCAACCTCATTTTTAAGTGTCATAATTGTGGAGGCAGTCATGAACCTAAACAAGAGAAGTGTTTAGCTTTTGGTCAGCAATGTCACAAGTGTTAAAAATGGATTCATTTCAAAAAGGCTTTGCAAGTCTAAAGTAGCACATACATTTATTAAAAGAGAGCATTTGAAGAAGCAAGTAGATCAGATAGAGTGCTGTGAGCAAACTTTATATGTTGATGACGTCTCTGTGATTGATGAAACAGTTAACAGAGTAGATTACCAGTTGGCAACAAATAGTGAAATATTTTGTACTGTATAAATTAATGGGAAACCTGTAGAGCTTAAAGTAGACACTGGATCCAAGTGCAATGTTATATCACCACAAATTTTTCAAAGTAAAAGCTGGTGAGAAACTTGATTCAGCAAAGTGTGCAAAACTAGTTGCTTATGGTGGTGAAGAGATTCAAACTGATGGTGCAGTAGTTCTTACATGCCATTCTGTTGGGAACAGCTATGACTTGTAGTTTTATGTAGTCAAAAGACACATGCAGTCATTGTAAGGCCTCAAAGATAGTTTGAGAATGGGATTGATTTGATTTAATAAAGAGGTCCACCATATAATTCTAAACAACAATGACAGTTTTACACTGAATATTTTTTGTGAATATGCTGATATTTTCAAAGATAAGCTTGGCAAACTTCCAGTCAGATATTCCATGAAGTTAAGCCATGAAGTAAGCCCAGTTGTCAGACCAGCAAGGAAGGTTCTGGTAGCAATGCAGAGCAAAGTAAAAGCAGAACTTGACAAAATGGTGAATTTGGGTGTCTTTACTCCAGAAAAAGAACCGATTGAATGGGTATCCTCCATGGTCGTAGGTCATAAGAAAAGCTCATATGATATTCGAATATGTGTTGATCTGAGAGGCTTATACAAAGCGCTTAAACATCCTTATCATCTGATGCACACAGTAGAAGAAATAGCTGCTCTCATGCCAAATGGCACTGTTTTTTTCAGTCATAGATGCAAAAAGTTCCTTTTGGCAATTTTTTCTGGATCACAGATCTTCATTGTTAACCACTTTCAATATACCATTTGGTAGATACAGATTTTTGAGAATGCAGTTTAGGATACATTCTGCCAGTGAAGTATCTCAGCGTGTGCTGGAAAAAATGTTTTCTAGTTATCCATGTGCTATCATAATAGACAACATTATTGTAGGGGACAATGGTGAAGACGAACATGATAGAAACCTCGAGAAAGTTCTAGACCATGCACATAAAGTTAGTCTTAAACTGAATCCTCATAAATGTAAATTCAAACTGAAGGAAGTTACTTATGTGAGTCATTTGTTTACCAGTTCTGGCTTATAACCAGATCCATCTAAGCAAGCAGCAATTCTTGAGATGCCAGTTCCAGACAATGTAACATCTTTACAACATTTTCTTGGTATGGCCAACTATTTAGGAAAGTTCATCCCAGACCTGAGTGAGCTCTCAGCATCGTTACATATGTTGGCATGCAAAAATGTAAGCTGGTCCTGGCTGGAGCAACATCAAAGGGCATTTGATGTTCTGAAAGAGAAAATGACCAGTCCACCCACATTGAGATATTATGATGTTCACAAATCTGTAACTCTTTTGTGTGATGCTTCAAAGTATAGTCTTGGTGCAGCACGTGTTCAAGAAGGCATACCAGTCACCTATGCATCCAGAACTTTAACCCAAACTGAGATGCAGTATGCACAAATTGAAAAAGAGCTTTTGGCTGTAGAGTTCACATGTTTGAAGTTCAATGATTATATTTATGGCAGACTTATCCAAACAAAGACTGATTACCAGTCAGTTCTGAAAAAGCCAATGCATACAGCCACAGCACGCTTGCAACACATGATGTTAAAATTGCAAAAGTACAATTTCAATATTGTTTATACAAAAGGCAAATTTCTACATCTTCCTGATGCTTTGTGAAGAGCACCCAGACAAACAACAAAACAGCATGACAATGAGAAAGCAGACCACTAAGTCATGGTAGTCATGGAAGTCAGAAATATTTCCTCATCACATCTTGATGAACTCAGAAATCATACAGCTTTGGACCCAATTCTCCAGAAGCTGAAACATGTTATCAGTCAGGGATGGTCAGCAAGACAAAGCAGTTTACCGCTTGACATATAAAAGTATTTTCCTTACAGAGACAAGTTTCTAATGGAATATGGAGTCATCATGAAAGTCCTAAAGTGATAATTCCTACAGCATTACAACAGGAATATTTCAAGATTTTGCAGTGTGGTCACACGGGTACTGATTTTACCAAAAGAAGGGCAAGAGGCATAGTATTTTGGCCTTCTGTGTCGAAAGATATAGAGAAGGAAACTCTGGCATGTTCAATTTGTAACAACACTAAATCACACCAACATAAATAAGCACTTTGGCTAAACCAGATTCCTGAATTACCATGGTCAATGGTTGCTACTGATATTTTCGAATGGAATGGTCAACATTACTTAGTGTTAGTAGATTCTTATTCAAAATGGTTTGAAATTGACTTTTTTCCTAACTTAACATCTAGCACTATCAATACAAAATTGAAGATACATTTCTGTGTCCATGGTAGTCTGCACAAACTTGTATCTGACAATGGTGCACAGTTTACAAGTCAGCAGTTCAAAAAATTTGCTGAGATTTGAGACTTTGTCCATGTTACTAGTAGTCCTGATTATCCACAGTCCAAAAAATTAGCTGAGTGTGCAGTTCAAAGTGTGAAGTACTTGTTGGAGAAATCTAAGAAAGATGGTACCAATGTTCTTCTTAAACTACTTAATCTCAGAAACATTCCTCGAGATAATGTGCTTGGTTCACCTGCTCATAGACTGACGTCCAGACAGGCTAGAACAACTTTTCTGATCAATAAACAGTTAGTAATAGCAAATGCAAAGAACAACAGAATGGTCAACAATCAACATTTGAGAAAATGCCAGTCACAAAAGTTGTACTATGATAAATCCAGCAAACCTCTCAGACCATAAGACAAGTAAAGATTGTGAGAATGCAACTATCTAAAGGAAATGACCAAGTGGGAATTGTTAAAAACATTTGTGAAGAACTGAGATCCTACATCATAAAATCTGAAGAAATGGATTTCAGAAGAAATCGAAGACCCATACTACCAGTCTCCGAAACAGTGATGCAGCAGATCGCCTATGCCAGTTACTCTGTTTCTCACTGTGACTCTACATTTGTTCAACTTCCAGAGGACAGTGTACTTTATTCAAGTTATCCTGATGTAATCCTCAAAGTTCCAATGGTAAAAGAATCCCCAGAGACTGTCCCTGTTGCTAAACCCAATCAAAGTTTTTATGTGACCAGATCAGGTAGAATTTCCAGACCCAATCTGAAACACGCAGTGACTTGGACTTGAATTCATTTGTCGTTAAATGTGGGTCTATATTATATTCTCGAAAGCCGACAATATCGAAGCCGATATTGTTGACACGAAAATAGCGAAAGCACACAACATCGAATGCGTAAACAGAAATCTCTGTAAGAGGAGATTTCCATTTACTGCAATGTAGCATGGTCTCGGAGTTTGTATATTTAAGTAAAGTGGGGTGGGGGGATGTAGGGAGGCTTGCCCCCTGCTTAAACCCATTAGGGTACTTTTTTCTTTTTTTTTTTTGTTGTTTTTATAAGTTCGATGTTTGAAGACACCGACCATATGGTGTTCGATGTTTTCAACCGTCGATCTTATAATATAGCCCCTTTAAATGTTTATGTGATGTCTAGCTTGTAAAATATCTTGTTCTCCTATTGCATATTGAACTAATCAAAGATGGAGGATTTAGATCATTGTGTGTATTGTAACTAGTCAGCCACTATTGCTAGACAGCGCGTGCATATAAGTTACTGAGCACATGCAAGATCAGTGCCACTTTGTATAGTCAGTCAGAGTGAGAGAAGGCATGAATTTAGATATACATGCGAGTGTGTGTGCTTGAAGTAACAAGTCAGACAGTTAGCTTATGAATTTCAAAGTATATGTTCCAGTTACAGCTCCTGATGTGTTTATGCACAATAAACAAGTTGAATGAATACCCAGCCTCATTGTCTCATTTGATACATGAAACATGTGACACCCATATTGTCACAAATAGTACTTTATTCCATTTATCAATACCACATTTCTTTAGATTATCATACTTGCCATATAATGCCATATTCATCTTTACACATTTAAAGCCTTCCCATCTACTGTATATTAATTTTTAGACTTTTCCTAAAATTATTTATTCTTTTTGCAAACCAAAAAACAATGGCCAGGATTCAAGAACAACTACAATTCAAGCTAAGCCCATGTGGGTGAGGAGCAGTGAGGAGCCCACTATTTAGTATTCATTAAATAGCTCTGCTCATCGTGTCTGGCTGTAAAACAAGGGTAAGCAATAGAATATGCTAACTAAGGAGTAAGTAGGTGAATTACATACTACTAAAGCAAGTCAACGTGGTGGAGTGATTCAGCAACTTATAAAACCTGCACTTACATGCTGCACTCCTTTTTAGTATCAGTTCCAATACTCTTTGGAATACAGCCAGGAAAACACTCTGAAAAAAATGTTAGGGGTTGCTGCTGTCATCATTGAATGGTATGTGCAACAGGCTTTAATACAAGATGCTGCTGTCAGACCTCAGCCTTGAAGGAGTAGAGTGTTTGGACGGCATTTGACATGTCAGCGACTTCATTGTACTGAAATATTGAAGCAATACATGTTGGACAGGGATTCCTTAGTCCAAATAGTCAACACCTGCCACCCTGACTTGAGTCCCTGGGGAAATAGTGGAGAACCCATCCCAGTGGAAACCAAGGTATGTGCAGCATTACATATACTAGCTACAGGCACTTTGCAGAGATACACTGGACATATATTAAGGGTGTCACAGGCCTCAGCCTCAAATATATTATACCAGTTTCTTACAGCAATGCTGTAACATGTAATGGAGCATATCTGGTTTCCATGCACCGCAGAGGACAGATCTACCACTGTGCAACATTTCTATGCCAAGGCACATTTCCCTGAAGTTCGGGTGACATAGACTACACACATATTGAAATAAAAGCCCCACTGGAGAACAGGGAAGGAAGTATCTCAACAGAAAAGGATATTACTCCATCAACTGTCAGGGGGTCAGTAATGCTCAAAGGATCATCTATAATGTGTGGTTAAGTAATCTTGGCAGTTTTCACAACTCCTATATATTGCACACCATGACCTGTATCCAAGGTTTTCCAGGGGTGACTTCCACCAAAGACATCTAGTGGGAGATACAGGTTATGCACTGGAATGACACCCAAGAGAAACCCACAAATCCCTATAAACAAAGTTACAATGATGCACACAGTTAAACTAGAAATATTATAGAGAGTGGTTTTGGCTTGGTCAAGTTATGTTTCCAATGTCTAACATCTTCAGGTACCCTGCAGCATGACCCAGCCACCTCAGCCAGAATTCTGACAGTCTGTGCCATGTTACATAACATCATTGTTATCAAACAGTTGCAACAGGCACAACAAGACAAAGGACCACAGTTCCCTGCACTGCACTCAGGGTCAACAGGGCCAACAGACACAGATGAGGAGCCTGATGAAGAACTAGCAGCTGGGAATGATCCTGGCAGACAGAGGTATGCACAATATGATATGGAAAAGAGTGTGCACACATTCATTACCTAAGTAAAAACCTAAGAGGCTAAGCACATACAAACAGCAACAGTGATGCATGCAAAATTAGCAGCCTTTACTTACTCATGTAATAGCTGTGTTTTGTTAGCATCAAACAGATACAACCCCAGAAAAGACAACCTTTGTATCAGCAGCAGTAACCAAGCCAGGTAATGAACCTGTAAAAAAAGAGAGAAATGATTGCCCTCATATGCAGGTATTGTATATCACTACTCAACTCTACAGGAATGTCCGAAGCAACTCATGATTGATATATGCAACGTAAATGTATAAAAATGTAATGGTACATAAAAATGGCTTTTTACAGCACATGAATACAGACTGTGTGCCAGGTTAAAGTAGGCCCATGGCGAAATAAGTCTCACAATGTTAAGCTAACTGTCACAATCATCCATATAGGTAAGTGATCAAGCACACTTATGTATTCCTAGAAAATAGAAAATATAGCATAATTACAAAAAATGCAAATTAGGATTGTGCCATCCAACAGAATAGTAAAACAAATATATATTTAACAAACACATATATGCTTGACTTGAGCTCAGTACTGCGCAGCATGCATAAATTTTGCCCAAGTCTTAATTAACCAGAGCTGCTCTATATTTGGCATCTTTTGCCAGAGGTCCAGATTGTTTCTGCTGATACCCAAGGCATCCAAGGCTAATTATATTTTGATACTAGACTGCACTTTTCATTCTGTGTTTTTTAAAACTTCTGCATTATTTCTGTTTTTTACTGTTTGTGACTACATAATTTTCTGCACTTGATTTAACTGTACTGCTTAATCTAGACTGTTACTGATATGCTTAAGCATTAAACCAGCCATCTTACATTAGGAAAGGCTTCCCTGCACCCTTGTGGCAGAAGTGCGTGGTACCAGCCTTACCTAAGCTGATGATTGCTGGAGGAAGGTTCATTGTGCACTTTCTTATTATTGGCTAAGTTTAAGTGTTTATTCTCGCTTGTATTTAATTAAGTCTTATGTTTGCACATTGCTGTGCTTCGTGCAATGGGGGTTACCATTGCCCTGTATAGACGCAAAAGTCTTGAAACATAATTTTCCCTAGACAACTGCCATTAGAACCTCCCAAGCTTCCCTGCTGAGCTACAGGCAATTCAGCTGTGGATTGAGCAGTGGTGACACACTTATCATCCCTAGCCTTCACTAGAATGAGTCCCTTTGGTAGTCGTAGTGCAAAATCAGGTCAGACTAGCTCACTCCTTTCCTAGTAGTATATGTGGTAAAAACCTGCTATAATGGAGGGCAGTTTCCCATCTTCTCTCCAGCCAGCCTGATTGATATGGGTATCCTGAGGTAATGTAGCAATTGCCTTGTGCATACTAACAACCACTTACTCTTAAAATAAACAAGTACCTTATGTGAGAGATGTAATTACACTATGAAACTGGAGGAAATACTCTCAAGTAATGACAAACCAAACATCAAACAGGATGTCAGCACACACACTACACCTCTCACACAAAGTAAGGACATGACACATAAACCCACATGCATAGAGGTACTCAATAGAAGACTACCAATGATCAGAGACCTCCCAAATGTAAACCATTTGCACACACTACAATGCAAATAGAAACCACTACACATAACAACACACACACCAGTGTCTCAGCAAATAAGCCTCTAAGGCAAAACATCTCAAAACCTAATGTTTTGGTCATTGGCAGCACCATAGTGAGACACACTGATGCCCTCCTCATGAGGCTGGACAAGGAGAGGGTCACTGTCAGCTGGCAGGATCCATCAAGTCAAAGCAAGCACTCAAGTCACAACAACAAGTATTGTTATGACTCTGTCATAGTCCATGTTGGGGTGAATGATTTCAGATGTACCTCTCTGGACTATATGAAGAGAGACATGTCAGAATATTCAGATTATGTGTCCCAGGGAGGTATGATCTTAGCTCTAAGAAGCATTGTACCTTCACCCAGGATGATGCCACTACACAAACAAAAATGATCAACTTCAACAACTGGCATAACTTCTGGTGTCAGTCCAGATCCAGTATCGGTCAGCCAGGGAAGACAACATGATCAACAGGCCACACTGCTTGCCAGAGATGGTCTGCACTTGTCTCATCTAGGGTTTTGGATACTGGCAAAGATGCTTATCTCCTCCATAGTGCCTCTTTTAGGCAATGTCAAAACAACAAAACTTCTGAAGTAACAAAATCCTCTCGAGATAAACTCAAGGTCCTGCTGCTTAATGCTAGAAGTCAAAACAGGAAACAGCACTCCTTGGATGCACTTCTCACAAAGAAATGCACACCACATACCTGGACCTACTGGAGTCACTCGCCATACAGCCTAACACCTTGGTCATGGGAGATTTCAGCTATCCTTCCATTGACTGGGAAACATACACAAGCATAGACATGCTCACCCTGAGGTTCCTAGACTTTATCTATACAAATGCTCTTTAACAAATAGTCAGCACCCCCATAATTGGCTCAAATATCCTAAACATAGTATTCAGCAACATGGGGGATTGTTGCACTCTCCTGTGCGATGCCTTCCCTGGTAAGATCGGACCATAAATTAGTCTTGTTCGATGTAATTATTGAGCTTGACACCCCTTCAAACAAAAAAACTAAAAAATTTTTCCAAAGCAAACTACAGCCTACTAAGCAATGGTATAAAAAATTTTAAATCCCCTCAATCACAGACATCACTGACTCCTGTGCAGAAGTGTCCGCAAATGCCCTGTGTAAACACTTAAGCAACTGCATAAACTCGGCTGTGCCCAACAGATCAAAACCAGCTCCTCCTGAAAAAACAAGCCACCATGGTAGACCTCAAGAAAAAATGGGTTATATAACAAGAGAAAGAAACTGACGTCAAAGGACAAGAGGGAACTGACGCAACAGAGGAAGAATTCCCACCACAGCTTAAACAAGCAAATCGGAAATCTTGTCAAGTGCCCCAAAGCTAATTACAAATCTAAAATAGCATCCCTAGCTAAGGAAAATCATAAGGCATTCTTCAACTATGTCCAGAATCTAAAAGCTGCCTAGCTCTGTGCCAGACTGGTAGTGGATGCTACCACTCATACTATACTGGAGGAAACTGCTGACTTGCTAGTTGACAGATTTGGTGCAAACTTCACCCCCCTGTCACCAACAGCTATACCCTAAAGCATACCTGACACCATTCCTAAGCCTATTGCAAATTCATATCTGGGGTAGCACCTATGTCTCTTATGGATCGAGGCAAACTGTAAGAAACTCCAGGCATAGGCTAAAACGCATGCCATCCTCTTGCCTCTAGAGGCCACGTATTGTGTAAAATCAGGATACATTGTACAAGTTTGTAAGGGCTCTTGAGTCATTAGCCTAATAATCTCCTATAAACCTATAAACCTATTATGACAAGAGAACAGGTCATATCTGCTCTCTTCAAGGCCAAAAACACAGCTTCAATGGGACCACATAACATCCCAGGTTGCTTACTAAACAATCTAATACAGGACCTACTGGACCCATTTGGTGCCCTTTTTAAACACAGCTTGAGAACTGGCTATGTTCCAGCAGAGTGGATAACAGCAGCAGTTATCCTCTTGCACAAATGAGGACCATTAGCCAACCCTGGGAACTGTAGACCTATAAGTCTAACCAGCCTCATCTGCAAGGCCATGGAAAGAATCATGATGGACTTTATCAACAAGGACATAGTTGACCTTCAAACTCTAGACCCAACCCAATTTGGCTTTGCTAAGGGTGAATCATGCTTGTTAAACCTGGTAGACTTTCTTGAAAAAGTTACCAAAGCCCTGGATGAGTGAGAAAGACTGTGCATACCACCTTCCTTGACCTAACCAAGGCCGCCTTTGACACAATCCTCCACTTATGTAATATAGAACACTCTCCCAGCTGGGGATTAACTCATGTCACTAGATGGGTAGCCAACTGGCTCACTGACAGAACACATACTGTCAAAGTTGGTGACTCTTCCTGTAGCAGTAAACTAGTTACCAGTGGCATACCACAAGGATCTGAGCTAGGCCTGTTATTGTTTGGAATCTATTTCTTGGAAGTTCGGGCAAATGTAAATGGTCTTTGGCTAACCAAGTTCACTGATGATTGCAAATTGGGTGCAATAACTGAGTCCCCCAACAATGTTCGCATACTGCAGAAAGGGCTAACACAGACAAATGACTTGTGCCAAAACCACAGATTAAAACTAAATGCAAAAAATTCATTACTGTTCCCTTTGGGAAAGCAGAATATCTTGCCAATTACAATATTAACAGCATCCCCCTAGGTTAAAATCCAGTGGTACGAGATTTGGGTGCACAAGCTGATACGACCTGAACTTTGACCACCAGGTTTTCACAGTGGTAAGGAAAACCTTATATGTTGCACAGCTCATAAGTAAGGGCATCACATCCAGGTCTAAGGATGCCATAATTCTACTGTACACTTCCCTCATCAGACCATTAATTGAGTACAATGCTCCCTTTTGCATGTATCTCACCAGACACCTGCAACAGCTGGAGAGCCCCAGAGGTTTCTCACCAAGAAAATACAGGGCCTCCAAATCATGCCTTACATGGAAAGCCTGAACGTCCTGTCACTGTACTCTATATCCTATAGGCTACTGAGAGGTGACTTGTGCCTAGCCTACAGCACCGTTTCTGACCCTACCCAATGGAAATGCTGCACATCTGCAAATCAAATGGTGTAAGAGTCACTCGCTCTAGGGATCTTAACTTAGCCCGTGACATAAACAGAACATGCTGGAGAGACAGATACATCTCCCAGAGACAGCCACTGCTCTGGAATAAACTCCCAATTCATGTGAAGCACAGCTTTTCCCTTACCCTATGCAACCATAACAGATAAATGGATGGATGAATGCAAATTCACCCTGGGGGTAGCACCAATGTCTGTCATGGACAGGGGTACAGACTCTGTGAATGTCGGCCATCTAACGTAGGACAATTGGGGCTACTCAGGTTTAACATGGCCAGGCTTGTAAGGGCTCTAGGCCTGTTAGCCTAGTAACCTCCTATGAACCTGTGAGTTAGATGCCTGAACAGTGACCAGGGCAATCTTAGCATCATCATAACAGGCCTTTATTATTAGTAACACAGCTACAGCTACAATAAGGAGCACAACCTAAATAACACTTAGTTGAACTGGAGCAGAATAACAAACAAGTGCAGTTCAGTGCAATACCTTTGATGAAAGCAAATATCTGACTAAGTAAGCATTAGCTATCCACACTGTGCATCAGGCATAGGCAATCTTCATTCACAAAGAAATGTGCAAAGAACAGAGCATAGTCATCACCACTTGCACAGGGTGTGGAAAGAGGTACAGGAGGGCAATCCTGACACAAAAAAAGTGTGTTTGAGTGAGAAATCAGGTTAACAGCTAGTATCATTGTCAGGGCCAGTAGCAATAGATTTAAGAAGTCAATATTGTGAATTTATTTGTGTGTGTGTGTGTGTGTGTGTGTGTGTGTGTGTGTGTGTGTGTGTGTGTGTGTGTGTGTGTGTGTGTGTGTGTGTGTGAGGTTGTGTGGGTCTGATCGTGTGTACCATGTGTGGGTCTGTAGGAACACAGTCAAAGCAGTTGTGCTAGAACTATACTCGGGCATCCTGGACAGACGTGAGCCATGCATGGTACAGGATTCAGTTCACCACTGCCATTGTCCTTGACTACGAGAATTAACTCTGCCAGGAGTTGCACTGCTAGTTCCATGGCCCTGATTAGAAGATGGGATGCTACCTGAATGTGTGTATTCTAGATGAGCTCTCATCATGACTACATCCATGACCACGACCACATGCTCTACCACTTTTTGGTGTAGACACCTCAATCACTGATGGAACAGTGGAAGAAGTACCACTATGGGAGTGGGATCTATCACAGTCGTGTCAGCTAACACCTGACAATGTAATGGCTCTTTGGCCATATGGATGCTGACCCTCCACAGCAGGTGTTCCATTACAGACATTGAACAATCCAGTATGTCATTCATCTGGTCCAAGAACTAACCCATATGGTTCAGGCAGTCTTGCATGTCAGAATACACTACATACAATACTCAGACTGCTTCTTCCAAGGCCCTAATGCAACTTGCCTGTGCAACCATGACAGCCCTAGACATACATTATGTGGCACCTACTGACAAACCAACATCAGATGTAGGGCAAAAAGCATAGGTTCATAGGTATACACTAGACAAATGAACACTAGGGCCTTTAAAGCCTAGCTGTGAAATCCCAACCCAAATGTGCCTCATTGTATCATAGGTATTTATTAGGAGGGGTATGTTGGTTAGGAAGTTTCTAAGGGTTATGTAGGGGTATGTTAGTTTGGGCATTACCATTTGCTTATGTCTATCAGAGATGTGGGGGCCAGCCCTGGGGTGAATTTCTGATTTCCCATCCATTGATCAAGGTTACACTTAAATCGGGTTAGGGGTGGTCATTGCTACAAATGGATGGAGAGTCTGTTCTAAAGCATGGGGATCCTCTGAGACACATATTTGTCTCACCAATATGTCTTATTTATATCACAAGCAAAATTTAAATCATTAAATCTAGTGGTTCTGATACAGTTCTTTTTGTGGATGTGTAAAATGTCCATCAGAGCTGGATCTGAGGATAGCTTGTATGTCAGGCAAAGATCACCTCTCAGTAACCCATATGCGACTGAGTATAGATATAGGGCTTTAAGGCAATCTGAATAAGACAATGTTTTTATACCCTGGATTCTCCTGGTAAGCATGTTTGGTTAGGTGCATGCCAAATGGGGCATTATACTATATGATGGGCCTGATAAGAGCCAAATAAATGGGCACTATGGCTTTCTTGGACATGGATGCCATACTCTTACTTATAAGTTGAGTGACATAGAATGATTTTCTTGCCACTTTGGTCACATGTTTGTCAAAGGCCAGATTACTCTCTACATATGTTCCCCAGATCCCTGACTACCAGGTCAACTCATATGGGTGTCTTATTGATGGATTACTTAGCCTGGGTGACAGATTTCCCAAAAGGCACTATAATACATTTCTTGGCACTGAGTTTTAGTCAGTGACTTTTGACACCAGTCATCTGTTTCCATTAGACTCTCTTGTAAGGTGTTTGTGTCATGGGGGGAATTTATGATAGATCCCGGTCAGCCAAAGGCCCTTGACATTAGCCTATGCTGTCTTAGTGGAGGTGGTCTCACCTATCCTGACTTCCTGCATTCTGTATGTGTTTCAGCTGGCAATCCACCAAGTTATGTAGGGATATATGCCCATTTGGGTTAGTTTTCAACTATACCTGAGTGAGGTATTATATCAAACTCCTTAGCCAAGTCAAGGTAGGTAGTATGCACCATTTTCCCATAATCTATTGCCTTGGTGACCTTTTCAAAGAAGTCCACCAGGTTTAGTAGGCATGACCTTCCCTTGACAAAGCTAAACTGGGTTGGGTCCAGTGCCTGAAGTTTATCTATGTCTTAATTGTTCATTTCCATGATAATTCTTCCCATGGCTTTGCATATTAGACTTTTCAGACTAATAGGTCTCCAGTTTCTAGGGTTGGTTGATAGTCCACCCTTGTGAAATGGGATAGCCATTGCAGTTGTACAAAGCCTGTTTTGAAGTTATAGTTGAAAAGTGACTTAAGTGGTTCTGATGTGCCATGTTTCAAACTGTTTAGAGGGCATTTTGCAATATCATTGTGGACCACGGAGGCTGAGTTTTTGGCCTTAGCAAGTACAGGCAAGACCTGCTCAATGTTAATAGTCAGAGCATTATGATACTAGGTATTTCACAGGGGGAGGCAGGGAGTGAGTTGGGGGGTGACATTTGAGCTGAATTTGTCAGCCAGCAAATTCACTGTCGCTCTGCTCAGAGAAGGTGGCACTATTAACTACCAGTTTGGCAATTTAATGTGTTCTGCCCTTCATGTCTTGGGCATAGCTGTAGAAGACATTGTGGCAGTCTTTAACCTGTGAGGCTATCTTGACCTCATAATTACCCTTGTTGGACTGAACTAGTCCCCTTAGTTACATCTTTAGTTTAATTAGATAACTCCTATTATTATGGGAGTTGTTCTTCATGATATTAGCCATGATTTTTTTTCCTTCTGTTATTAAGGTTAGGATTTTAAAATTACTTCTACTAAGTACAGCAGCCTCTATACACGTTGTACAGGGTCTCTGTGAACAGGTTTTCATAGGTTGCTGTGAACTCAGAGTTGAGAGACAAACTATCACTTAATAGGATATAGTTTGCTTTGGAATATTTCTTAACTCTTACATGGTTTTCTGGGGTTACCAAGTTGATTTTTATTTCAAAGGAGACAGCTCTATTGTCTAACTTTACCAATGAGGATGTGGCACTGGTGGGGGGGGGGGGGGGTGCAGCACTCTCCCATATTGATGAATACCTGGTCCTTTATGTTTGAAACTCTGGTGGCTGTGTGTGCTATCTGGTCAAGGGTATTGCTTTTAATAAAGTCCAGGAATTGTGTCTATGAGTATGAAACAGTATATATTTCACAGTCTATAGGCAGGTAGTTAAAGTGTCCAATGAATATGGTATTTGGTTTAATAGAGAGTCTCTCCAGTAGGTCTAGGAATGAGCTATGGCATTCTAGGGACCTTTAGTTTGCTAGGATATAGTATAGGACTTTGTATATGGTGAATTGCACATGGATAAATTCCAGGACATCCTTCTGTATAAATAACCTAGAGTTATACTTGCTGATAATATAGAATAAGACTCCTCTACCTTTTGCCCCTGTCTGTGCAGCTGATGGTCTAAATATGTGGAAGGTAGTCCTGGAGTAATTTCTATGAATTTAAACTATGTCTTGGTAATGCAACAGATGTTTATGTTCCCCAGAGTGAGGAAACTGTGTACAGTATGGAGTTTCTTGTTTAGGCTCCTGGCATTGAGCAGTAACACTTTTAGGTTCCTTTGGGTTTTATTAGCCATGTTGGTAGGTTTGTCAATTTGGCATTGCCTAAAAGAGACTCAAAGGGGTGGATAAAGTTGAAACTGTGTGATCCCTACCTTCAGGCTTAATGACTTTGTTAACTATGCATGATATTGAATGCATTTGTGAGTAACTATTCTACATAAGATCTTTAATATTAGCTATCATTTGTATCTAAATTGTATAATGCATCTTGGAGCTTTTCTCCCCAGACCTCCACTGAAAATGGGTCGATTCAGCCCAGTGGACTTCCCCGGTAATCAAATTGCAAATCAATCAATAAATAAATAAATCAATTTTGAAGCCTAGATCAGACAGGTGCAGAACATATTTTGCAAAGCAACATAGTTAGTTAACAATGTCCTACCATGCTGACAAATACTGAATCCACCAGAAAGACATCAGAAACTAAACCAATTATTAAAGTCAATCATCTTTTGTTCTTAGTGTGGTATCCTTGGTGAAGGTAGAATGCTACTCAATGCAAGACACATACTCAGAGAAATCAACAATGTGTCTCTTCATATTCTCCAGGAAAGTACATTTCAGGTCATTAACACTCACAAGAACTATGATATAATCATATCAATACTTGTGGTGTAGTGGCCTTGGCTCCAAATACACAACTAACAGTTGATCTTCTCCTTATTGAGTTTGTTGAGTCGGTATCTGTTTGTCATGTAATGGAGTTCCCTGTGACAAAAGTCCTAGAGAATGTGTTTGCTTGCCTTATGGGCTTTAGTCATGGGACTCCACTGGGTGTAGGCATATGTGTGGTGTTTGTTGCTGCTTTTGGTGAGCACTTGAGGATAAGCATTGCCATTTATAGGCTTAGTGAATCTTTGAGGTTTGGGAAGATTGCTTTTTAGTGCCTCAGCACAAATTTGATTTATGTGTGTAGTAGATGTAGTGTGTGAGTTCTTGACAATCTTGTTTGCATGGGTGATCTTTGCCTCTAGTGAAATTGTGTATGTGTATCTCTTGAATGCTGTGTTTGTTTCTTCAGGATTAAATGATTGCCTGTGAACACGAGACAATTGCTACAGTGTCTCAGGATACCCATATCTACCAAGACATGCATGTTGTCCCGACCTGTATTTGGATGGGCTACTGTAGGTTACGGACTGAGTTATACTGAGGTCTCATTGCATGGTCTGTGAGGTTTGGCATCAGACTAGGTTACATTGAGCTAAAAGTTGAGAGTAGCACTCTTTAATGTGCAAACTGGCTCTTCTAAGCTTTTCATAATGCAATGGCTTTGTTTTAGCCACACAAAGTTACAGGTTTCAGTTCTAAGAGTTGTTTTATGGAAAATATGTACTTTCTGGGTATTTATGTCTGTACAGAGCACTACTAACCTCCTGATATAAAAACATCAAAAAAGATTGCTTGCAAGTGTAATGCTACAACAAAACAACTTTACCTTAACAAGGCAATTTCAAGCATTAGAGACCTTTAGAATGACTTAAGATCAAAATCAGCAAATTAAGCAAAAATGAAGCAGTAGCACTCTAAACAGTTTGAAGTACAAAACAATAAAATTAATTTCCTATCTGTCAAGGAAGGACAGGACTAATTTGGGACCCTCTCAAATTGTAGCAAATGCACAAAGGAGATGAGAAATCTGGGAAAATGAGCAGAACACAATTTGTAGTAAGGCAGATATACTTGAGTTAGATACTGATTTGCTGAGTGGGCACTTAATATTGTGGATATATGGAAAACAAATGGGTGGGAAAGTACTTAGGTTACACAACAGGCAATAGTAATGAAAGGGGGAGGGAGGGACTTTCCAAATCATACTACCATAAAGGGCAGAAGCTAGAGACACAGCCATTTAAAACCACAACAACATAAGTGTGGGAGGGTTGGGACAAATTTCAAACTGGGGCTCTAGTCCTATAGTTAGAATTTTAGAAACATTTAGCTTAATGTCTCAGTGGGGGCTAAGACAGTCTCAAAGAACAGTGGAAGCAAGATAAACAGAAAGGTACTGGAATGCAACTTCAAACAGGTATATGCAACAATAAAAAGCACTGAAGCACAAATCCTGGAGCAGAATTCACAATATTGCTACTAGTTTAATCCCACAATAGACTAAGGCATAAGACTATGCAGAAATGTACTAGTAATGCTGTTTATAGAAAAATACTGTAGCAAATTACTAAATGAGGCTCATACCTGGTAGTAGAAAACAGTCCTGCTAAAACTGTGAATGAAGCTACATGACTGAGGCCCCAGAATGGGTCAAAAATGCAAAAAAACTACCTTTTATGTGTAAGTTTACTTATAGAAACAGAAGAGCAGTATAATATATAAACAATCATTCCCAAGACTAAGGTCCCAGAACACACTAAAAAAACTGCAAACAGATAATTTTTGGCTAAAACATGGACAAAAGCATCACTGCACAGGTCATTATAAGTGCAATTTAAAATATTTAAGCAGAATTTAAATAAAAGTGTTTTTCTTCCCTTTTAATAAAAAGCCTGTATCTCACACTTTGGGGCTTTCCACACCTCTCAGAGTCTTGAACAAAATATCTTCTCTGAGCACCTCTACTGATACTCCTGTGTGGTACTTCACCCTCATGATTTTTAGGCAGAGATTCTGCCAGCTCTGCAACTGGAGTAACCACACTATCCTAATCTACCATGTCACCCTCAACCTATCTTGTCTCAGAGGGCTCTCTGTCATGAGTATGTAGAGGCATACTGATTGTATCTAAACTATGGGGAAGGAATGAGGTAGCTATAGCCTCAGTATCTGACTGACACTCTGCAACCAAGACTGTGCCTCTTCATCATCACCATCATTGCCAGAAGCTACCAATACTCAGACATTGGGCAGTTTGAGCTCCATAGAGCCAGTGACAGTCTCACCTGTGATTATAACAATAGAACACAACAAGAAGAGAAATAGAAAAAAATGGTCAAACATATGCCATGTAAACCCAATTAAAGCAATACTAGATGTAAGTGCAAATAAAATTTCATCAAGGTAGATGTAGAGATTATAAAAATTAATACAACTGAAAAGTTATGCCCGTACCATTTCCAGGTGATCATAGTACCACAATAATGGAAGTGCCAAGACAGACAAGATGGAGATGGCTAGAGGTATGATAAGCATTAAACAGAAGATGATACATGAAAGCTACCCCAAGTATCTCTCCATTCTTGTGCAATAGCCCTGATTATATTTTTGACATTGCTGATTATATCGCTGACCAGATGTCTGATGGCATTTTAGTCATGCAGCATTCACATCGTCAACCACCTGCCAACAGAAGTGGTCCCACAAGGACTTATCAGCTATAATTTTCAGTAAGAGGTGTTGATGGAAACCCTGGATTAAAACCACATTCTCAGCATCTGAGAATGCAGGTTTATGTGGCCCAGATTTTTTAGGTGCCATATCCCTGTATGGGAGTAAAAAACAACAGCGTGTGTAAGGCAAATCAGCAGGTTTTGAATGCTTACAAGATGATCTACAAGGGGCAGGACAGGGGGTCCTGATGGAGAGATGAAAAGTCAGCAAGCAAAGGAGAGTAATAGTGCTCTAATTGAATTCATCCTTAAACCATGCTGAGTACCTTCATGAGGTGGACCCTGTTTTTCACAAAATCTTACCAAGGTGACACTGATATATAGACTGTATTTATATAGCATATACCATGGACAGAAGTAAATCAAAAATAAAAAAGATAGCTGAGTGCACAAGACCCAGGATAAAAAGGTGCCCAATCCTGGTAGGCGCACTGGTTCCAGGAATAGAAAAAATGTCAGTGTAGAATCTTCAAAACACGGAAACATTCCTACAATGGAGCCAGGCCAGGGTCAGGGAGAGGATGCCCCCGTTGTAGAAGGAAGTAGCAATCCACAAAAACAACAAAAATTGATTGGCCAAAGAAGAGCCATAAAGATGATACAGTGGACTATTGAGGATAAGGATGAAATTATGTATTGTTACTATTATGTAAAAAGCCCAGAATTTCCAGACACAAGATATACATAATGATTAAGAGAGAAATTAGAGGAAAGAAAAATAGTTCCGCAGGAAAAACTGTCAGAAGCTTCAAATAAAAATTTGCTTTCGTTAATACAACAGATTTTTGAAAAACAATATATAGATCAAGACATTTTGATCTGCTTGGAAAAAGAAGCATCTGAGGAAGTGAGAAAATATAAACAACAAAATCTAGAGATATTTGAAAAATATAAAAAAGAAATATGGACATGGGAAAGAAAGAGAGATTTGATATGGTGCAATATTTATGCAATGGAAAAAAAACAAGTTAACTAATATAGAGAAGGCAGTCTCAAAGATATTCAAAGAGAAATACAGGCAAAGACATCCAGATATGGAAAATTTCACAATAAAAAGATTAATAGCACAACAATGTAACGTAGAAAAGACTATTAGTAAAGCAGAAGTTAAAGAAATAGAAGTTGAAGTTATGGAGTGTCTGCGAAGTGAAGGATTTAATGTAGAATGTCTAAAACAGACTACATCACAGCATGATGGTGTGAGTCACCAGAATAAGGAAAAGCAAGAAGATCAGGACACATGTGAAGAAGAAATATGGACAGGGGAAAGGAAGATTTAATATGATGTAATATTTATGCAAAGGAGAAAGCAAAACTAACCAATACAAAAAGAGCAGCACCAAAGATATTTGAAGAAAAATATAGGGAAAGGAATCTGGATATGGAAAACTTCACAATACAAAAAATAAGAAGACTAAGAGGAAAAGTAGAAAAAGAGATTAGTAATGGCGAAGTCAAAGAAATAGAAATTGAGGTTATGAAACAGCAGCAAAGAGAAGGATTCAGCATAGTAAATCACATAAATGACACTATGCATTTTATTAACATTTACTCATAATGTAGGACTTGAAAGTATTATTTTTTGGATTTGACCATCTATTAATATTTAACAGATGGAAAATTTGAGTCTAATATTTTAGAAAGGCCACTTACTCAAATATATACTGCGATGACATGAGGGCAGTGGATGTGTAACATATACCAGCATAGCTAGCTGGAGTTTTGTAAAGAATTATATGTCATTTGTATATCAAACTGATTTGTAAAGCTGCTTGTGTTAAAATTGTGCCAACAGTGGGTCCTGTTGGACAGAAAAGAAATAAATCTGTATGTCAGACTATACTGTAACTGTTGCAATGAATGTATTGTAACAGAAGATACTAGAAGAGAAGAGGTTAATCTCAGTCCAGCTAACTTGTAAAACAGTCTGAAATTAAATTACCTGGTTTAGGCCATATAGATTGTATCTTACAGTTCTGAATGCAGCCAGAGACAAAATGTCTGTGAAAACCAGGACTAGGAATCCTACTGCATTGTCCTTAAGGGTGAACTAATTGCTAACCTGGAAGGGTAGAAGTTGTTGAAATGCTGTAACACATCTTAGAAAAGCTCTATGTGTATGTATTATAACACATATCTGCTAGATTCTGGTTCAGTTTCTAGTAAAGGGGGTAGTGTGAGAACCAGAAGTCAGGTGACTAGATGTATGTGATGTCATTCTGTAATCCAGCACTGAAATGATGTTTTAATACCAGATGAGACAGAAGTCTCAGAGCAGTCTGTTTGTGAAAACTGACAAAGAAGGACCATGCACCCACATCATCTTGCCTTGCTCTAGTAAGTGAACTAGGGAACAGTAAATCTTTAGATCAGTCAGGAAAATATAGTAGGATTAGCTAAGTGCTGTTTTTATCTGTCTATGTGAACCTTTCCATCTGTGTTATTTTTAATATTTCCTGTGATTGAAACACTGGTGTTTATTGTAAATAGATATTTATTATTATCATGTTCTTTTATTATTTATTATTAAATATATTTAAACTTTTTATTGTGGCTGGTCTTTAAAAGAATATTTTAACCTTTAAGAGTACTTATATTTATTTGGTGACACTGTAGCTGCCCTGAAAGCCTTGATGCATTGGTCAAACACTACCATTTGTATTAGTAATAATTTTACTCAGTATAATTGGATACTCTTGTAAGACCTTTAGAGTAGCTGGCATTGGTGTGTTCTGGTGGCAGTATATATCTTATAGTCTGGGAAGAGGGGCATAATTGGTAAATCTGTACCAGCCTTTCCCAGGTGTGTGTGTGTGTGTGTGTGTGTGTGTGTGTGTGTGTGTGTGTGTGTGTGTGTGTGTGTGTGTGTGAGCTACTTGGAGCAAGGACACAGACCAATGTTTTCACAGAGAGTGTGGTGGAGGACTTGGCTTGGAACACTCAGCTGAGGACTCAACTTTACAGCAGTGTGAGTGGAGCATCTTATTTGGGGCCTGGATCGAGTGACGGAAACCCAGCCCCAGGAAAGAGTGTGCACTGTATGTTCATAAGGGAAATTGTGCTTGGCGCAGAGAGCTACAACATCTCTCTCTCACACACACACACACACACACACACACACACACACACACACACACACACACACACACACACACATATATATATATATATATATATATATATGTGTGTGTGTGTGTGTGTGTGTGTGTGTGTGTGTGTGTGTGTGTGTGTGTGTGTGTGTGTGTGTGTATGGATCCCTATCAGATGCTCGCATTGCAGAATGCTGAAGACCATACGGTCAAGACCATATGACTGACGTTTTACAAATTAAAAACAAAAGTAAAAACATGAAAATGAAATAAAACAACTTAGCATGATGTTTATGGAGGGGGACAAGCCCCCTTACACCCCTACACCCCCTGCTACTTAAATATACCAACTCAGAGATCACCCTACACTGAGGAAAATGGCAAATCATGAGTTCTGCACTGTACAGCAATCTCAATACAAGGTTGCAAATCTTCAGTGATAAGGTCTCGACCATATGGTCTTCGGCATTTTGCAACTTGAGCATTTGATAGGGATCCATAGATAGATATATATATATATATATATACATGCACACACACACACACACACACACACACACACACACACACACACACACACACAGAAAAACAGACTTTTGAAAATGAACTATATCCATCCATCCAGCCTTAACCCCTTTTTTCCCATTTTGCACATGGGTTTGGGGTATGATTTTAACAGTGACAATCATCTCAAGCCAAAATTAATTATATAATTAAAAAAAATTTTTTTGAGCAGGAAATAGTCTAAAAAGTTGGTAGAAGAAATAGCTGAAAAAAATCTGGATAAATAGGGAAACGAGGTGTCAAGCTATCTTGAAATCTGATGGCTTGCTATTAAATAATAAAAAGGATTTTTAAAGGTCTCTTGTCCTAACGTATGACAAAATAAATAATGATATAAGGGATATTTTGGATACAAATTGGTGAAATGTATTTAATGTGTTTGGACTGGTTGCTACAGAAGGAGACAGTCCACAGATAATATATAAAATAAGTAAAAATGTAAAGATGTTATTAGAATATAATTTTAATGGATATGAGCTTAAAGAAAATAATTAACAGAATGAGTAAATGTGGAGCTTGTTCTCAATGCAGATTTATAAATGATAGTATAGAGACTGCGATAGCTAACCATCCTAGAGTAATTGCTATAAATGGAATACATAATTGCAATACCAAAGGGGTGGTTTATGTGACCACTTGTCTTTCATGTGTCATCTTTTATGTTGGTAAGAAGGAAGAGGCACTAAAGAGTAAAATTTACCAGCACAACTACATTATAAGAAAGAAGGATTTTATAAATGGGTTAAGCAAGCACACAGAACAATGTATACACTTTAATACATTTAGATTTTATGTGTTAGAAAATGTGGCTAAAATATAAAGGGTAAATACTGGAAGTCTTATTTAGAATATTGAGAGCTAAAGTGGCAAATACTTTTGAATGCCACTAGCCCCTTATATTACGTATATGATTTGTTTGTTTTTTGAAAAATGAAATATGGTTTTATTTATTCATGGATTAAAGTTAGGCATGTTTTATTGGATGAAACAAAGAGCAAGGTTTTTTAAATGATTATATTTAATAAAGGAAGAAATAGTTTACTGATATTCTGAAGAAGTTCCATTTCAAGGAAGGAAAAGAAGCACCTAATTGTGAAAATGATTGGTTACTGTTTTTTAGTTTATTTTTAAGAGTGAGGTGTGTGAGCAATTACATGTTAGTATATGTCACATGACTATGCTTCTCATTTTTGCAAACATGTACATCTCACATCTGTTATAGTTGGACAATTATCAGCACACTACTCCATTGATATACTGATCAAAGTGACAGTTATATATATTTGTCAAGTCCTTCTGGATTGCAGTGCATAAATACACTGCATGTATGAACAGTGAAACTTTCTACATTCACAACATGTAGGGTGTGGACACAAATGACTGTTTCCACAATTAATACTATTAATAGAAAAATTTTACAATATTGCATGATTCTTCTCGGTATGCCCACATTGTTACTTGTGTGTACACTAACATTATAACTTCATTGTTGTTTCCTTTATACATGCAAGGCAATGAAAGGGTTAACATTATTTAACCTGTATGTATGCTTGTTCACATATTGATTATGTGTATGTAAATTATGTTATTTCATTGCTTTCCCAGTGTACATGACAATGTCAATGTAGTTCCATATATCTGCACCAAGGTTATATCTAAGCATAAGCACTGTACTCAAGTGAGTAAGCGTTTTTCTGAGCATCTCTCAGAAAAAGTATAGTGCTAACAGTACAATTTTTTTAGAACTGTCTGAACTATTGTCTATCATTTCTGTACAAAACATGCTTTCCTATGAAAAACGTATCTCTAAATAGCCTTTTTATACTTACAAGTAGCAACAACTGAAAATTGAAATCCCTTTCTGAAGTGCAAAGTGTAGCAGTTTGAAAGTTAAATTCATTTTTCAAATGACAGGTTGGTGGTGAGGGCAACAGCATAAGGTTTGGTACAAAATATAAATTTCTGGCTACACACCTGATATGCACTACCTGCAGTATATGTAATATATACATTTTAACTGCAACCAGCTTTTAACAGCTCTTCAATCCTTATTATAACCTTACTTAGTCATCCTTTATTTTTTGTTATTAGAACTAAATCATCTGCATATCTCTCACATATCGGCAATATAACCGTTCCTTCCATCTCACATCTTGCATCCTTCATTTCAAATTTGCATGTCTGTACTACTCCATTCAGTATTAATAAAATACACACATATTCATTGGGCATCGTTGATTTACTCCTCTCTTAATGCATATTATTTCCCCATCAATCTATTTATCACAACTTGTACCTATGAATTTTCCTAACATTTATTATTACATTAATATTTTTCTCCTATGCCATATGCCTCTAAAATCTGCCACATACCTTAAAGCTACATCGCATGCAACCAGTCTTAATTGTTTATTTTCATTCAGTATCATCTCTACTTCTTCTTTCAGTATAATTAACATTTCTTTCACTTCTGTTCCTTTTATACCACAGATCCCTTCTACTACTATCTCATCCAATACTTTCTCCATCTTTTTGTACTATTTTCAAAAATAGTTTATAGTCAGTATTCCATAGTGTTCTAGGCCTCTAAGCTTTTATATCTTTTCTTTCATTCTTTTTCCATAATTTTATTACGTGATCACATATGTCTTCTTCCATTTTACCTTCCTTTATCCATTCATTTAATATTTTTCAAAAATAATTTCTCTTTTGTCTTTACTGTTTTAGTTATAATATTCATAACTTATGCCATCTACTCCTGGTGTGGCATCATTCTTACCTTCTTTTATCACCTTCTCTATTTATTCCACTGTTATATCATTTTGTAAAAAAAATCCTTACTTTTCCAGATATTTTTCACTTTCCATTCTTCTTGCACACCCATTTCCTCTTTTTCATACATTTTTTCTACAACCACCTCTATGATACCTTCTTGTTTATATTTTATGTCTGTTTTGCCATCTAATATAGCATCCATTATTCTGTCTCTCATTTGTTATTTTTTTCCTAAAAAGAGAAGGTTCCACTTTCTTTCCTTTCAGAAAAATCTTTTCCTGTGTAACATAATTTTTACTTTTTTTCTATTCTTTTCATACACCTATTTTTCTATTTCCTCTGTTTTGTCACCCAGAGGCAGATCCAGCACTAGGTGACATAGCCAGTTAACTAGGTCCCCATGGCTGGGGAGGGCATTGGCCAGGAGGCTTCAGTATTTAGTTAATTGATATATTGATATATATATATATATATATATATATATATATATATATATATATATATATACAGACGAGTGGCCTTAGGTCAACCGGTGCCCTAGGCAAAGGGGTTACACGGTGCCCCCAACACCACCACTCGGTGCCCCCATCCTGGTCTTCTTACAGCAAATAAATATTGGAAAAGCGCCCCTGTTAGATCGGTGCTCTGGCCTATGCCTAAGGCCAGCTATGTATATATATATATATATATATATATATATATATATATATATATATATATATATATATATATATATATATATGTATGTGTGTGTGTGCGTGTGTGTGTGTGTGTGTGTGTGTGTGTGTGTGTGTGTGTGTGTGTGTGTGTACTTCTTAACATTGCATTGGTGGCATCTTCTCCTTTAAGGAGAACCATGCATGCTTCGCATGGACATATGCCAATGCAGATGCAGTCATTCCACAATTGCACACAGAATTTAAACTAGTGATTATGTTGAGAAAGTAAATAAATGAGTGTATGTGTGTGTGTGTGTGTGTGTGTGTGTGTGTGTGTGTGTGTGTGTGTGTGTGTGTGTGTGTTGCTGTATGAGAGAAGAGAGAAGGTAGCTATCTCTATGTGTGTTTAACATACTTCTAAACCGTCCAGATTTACCCTCATAGTTTTAGTGTGTTTCTCATAAAATTTGTGTTTTTTTCTGGCAAATCATGGAGGATTGAAGTCACTAAATAATGATATATATATATATATATATATATATATATATATATATATATATATATAAGTTTCAGATTTCATATCCTTCAGAAAATTCATGCCAACACAAATCCTGTTATTCTAGCAACTTTCTCAGTTAAATAGAGCACTATTTAAAATATGAACTTATTTTTGGACCATTGTATCCCCATTATTTTTTGGTTTTGTCTATATTTCTTGCCCCAAGATGTTGAAAGGTATACATACCTTTCAACTGTCCAGATTTTCGCAGAATGTCCAGAATTCTTGGCCTATTCCTCACAGAATGTGTGGTTTTCTGGTAAATCACTGAGGAGTGAAATAACTAGATGTCATATATTTGAGTTTCAGCTTTCATTTCCTTAAAAAAATGCATGCTAATACAAATGTTATTCTAGCAACTTTCTAAGTCTATAAGAGCAATATTTAAAATACACCCCTGTTTTCATGTCTTTGCCCACCATTATGTTAGGTTTTGTCCAGATTCCTTGTGCTAAAAGGTTGAGAGGTATGGAGGTATGGTATATAATGTTCTAGTTAGGGGGAGCAAGTTAGTCAATTAACTTTATCAGACTTGACCCTTTAACTTGGACAACAGCCTGAATCTTCTACACCAGCTACCAGACTGCTGAAGGAATTGTGAGCTTCATTGGAGACAAGAGCTTGAATCCTCTACACCAACTACCAGACTGATGAAGGAATTGTGCACTTCAGTGGAGACAAGCTTGAATTATCTACACCAGCTACCAGAATGTTGAAAGAATTCTGAGCTTGAGTTTCAGTACATTTTCAGGGAATTATGAGTTTCAGTCATTTTCATGGAATTGTGAGTTTCAAGGGAAGAGAAGTTGCTCATGCCAAGTCTGTTTTAAATATGCAACCACCGATTTTGTTTAGCAAATGGCAGTCACTGTTTGTGCTGTAGAGTTTGAAAGTAATGTCAGCAGTATAATTGCCTTTGGTGCAGAAGACTATGGATTCTACTCCCACACCATGTAAATGCAGTGCTCATATTGTAGTGCCCTTTTGATTGCTGATTATCTGGTTCATTGTAGGCTGGTAGGAGTTCTGCATTCTTGAGTGTGCCCTCCTTTGTATGAGATGCCTACTAACTATGAACTTTTTGTCAGTTTGTCAGTCATTCCTAATGCAATTTTACCAGCTTACCAAATTTTTTTAATACAGCATAGGCAATTAATTCTTCAAGGGCAGCAGGCACTGAATTTGTAGAAGAAACCCTAAAATGTAAAGTTGTTTGCCAGTAGCAACCTCTTCATCTGTTACAGATCTCATTAATGTGGAATTATTCAGATGACTTACTTCTGCAGAGATTGTGCTTATTGACTGATATTGGTGATTTGTAATGACAGAAGCTTGAGTGGCCTTTTATGGTTGAAAATTTCTGACATGGGTAGTTTTGTCATTATAGGTTCATACATTTTGTTTCATTTGCTTACTGGTAGAATGTTCAAAAAAAAACTTATGTACTCACCATAACATTCCATCAGTGTTGTACATTTTCATTCTTCCTCAACTAATGGGTCCAGATCCAATCCTTGGATCTGACTCGGCCATTACAGTAGCTCATGGCCTCCCAAAAACACTCAACTTCCTTCCCTACCCATAATGCACCAACTCCTAACATCTCCCAGATCTTGTTTGCTGCTTGACAGGAAGGCTATAACTGATATGCCATAATTGGAGTACAGTACAAAGGACATTGATGTCTTTAAAGCCTATCATTCTTCCAGTAGTCAGTCATAAAAATGGTGGGGATTGGTGGGTGGGGAGTTGAGGAAGAAGGAAAATGGACAAAACAGATGGAATGTTATGGTGAGTACATAACTTCTTTATCTGATGTTGTCAATTTTCATTCATTCTTCAACTAATGGGACAGAGTCCTCAGCTACCTAAATTCCTGTGTGGACTCTAAGGAAGGATATTCCTGAATACAGTTGAGCCAAAGGCTGCTCTTCCCCTCAAGACCAGATCTACTTTGTAATGAGTGATAAAAGTATGAGAATTTGACCAGGTTGTAGCTGCACATATATCATCCATAGAAGCTCTAGACTGGAAGACAAATGAAGTTGCCATAGATCTGGTTGAGTGAGGCTTTAATGGCTTTGGTAAAGGGAGATTTAATTTGTTATAAATAAATGAAATGCAATCTGTCAACCATCTAGCTAAAGTTACCTTTGTAACTGATTTGCCCAATTTAGTATTTGCAAAGGAAATAAATAATTTATCTGTTTTTCTAATTGTTTTTATTCTGTGTAGGTAGAAACATAATTGTCCATGAACATCCAACAAGTGCAGCATATATTCCCCTTTATTTGCAAATTTTGGAAAGAATACTGCAATGGATTGGTTGATGATGGATTCTGACACCACCTTAGGAAGAAAGAAGCATTGTTAAGTAATGTGACCCTATTCTTATGTAAAATCAAATATGGAGGTTTAGAAGATAATGCTTGAAGCTCTGAAATTCTTCAAGCAGATGTAATTGCCACTAAAAAGATAGCTTTCCAGATCTGGAATTTTTTATTTATTTGCTGTTTGTTAACCAAGATAGTCCATTGGGCCAGAGTGAGTCCTTTTTCAATGAAGGGCCCAGGGAGAAAAGCTACATGTGAATACATATACATAGCTACAAACAAAACAATTATGAAAACAATCACGTACAATTGCTTCATGATTAATACAGAGTATAATGACTGCAAAATCATTGGAGTTAGTACAAACAATTTTATGTCTGATGCAAATAATAGTTTATAAAGGATGTCAAGGTTATACATAAGGTATAGTTTGTACTTAATAGTGACAAAATAGGGATAGCAGGAGATGAAAGAGTGGGGAGAGGTGGGAAGGGTAGGATGCGTTAGTGTTAGGAGGAGAATAAAGAAGGTATACAAGATGGAGGTGAAACTATAGTACAGAGATTAGGAGGAGTGGGAGCAAGAGTATTCCCATTTGGAAGATAGATAATAGTGTAGCAAGGTTTTGAAAGTAGAGGGGTTTTGGGTGGTTTGAATGTGGGGAGGAAGTGAGTTCCATTTCTGTGCTAAGGAGAAGGATAAGAGGAGTTGGCCAGAAGTGCATAATGGTTTGTACATTTTGAGAAGGTTTTGATTATTAGATCTGAGGGGTCAGTCAGGAAGATGCATGGTAAAGGTAGAAGCTAGAGAAGGGCAAAGAGAGGGCTTGAAATTGAATTTGTGGGCAGTGGAAATATGACTGTAAGAGAGATAGTGGTGGAGCTCTAGTCAATTTAAGGAGTACAGAGAGTCACAGTGATGAAAGGAGGATTTGTTGCCTGTAGCAAACAGTGATCTTATTGTAGCAGGATGCCAGTTTAGTTTTGAGGGAGGCTTGAAGGTTGGTAAGGATGGTTCTCAAGGATGTGCCTGATGACGTCCCCGTAACCCGGGAAGAATTTCGCCAGGTTATTCACCTTTTAACTCAGTTGACTGCCTCATTGAAGTAGTCTGACACTAACGAGGTTCCGTGTAACCAACTGCAAGATCTGGATAAGAACAAAGGTGCTAGTAACGTAACCGGCAAAAAGCAGTCAACGCTTACTGCTTTTAAACCTACAACGCAAAGAGGAGCCGACAAGGGAGTGAATAACTTACCTTCCACTTCAACAAATGGTACGGAGGCGACAACGGCAGCTTTTAATTTCAACACTTGGACAACCAAGCAATTTGCCTTTAAATCAGGTACTTTTTACGTTATGAAGCCGATAATGAGCCCACTGTAGATAAATTTAAATTGTTTAGTGACAAACTTTACGCGTATAAGGCAACGCAACTTGAGGTTGACTATTTAATAGAATGCCTTCGAGTTCAGAGAGTTCCCAAGGGCCTTCGTTGCACTAAATTCCCAAATAATGCAACACCAGGGTCTACATTATTTAAAGAGTTAACAGAACTTTACAATAAAACAGGATTGGAAATGATTAAATATATGTTGAAAGACTATGAATCTAAACTTGACATTTTATTAGTGGACTTGAACAAGTTAAACAATGATGTTGTTACGGATATTAATTTTGCACAGGTCAAGAGAGACTATGACCATGTATTTCATGATGTTGATCAACACTGCATTAAGATTATGAACCGAAAGGTTAGGAAATTGGAAAGAGTCCTTAATGAGTATAAGAATGGTACTGCATATCAACCTGCTCATAAGTTAAATTACAATACAAATAACAGATTTAATAGGGTGGATAATGTTGACAATGGTGATTTACCGATAGATGGTCTACGTAGAAGTGAAAGATTGGCACAAAAATCAAATTTAAATGGCAGAAATGGGCAACAGGTTTTTCAATTTCCCCCGGGCAGGACCAACAACAGGGGTCCCTTCCATCAGCAAAGGAGCTGGGTCAACCAGCAGAGGTAGTATCACACAACGGGGGAGAACAGTTAGCTTTAATTATAAAGAATGTGTTTGATTCAGCATGTGTTCCTTATGCAATTATTTCTAAGAACAACTTTTCAGTTTACAATTTCACTGACATGGAGATTAGTAATGCACATTTTGATCTATTCACCAAAGGCTTTCATTTTGTTCCCATGCGGCCCTTAGATGTTACAAAAACAATTTTAAAATTAAAATTATTTACTAGGAAATTAAACCTGAACGTTTGGTTTAAAGGGCAGGAACATGTTCAAGAAAAATTCTGAAGAGCAAGTACATTTAACCCACCCCTACACCCAGTACTGAAAATTTTTGAGGAACTGGTAGAAGGGGACATCCGGAATTATTTTAATTCTAATACTTCTAAAGTGCAGAATTTATCCACAGAATGCTGGCAATTAATGAATCTTATGAAAGCAGATAGGATAAGAATCATGAAGCCAGACAAAGGGGGGGGGGTAGTTTTAATGTATGGTTGTAACTACGAGGCAGCCATGTTTGACATTCTACATGACACTGAGCAATATGCCACTACCTCCATTAATGAAGTCAACATTGCTTATTCAAAGATTAACTATATCTTGCATGACAATTTAATGCAAGGAGCCATCAATGAAAAATTATTTAACTTTTTATTTGTGAATAAACCAGTAATCCCCCACAATGTTCGGCATTCCTAAAGTACATAAAGGGTTGAACCCTTTGAAGTTTAGGCCGATTGTTGCTGGGGGGGGGGAGCATCACAGAACCTCTAGGCAAGTTCATTGACATTTCTTTGAAGAAAATGGTTAGATCTTTAAAACATGTGTGTAAGGATTCTTGGGAATTTTTAAAAAATGTTAAAACAGAGCTATATGAACAAACTAAATATTTAGTGACTATTGATGTTGTTGAACTCTTCCCAAGCATCCCACATTTAGAAGGTTTAGAGTTATTCAATGAATTTTTGGTGACATCAGGTGAATTTAGTGCAAATGTTATCAGATTGATGGTTGAGTTCATGGAGCTGATTTTGAATAACAATTACATATTTTTTAATGGTGAATTGTTCAAGCAAAAGAAAGGTGTGGCGATGGGCACTCCTTGTGCCTCGGCTTACGCCAATATTGTATTGCACATGTGGGAAATGAAATATGTATTTGCCTCGACTTGGGCTAAGAACATAACCCATTACCAGCGTTTTTTGGATGATATTTGTGTATTTTGGAATGGTTCCTTACAATAATTTAGGGATTTCTTTGAGTATATTAATGAGACAACAGACTTTTTAAGATTCACTTATAGTATTAGTGACAGTACAGTTAATTATTTAGATGTACTTCTTATGAAGAATTCAGATACAGGGGGTTTTCAATCAACTATCTATAGGAAGCCTTCCTTTTCAAACTCATATCTCCATTTTGATAGTGGACATCCCTTACACAAAAAAGAGGGATTTTGAAAGGCCAACTAATCAGAGCAGCAAGGATGTGTAGTACTACAGAACTATTTTTGAAGGAAACTCAGATTTTACAACAAATGTTTTTGGAAAGAAATTACCCCAAACGTTTATTTGAAAAAGTTTTGGAAGAAGTAAATAAAAAGACAGATATACACTGCTGTTGGACAAAGGTCTTAATTTTCCCACAAAGTTGAATACTAGTGAAGAAAAAGAAACCCATAGCACATTAGTCCACACCTTTAATAATGATTCAACAAGATTCAGAGAATTAATTTTAAAGTATTGGCCTGTTTTAAAATCAAATGATGAAATTAGGAATTTTACAGCGGCACAACCTAGTTTCGTTAACACTAGAAATATTAACTTAAAAGGTTTATTTGAGAGACAGGATATAATGACTTCCCTCACCCATAAATCCAAAGTGGGAACATACAAATATGGAGCTTGTAAGCAATGTCCATACATTTACAACGACAGTAATTATTACATTGCTTCTAGAAATTTTAAAATAATTCCTATGAATTATTACAATTGTGCTACAAAAGGTTTAGTATATTTAGGATTCTGTACAAGTTGCTCTGGATTCTACGTCGGGAAGACAGAAAGACCACTTCATAAAAGGATTTATGAACACTTATATGAAATTAATACTAAGAAAGAATCAAATGCATTCTACAAGCATTCTTTAGTGTGTTCAACCATATCCTTAAAATTCTTGGTATTGGAACAGGTGTTACAGAACCCTAGAGGTGGTGAATGGGAAGCTTCTTTAGAATATAAAGAATTATTATGGCAGATTAAGTTAAACGTGACAAAAACCCCAGGAATGAACGATGCAATTAGTATTAAAAGTGTTTTAAAAATTAGACGGGCTAGGTTATAACAACATTTATTGTAGAATTTATTTAATATTTAATATTTAATATTTATTATGTACTATTTATTAATCAAGTTTTTAGTAAATGAATTTTTAGAATGTTAATGAAGTTATAACAGACCCAAAACTACATGGATATGGGGTACCAAGTATGGGTTTTTAATTAACTTTTCTTGCCTAATTTAGTTGCCTATTTAGTTACACAAGACTTTTTTGAACACAAGCCAATTTTTATACTAATTTAATACATCTAGCTGTTATATTAATTCATATACTAACTTTTTGACGTTGGCAGCTTAACTAAATTTACAGTAGGTTTACATTAGTAGTGTGTGGCATTTTGTATATTTTTTTTAGTATACAATCTGTAATATTTTGAATTACTTCTTTCAAGAACATCTTTTACAAAGGATTTTTATGATTTTTTTAAAATAATTAATTTATTTTCAAGCAATGATGCATGCAGTTTTAACATTATGGATTACTTTCTTTACATTTAGGAGGCATTCAACAAATACTGTTGTCTATAAGACTCATAAGCATATAACTAATTTGCACTTGTTGTTATTAGGATAGCAGGTGAAGTTTAGTTAATCTATGTATTTTAAATCAAGACTATTGAAAATGTTTAGATTAAGTTTTTCATTAAGCATACATTTTTTTATTAATCATACATGTTTTTATTAAATATTTTAGTAATAGTTTTGTAACATAATCTCACAAAGCACTTGCACTTTAAAATGTAATTAATAGGGTTGTAATTGTTATAAGCCAATTAAGGTTTTATAATTGATTGTATTATATAAATCTGTGCACATCTGTTTGGTAACTTGTCTTGATAAAGCCTGGTATTAATCAGGCGAAAGCGCTTGTCTTATTGTGTTGTTTTAAGAGAGATTTCGTATCGAAATAAAAGTGGTGGATTATTTGGCTGTTTCCATTGTCGTGGCTTACACTTGTTCCTGGTTTCTTTATGCTTTTGGTTTATTTAAGGATGGTAGCACTCTACATGAGAGAGGGGAGAAGGTAGGTGGTGGAGAGAGTAAGCTTAGAGGAATGGTCAGAAAGCGACCGTGGTGCTAAAAGCATGCCAAGCTTCTGGTGGGTTTTCTTAATGTTAGTTTGAAGGTGAATATTAAACTTAAGTTGTTGGTCAATAATGACTCAGAGAATCTTGGTATGAGAGACTACTTCAATTGGTGTCATATTATGATCTTTAAACCCTGCCCGCATTTGGCTGCTGTGCATTCTTGGCGGAGCGTCTACACCTATACTGTCCCATCTCACCCTGAACTACTCACTTTGAATACACCCGGGTGGACACTTGGCCCAAATCATTTTTACCAGCAGTTCAACCTGCTGCTCAACCAAGTAAATCAAACTGTACTGAACCAGCTTATCCCAGAAGGACATAAGGAACTGTCCCATCCCACCCTGAACTACCCACTTTGAATACGCCTGGGTGGACACTTGGCCCAACCCATTTTTACCAGCAGTTCAACCTGCCGCTCAACCAAGTAAATACACTGTACTGAACCAGCTTATCCCAGAAGGACTTAAGGAACTGTCCCATCCCACCCTGAACTACCCACTTTGAATACACCTGGGTGGACACTTGGCCCAAACCATTTTTACCAGAAGTTCAACCTGACGCTCAACCAAGTAAATCAAACGGTACTGAAACAGCTTATCCCAGAAGGACTTAAGGAAGTATGTACATCTGCTGCTACATCGTGAATTTTATTGCTTTTAGGCCCTACTAGGTGTTCAGTGCGCTCCTCTGCCTGAATAGCCAGCAGCCCAACTCTTATGCTATTGTATCTCTGCACTTCCTCCACATCCAGATCACTGATTCATATTAGCTCCTATTTCCCCTCTGCCCTATCAAGTACAGGGACTGCCCAGGTGGGTTTCAAGCTGCATTTCTGTATTTGCCCACTAGATGGCACTCTCTTACCACTAATCCTGACTAATTCTTTCACTACTGGTTCTCTCTTTAAGCTATAACTTTTCCTGTTTTATTCTGTCTCACATATTTTTACCATCTCTATCCTTCTGACTATATGTTCTCCTACTCACCTTTCAGCAACTACACACTCTGCTGATTTTTCTTGCTCTTCTCCTGTTCTCCTTGTTTCTACCCGCTCCGTTCGCCCTGCGGGCTCACTCCGCTCCCCTACTCTGCCCCCAAATTCCACCCACCCCCAGCACCTCTACCTTTATTCTACCATAATCACACCCACTGTCTTCCGAAACCAATCAGTCTCCTCATCACTAGTAACACCCACTCCCTTTTTCCCGCTCAAATTTTCCAACCCTCCTCATCTATCTGATCCCACCTATCCAATTAGGCCTTATCATCCTCTCCACAACAACTCCCCAGCATACCCACACTAATCTCATCTATTGTTCACCCCTCCCCCTCCTTTATGAACTTACTAGCTACTCTATATATATCCCTCTCTTGTAACTACCAACACTACACAAAAATAGTATCTCTAAATAGCCTATTCCACCATGTTATCTAAACACTCACAAATTTCCTATCTACTACTTTTACTTCTCAATCTATCCTACCTTCACTACCTCACCCAGCCCCACACTCCATACCATCAACATTCCTTCCATGTAACTAACCATCTTTCCTTCTCTCCCCCACATTCTTGGACTCCAATCTCCCCCCACCTTTATCCTATAACAAACATCCTACTTTTTCCCTACAAACTTATTACCTCATACAAAACTCCTACCCCACTAATAACTAACAAACCCTTAATAATCTCACCTGAATCCAACCTACACTCCAAACTGTGCTATTACCTCTCTAACTCAATCTCATATCTGATCTGCAGTCTACTATCAGGTGACATCCATCCCAACCCTGGCCCATCCAACTCATCCACCACAGACAAGTCCATATTCCTTACTTCTTTAAATTCTCAGAGCATAGTTAATAAAATCCCAAACCTCCATGCCTGGATAAATCATAATAAACCTGACATCCTATCCATCTCAGAAACTTGGCTAAAATCCCACATAAAAGACTCTGAAATTATACCACCAAATTACTCTATCATTAGAAATGAAAGATCCCACAAAAAAGGGGGAGGAGTAGCACTCATATACTCATCCTCCTTATCAGTCACTCCCTATAATAAGCCTACCCCATCCTTTAATACTTCAAATTGCTTGCAATACTTCAAATTAACAAACATAAGCACATATGTATAGCTTCCCTCTACATCCCCCCAGGGGATAATATTTCTACTCTTGAACACATCCTCTACTGGCTCTCTACCAACATCAGTAATGAAACAATAATCCTAGGAGATGTGAATATTAACTGGGCTTCCATTCAATCTCCTACAAATCCACTTAGCATCAACCTCTACAACTTTTCACAACTAATTAACTCTATAACACATCCCTCAAAAAGCCTCTCCAGTGGCAGTATTTTGGACTGGATTCTAGTCTCACATCCTCAATAATTCTCTGACAGGGTTACTCTTCCTGATCCTCTTAGTGACCATCTCCCCATCTTTACATACCGACTCCATTTATCCTTACATCGTTCCCATAACTATATTACCGTACGTAACCAAAAAAACTTTAACACAACATCCTTCACTAACTCCCTAAAAGCTATAAACTGGAACTGTCTAAAAACATTACCTCTCGACAACGCAATTGCTCACTTTAACACCTCATTCCTAAAAATTCTAGACTACCATGCTCCCATAAGGACAAAAAGAATAAAAACTAAAACAGCTGCTTGGCTTACTAAAAACACACTAACTATTATGAGGCAAAGAGATAAAGCCTGGGTTCATTACCTAAAAAAATAGGTCCCCCCTCACCCTTCCTGAATACAAAACACTTTGAAATAAAGTAAAAAAACTCATCATTTCCGACCGACAAAACTTTTTCTCCACACTACAAAACAACAACAAAATTAACCCTCAGAAATTCTTGAAAGGTATCTCCACTCTTCTTAACCCTGGCAAACTAGACACCCCCTCCCCTGACCCAAATGCTACTGACACTGACTTAGCAACCCAATTTAACACTTTTTTCATTGACTCTATCTCTAAACTTACTTCATCTTTCTCTAATACCACCACAATCTCCTGTTCTTCCACCACTCCTTCACTCTCCCCCACTAACTCACAATCCTTCACCCCTTCTTCTACTATCACTCACCCCTCTCCATCTCCTTCCCTTACTTCTCACACTTCCCAGTGTCCTCCCTTCTCATTAAAACCAATTCCCACTTTTACTATAAAAAAAATCCTCCAGAAATTGAAGCCATGCTCCAATGCTCCAGATAATATCCCTGCTAATTTTCTCAGTCTAGCCGCTGAAGCAGTCACCTACCCCATTAGCATTCTAATTAACTGTTCAATCCAGGAATGCATAGTACCCAAAATTTGGAAAAAGGCCTTCATTATACCATTACATAAAGGAGGCAACAATAATAATGTTACCAACTTCCGTCCCATTGCTATCCTGTCTCCTATCTCTAAACTCTTAGAAAAATGCATACAACAACAACTTCTTCCACACCTCTTAGATAATCAGCTTCTAACACCCACACAACAAGGATTCAGGCCAAATCACAGTACTATGACTGCCCTTCTCTCCTTCCTTGAAACTATTAATAAAGCCCGGGATTCTGGCCTTATTGTTTCCACCCTACTACTTGACCTTTCTAAAGCCTTCAATACTATCTCTCATAGCCTGCTTTTAACTAAACTCTCTAAACTTAACCTATCCCCTTCTTCCTTGAATTGGTTCTCCAGCTATTTATCTAACCGATATCAAGCAGTAAAATGGAAAAAGGCCACCTCCTCATTTTTTAATACCCCAACCAGAGTCCCCCAAGGATCCATATTAGGTCCTCTTCTTTTTAATATATTTATAAATGATTTCCAGAACTCTATTCCTTTCTCAAATATCATCCAATATGCATATGATTCAACTATAATCTGCTCTGCCACATCTACCCCTGTACTCCTAAAACTTACTCAAGAAGCTTTTTCAACCACTGAGCAATGGATGAAAAGAAACCACCTTGTATTAAATGCCTCTAAAACCAAACTAATGGTATTTACTCCCTCTAAAACTACCTCATTCAACTTTAACTCTTTCACTATCACTAGCCAAAACAATATACCTCTGGAACTGGTATCAGAGACCAAATTACTTGGGATGCAAATTGACAACCAGCTTAAATTCCATTCCCACTTACAACTAAACATCAAAAAGACCCATCAAAAACTAGGCATGCCCTACCAACAAAATCATTACCTTACCCCTGCCACTAAAGTAACTCTCTCTACTTCCTTTCTTATCCCCTCCCTTCTTTACGGAACTCCTCTTCTCACTAACCCACAATCCTCTCTTAAATCTCAACTTTCCTCCTGCTACAACAAAATTGCCAAATTTGCTGCCAGCCATAAGTTGTCCTCCCATCACTGCTCTTCTCTCCAAAAACTAAAATGGCTAGAACTACCAAATCAACTCATCTATACACAACTAACTCTTGCACATAAGCTCATTTTTAACCCCACCCTCTGTCCTTCCCTCTCTTCTACCTTTAAGATTTACCTTCCTGATCGAGTACTAAGGTCCAATAATCAAAATCTAATAGAAGTGTACAAACCATCCCATCCACCAGGCAAAAATCTTCTATCTTATGGTTTAGCACGTCTCTGGAACTCCCTACCACCTTCCATTCGTACCACTTCTAACCATTACTCTTTCAAAAAAATTTCTTCACTCACACCTAATATCCCAATGGGAATGCTCCTGCTCTCTCCGCACATAACAAATGATATCAAACTCCTGTTCCCTTCATTCTATGGAAAAAACCCTTTTTCACTTCATTCAATGCCTTAGATTCCTTCTCTCTCTCTTTCTCTCTTCTCTTTCGATCTTATTCTCATCAAAAACTTTCTCCTTCTATCATCTCTCCATATACTTTTATTCCAGTACTATATGTTAGCTGTAAATAATGCATGACTGTTACTACTTATATGTGATTTGTAAACAATGAATCAGACTGTAACTATGAACTGTATGTTCCTAAGAAGAAATGCCTCTCAGCTGTACAATCCAATGCTCCATTGCCAGTCAGTTTTAACTCCAACCTCATCACTAGTGTATATTATTTACAATGTTTGCTGTATTAATTGTAAATGTCTTGCTCAAAACTGCAACCCTTGTATAAATATAATCTTTAAACTATTGTAACCTAGATTGCTATTGGAGCTTTTCTCCCCAGGACTCCATTGAAAACGGGTTCAAATGGCCCAATGGACTATCCTGGTAAACCAACTGCAAATAAATAAATAAATAAATAAATAAATAAATGACTTGTTATTGTGAAGGAGTTTTTGTCTATTATGGTGTTTTTGGTTGGGGTGAATATCATCATTTTTGATTTGGATGGATTGAGAGCTAGATGATTGTTAAGCATCCAGGCCTCATTGCTAGAAAAGGCTGCCTGAGTAGCTTGCAGGAGAGAGGGGGTAGATTCAGTAGAGCAGAGGATTGTCGAGTTGTCAGCATATTGGACAAGTTTAGTATTAGGGATGCAAAGATGGTAGCTGTTTATGAAGATGTTGAAAAGTAAAGGACCCAGTATTGAACCTTGAGGGACACCTGTAAGGGTGTCTAGATAGGAAGAGGTAGAGTTACTTCATTTAACAGCCTGTTGTCTGTTTGAGAGGTAACTGGCAAACCAACTGATAGTTATGGAGGAGAGATTAGGGTGTGAGAACTTAGAGAGTAATAAAGTGTGGGAAATGGTATCAAAGGCCTTGGATATGTCTAAGAAAAGAGAAGATACTATGTTTCCGGAGTCACATACCTGCTTGATATTGTCATGGAATGATAGGAGGGCAGAGGTGGCACTGTGGCCTGCTCTAAAACCATGTTGTGTTGGAGTGAGGATATGATTGTCCAGAAGGTAAGGTAATAGTTGAAGGTGAATCCATTTTTCAGGAATTTTTGAGATAGGGGAGAGTATGGCTTTGGGGTGGAAGTTGTAGATGTCAGTGCTGTTACCTCCTTTATGTAAGGGAAGGATGAAGGCCTTTTTCCAGAAAGGGGCACATAGGATTCTTGGATGGAGTGGTTAATTAATATGCAGATGGGGAGAAAAATGCCTTCAGCAGCTAGTTTGAGAAAGTGGGAAGGTAAGTTATCAGGGGCATTAGAACAGGGTTTTAGTTTATAAAGAAGGTTTTTTATAGCATTGACAGGGATAGGTTTGAGACAGAAGGGAGGGGCAAGAATAGTATTGGTGGAGGAGGGAGTGGAGTGTGAGGGGGAGAAGTAGAAAGAGGATGAGTTTTTCAGGAAGGATGTGGTTAGTTTGGCTATTGAGTTAATGAAGAAGAAGTTAAAGTTGTAGGCTATGATATGGTCAGGAGCATTAATTAGAGTCAGGGGAAGGGTTGTCTTTTCTTCGAAGGTTTAGGAGGGTGGAAATACTGCTCCAAAATTTTTGGGGGTTAGTTTTATGATTGTTTTGGAGCTTGGAGTAATATGATTTTCGGTCAGAGACAATATGTTTTTTACTAAATTTCAAAGTTGTTTATATTCTGTAAGGGAGTTTGCTGTTTTAAGTTTTTGGAGAAGTTTCCATGATTTATAGTGGGCGTGCAGGAGGTTTATGATATCTATAGAAAGCCATGGGGCTGTTTTGGATTACTCTTTTAGTTCTAGGGGGAGCAAAATTGTTGAGTATATTAATGAAGGAGGGATTTAAGTAAGCAACAGTGTTGTCCAGAGGAAGGGTTTTCAGAGGGCTCTAGTTCATTTGTCTTAAGGTGTTGGAGAAGGATTGAGGGTTGAAGTTAGTAAGGGTACGGGTGGAGATATACTTATGTTGTATGTGTAGGGGGGAGGGAGACTGTAGTGCAAATGCTGGTAAGTGATCGCTAAGTGAATTGGGTAGGGTGCCACTGTCAGTGATGTTGGGATGGGAAACTAGTATCCAATTGAGGACAGAGCCTGAAGAGTTATCTTTAATGGGTCAGGTGGGAGATTTAACTAATTGAGAAAAAACATGCAAATTTATACTGCGGGGGTAGAGGTTGAGTGGATTGATGCCCAGTTGATGTTAACGTCTAGTAGTATAATTGTTTCATTGCTAATATTAGATGAGAGTCAAGAAAGGATATCTTCAAGTATACGAATATTGTTACCTGGTGGGATGTAAAGGGTAGCTATCAGTATATTTTTGTGACTGTTAATCTTTTGGAGGTTCAGGGTTAATTCAGCTGTAGAAAACTGAGGTATAGGGTTGGTGTAGGGAGTAACTGTCAGGGAACAGGAGAAAAGTAGAGCTACTCCACCTGCTTTTTTATGATTTTGGTCATTTCTAATGATTCTGTAGTTGGGAGGGGTGATTTTGGTCTATTTCAGGTGGAGCTTGAGCCAATATTTAGAAATGGATAGAATATCAGGGTGGTAGTTAGAGAGCCATGCATGGAAGTTGGGTATCTTGTTGCAGAGGCTTTGGGCATTAATAGTGGCAAAAAGGAGAGACTTACAAGGAGAGGATAGAGGAGATGGAGGGCACTTGGTATTAGGTTGGGCAGGAGGTCCTGGTTTGGGAGTGAATATCACCTAAGAGATAGCTTGAGATTTGGTCAAGTATGAAGGATAGAAGTAGCAGAGGATTTTTGGAGTTTGGTTGGGGGGGTAGGGGAGGAGTAGGAGAAGAGACAATAGGGGGTGGAAGTGATTTTTAGAGGTCATAAGGTCACATTTAGCTGTCCTTTTTCATTCTACACAGTATTAAATCCCTTGGGTAATTCGGCACTACATGAGCCTATTTCTGTCGATAATAAGTCTTTATGTGGTGACTGCACAGTTGCAAGCTGGTTTACTTGTTCTGACCTTCCAGAACAAACTGAAATGGAGATGAGAAGGTGTCTATATGCTTTTGTTCTGCTCAACAAATAAATCTTTTCCATTTATTGCTGTAGAGTTTCCTAGTAGGGGTTTATGAGAAGATAAAAGTATGTAATGGACAGGAAAAGAGAGCATTGGTTGTCTGACTATTAAAGGAATTTGAGAAACCATGCTGTTAGTTTGAGGTTTGACATATCCGGGTGAACCATGCCCATTGTGTGAGACAAGATGTCTGGAAATGCATCCAGAATCCAAGGTGGACATAGTTGATGAGGCCAAAGAAAGGGAAACTAGACTTGTCAAGGCCAATAGGTTGCAATGAGGATGACTTTGCTTTTCAACCGGGCTGCTTTCTGCAAAACTTTGGGAATTAGGGGAGCTGGAGGATAAGCATACAGTAAACTGGGGGCTAGTTGTGGAGTACAGCATCCCTCAGTGATTTCCCCAGGGGGGATAATGGCAAAAAAGTTGCTGTACTTGTTGTTTAGGGGAGAGACAAAAAGATTGCAGCAAGGCTGGTGCCACTGACTGAAAATCATATCTGTCACTTTGGTGCTGAGAGACCACTTATGAGGTAGTAAGATGGACCTGCTCAGTTTATCTGCTATGACATTGGACTTCCCCAGAATATGCATTGCTATAAGAAAGTGGTTGGAAGACATCACCCATTGTCACACTCTGAGGGCTTCTTGACATAGGGGGTAAAATCTGGTTCCCCCCTACTTGTTGATGTACCAAACTACTGACATATCATCTGTCTGGATTGCAATTGTTCCAAGAGGGAGAGAGTCTTGGAATGCCTGCAATGCCAAAAGCACCACTGGAATCTCCAGAACATTGATATACAAGCTGGCCTGTTTGGGGGACCAAGTTCTTTGCACTGTTTTCTCCCAGAAGATGCCCCCCCCACCCAATCTGGTAAGCATCCCTGATCACTATGGCCTTGGTCTGAGGGAGGATGACCTTGTAATACCTGCTGCATTGATGTGAACAAATCTGTAGCACTTGAGCTCCTGCTTCTATCACTCGATTCCTGGTTAGGGTGGTAATGAGTCTAGATATAGAAACACCAAGAATTCTTGCAGTCTCAATTGAGCTGCTACCACTGCCATGCACATAGTGAACACCTTGGGGGATGTGGTGAGGCTAAAGGGCAGTGCTCTGAACTGATAAGCATAAATACCTTCTGGATCATATGTTCATTTTGATGTGATAGTACATATTCTGAAGATCTATCTAGCACATCCAGTCATCTTTGCCCAGAAAGGCAGAATGGACTGAACCATGACCATCCAAAACTTTGTGTGTTGAACTGACTTGTTCAATACACTGAGATCCAAAATTGGTCTCCAGTCCCTATTTTCTTTGGCACTAAAAAGAATCTTGAGTAAGATACGGATTCTATTTGGTCCTGTGAGACCTCTTGGATGACTCTTTTTTCCTAGCATCTTTTGAATTTCCAGTGTTGCTGCTTTCCTCTGATTAAGTGGAACATCAGGAAATTTTATTGATAATGGAGGAGGTAGGAAAAATAGAATTATATAACCTCTGGAAATAATTCTCTGCGCCCAACTGTCTTTTGTTATGTCTAGCCAGCCTTTCTGATGAAGAGTTAAGTGACCCATGACTGCCTAAAGAGATGGACATTCAGGCCTCATTTCAAGAGTACTGAAAGTGTCTGCTGGAAAAAGAATCTCTAGACTCCTGGTTTTGCGGGCCCCCTCTGCCACGGAGGCATCACCTTCCATTATAGCTTCACCTCTGCCTCTGGGGGAACTATTGCCACATGTGTACTGGAAAGGACACTGGAACTTTCTGAATCACATTTTTTGATGTTCCCATTGATTCCTGGAAAAAGTCCTTTGAGGGGTCAAAAATTGAATGCCCACTGTAGATAGGGTCTTTCCATCTTTCTTACACCTGGAAAGTGCATCCTTCATTGTGGAGCCAAACAAAGAAGAAATGTTAAAAGGAGCATTGAAAAACAAAGACATGAAGGGATCCACAAAATCACACAGGTGTATCCAGGCATGCCTCCTTTTAGAAATGCCTGAACCTGTAGTCCTTGAGGCGCCTTCTGCAACATACGATATAAGCCTCATGGGCGAATTAGATATAGCTTGTAGGGTAGCCAACTGAGTAACTACTGAAGACTGAGCATCAACAGTTTTGGTTCCAGAAAGAGGCTTTGATAGCTCTTTAATCAAATCTTTTTAAAGCCTCATAAAATGTGCCAGATAGTTCAGTGATCTGAGTGCAAAAGTTGCTGAAGCCTAAACATGCTTCCCAAATCCTTCCATTGCCCTTGACTCTCTTTTAGGAGAATGGACAGTGGAACTCTGTTTCGCAATTTCCTTCTTTGTAGCTGCCACCATGGCATTTACTGGCACCCCTTTACCACAAAATTCCCCTGCCTACTGGTGAAGCCAGAATCCAGTCTGGCTCCTTTGGGATTCACTCAACCATATCAGGTTCCTTCCATGCCCACCTACAGACAAAGTCAGAGAGCTCATCAGCAGTCAAAGTAACCCAGGAGGTAAACAGGCCAGCTCTAAAGCTTCCAGAAGTACTGATTCCTTGGGAAGACAAGTCAGCCTTCTACTTAAGGATTTCAAGAATGTCTCCAAATCAGACATCATTGGGTGGTGGTTTTGGGAACCAGTTTCCTTCATTGAAATCAGTATCCTCAGTGACTGACTCTTGAGGACAGTCCAAATGCTTCCGTTCTTCCTAAGGAGTTCCTCAGTGGGGTGGTCCAGTGAAGTATCAGAAGAGATTAGGATACCCTGCTGGATAGTCTAGAAGCTTTGAGCTTGCTGTCCCTGTGGGGTAGAATGTTGTGGATCATGGTCATCTGAGACATAGAGGGTGGATCCACAGGGGAAGGATCCATCTGACCTGCTAGAGCAGAGAACACTCTCTTCACAACCTCAAAGCAGATTGCTCTGGAGAGAAGGTAGACAATGGAGCTGAGAAAACAAGTTTCTGATCCATCACCTTCCTCTGTTCTGAGAACAACTCACTCGAGGTAGAAGTCTGAGCTGAGCTGTCCAGTGCCAAGGCTCCAAGAGGAAGAGATGGCTCTGAAAACCTCAGAGTCGATGGCTCTGAGAGTCATCCTGCTTCGAGCATGGCAGAGCCAGTACACTCAGAGCAGTATTCAGATCTGCAGAAGATGCTTTCTTTAGATCTGAAGTAGATGGACCCAGAACTCTCACATCCAAGGACTCTAAAACAAGAGATTGAATTAGAAAAGTAGCTATAATGAGTAACGTGGTAGATGATCTGACTTTCTGACATGAAGGGGTAGGAGCCTTAAGAATTCCCATCCAAAATTGCACCATGAAGAATTTCCTCATCATCCTCTCCACATCTACTTCCATGGGACTCGGAGGGATGAGAAGACACTAGGGTTGGCGATTTGAAGTGCCTCTTTAAAAGAGGAGAAAGCACCTTGGATGGGACTGGATCCAAGCTAGGAGAATAAGTAGAAAGTAGACTTCAGTAAAGGTTTGGGATTCAAAGGTGTAGGATCCAGAACAGGCTTGGTCAGATCCAATGGTGGTCAGACCATAAGTAATTTCAGATCTGATTTCTCTTTATTTTTTTAAGGTTCTGAGGAAGAAGAGGATGAAGACGCAGAAATTTGGGGTTCTCTAGCTTTGTCTTTGGGGCCTGAACCCTAGTAATTGCTTTGGAAAATGAAGCTGGCAGCAACGCTTTCAAAATCATTTTTTTTCTGTCAGCTAGTGCTCATGGGTTGAATCCATGACAGATACTGCAATCCTGTTGCAAATGCTCCAGGCCCAAACAATACACACAAAGATTGTGGGCATCAGAATAAGGCAACTTATGCCCACACTTATCACACTTTTGAAATCCTGACGGATCTTTTTCGAACATTCTGAAAGGAAACTATAATAATAATAGAAATACTAAACTAAACTTTTTTGTTAAATAGCAAGAGAAAGGGTTAAATACCAACAATGGTAAAGAAGAAATACAAATGTTTTGTAAACTGGAAAAAAAAACAACTATGGTAAGTAAGGAGGTATACAATAATTGTAAAGGAAGTAGAGAAGGAAGGCTAGGCTACCAAGAATGGTAGGAAAGAGTGCACTCAAAAGTGTATGAAAATAGGACTACAGCAGAGATGACTTAATAAGAAAAACTAAAGATTAAATAAGTAGTCATAAATATTTTTTTTTATTAGAAATATCAAATTAGACTAATCTCCAACTCTACACTTGAGAGATGAAGGCAGCCACATCTAGACACGAAAGTGGCAAAGAGATCTGGGAGATATTAGGAGTGGGAGAATTATGGGTAGGGAATGAGATCAAGAGTTTTTGAAGGCCATTAGCTATAGTAACATCCGAGTCAGATCAGAGGATCGGATCTGGGCCCATTAGTTGAGGAATGAATGAAATTTGACAACATCAGCCCCAGAATTCAAAGCCTACATGGAGTGTACCTGTTACAGCGATAGTGCCCATCATGCAGCATCGCGCAATGCATATTAATGAGGCATGGCGTGTGTAAGCAAGGTTCGAAGCCTTGCAAGCAAATGTGGATAGCAATTCCATGTAAGTCAAAGCATCAACAGTCCACATATTTGCATGAAATGCCATCATGACCACCAGGGCTACACAGTCAGCACTGATTCTGCACAGCATTTCTCCACAAAGGCCAACATAATGCAAGCATACGTAAACAGAAATAGTGACATAAAATGCCACATAGACGTGTTACAATGAAACAGAAACAAACCTCTCATCCCTTTTGAGCAACACCAAAGGCAAACATAATGGGGGGGGGGCAGAGGCCCATAAAATATGTATAGATTTGTAATATTACATTTCCACACCTAGTGAGTTGATAGAATAAATAGGTTGTACATTAGCATGAACTGTCTGAATACATGCACATACACCTGGATTCTAACCCAGTACCATCTGGCCCCAAAAAGGAATGGATCAAAGCATTAATAGGTGATGCCACACAGTCAGATAAGTAGCATGTGTATTTTATACAATCAATAGTAATCATCACAGTTTAGCAAAGATTTCCCTTAGTACTCCCCCGTGATTGCTCTCCATATCACCACCGTCCTATCTTTCCCATTTCTTTTTTACAAAGCATCATTGTACAATGGTACACATATTGCACCATCGCTAAGCAACTGTGAATGACATCTGTATATAAATGTATGTCAATGTATCCTAGACACTTGTAAAAGTACTACATGCACCTGTATTACAACCCAGTACCATCTGGCACAAACAACAAGGAATATGTCAATGCATTAACATGTGCTGCCACAGAGTCAGTTTAGCAGTACATATATTTTCATACAATCAATCCTAACTGTCACAGTTTAGCAGAGAACTATTGTTCTTCTCCCTGTTTGCTCCCCATGTCACCACTATTCTTCGTTCCTCGTTTATGTGCTTTAAAGCATTATTGCACAATGGTGCACATTGTGTACTAACACGCAGTAATGCTGATACAAAAGCTGTTAAACATATGAGATACAACTGTATTTGGACCCTGTACCATCTGGCCCCAAAAAGGAACATATCACTGCAGTAAGTGCATTAATACCTGCTGCCACAAAGTCAGTTAAGTAGTAGGTGTGTGCAACAGCAGTTGTCTTCCAGTTCCTATTCCATCTCTAAAATATACCTGCTACTGAAATAAGTATGTGGCACCATCTATTAATGCATTGATCCATTCCTTTTTGGGGCCAGATAGTACTGGGTTCCAATACAGGTGTATGTTACACTTTCAAGTACTTTTACATTTGCTCAGCTTAACATCACATAAAAGTGGTGCTTGAAGATGTGCAATGCTATGCACCATGTTTGTGTGATGGTAAGCAAATGCTTTCAAACAGTGTGTGCATTCCTAGTAAACGTGATAACTGGAATCGGTGGGAAAACATCATTCTACATTGCTCTTGTTCCATGGTAGGCATGGCAGGCATGCAAGGTGAGGGATTGAGATTCCATGCTAAAAAATGGAGTTTACAGGAGTCCAAAGTGTTTGTTGGACTCCTAGTGAAGGAACATAGGCCCAGGCTATTGCAGACAGACTATTCCAGCTGTCAGGGGCATGGGATAGTCTTTCCCAGGCTGTGACCAGTGCTATCAGTATCCCCTGCACTGGGGAGCAATGCTGTCACCACTACAATGACCTTTAGAGGAGGAAGAGGGATATCCTCAAAAGTTGCATCAAGGAAAATGAGACTGGGGACACCCCACATAGGATCACAGGATCATAGCATCCTAAGTGGTTACTAGATTAATGTTCCCAGGGCCCTTACAAGCCTAGCCAAGTTCAGTCCATGTTCCCAAGGGTTTCTGTTTCAAGCAGACACTACAATCAGCATCTATTGACCCTGTCCAAGAAGGACAGAGGTGGAATCCCTGGGGTAAATTTCCGGTTACCCATCCAATTGTCCAAATTACACTTATATAAGGACAACAATGGGCTTTGTTTAACATGAATAGGAAGCCTATTCCAAAAGTGTGGCAACCTCTGTGAGACAGATCTGTCAATCCAGCCAGTTCTGTTGATCTAACATACCAGGTTAAGGACTTTTGAGGGAGTGACACATGCGCCATTCGAGTTACAAATGTGTATCATTCCAATTAAAGCTGGATCAGAGATTGCTATTTATGCAAGACACAGGTCACCTCTGAGCAATCTGTACAACACAGAGTAAAGTGACAATGATTTCCATCTGTCCGCATAAGACAGATCTTGAGGACCCTGCATTTTCTTTGTAAGGAACCTTTGTGGTCTCTCCAGTTGCTACAGCTGTTTGGAAAGGAACATACCTAAGGCAGTATTGTCCTCTATTATTGGCCTGATGAGGGGTTATAACCTCTTTTTTTCTCTCATGGCAATGTCCTTAGTTATGAGCAATATAAAATTCCCTTCTTACCACTATGGAGATATGGTGATTGAAGTTAAGGTTCCTGTCAACCTGTGTGCCCAGATCTCTCATCACTGACTGTGTCCTTAGGGTATTGCTATTAATGTGATAGTTTGAAGAAACATCACCCTTGCTGAAGAGGATAATAATGCTTTTTTTTTTTGCATTAAGTTTAAGACCATGACTTTGGCTCCAGTCGTTAGTCTGTGTAAGACCTTCTTTCAGAATGCTGACATCACTAGGGGTTTCAATGATTGCTCCCAGTTTGCAGTCATTAGCAAACTTTGTCAGTTACAATCCTTTAGTTTTAGCCTGCATTTGGGAGAAGTAGATTTCAAACAGTAGGGGTCCCAGAACCGATCACTGTGGAACAACACTGCTTATGGGTCTGCTGCAGGAGGTGGAGTCCCTTATTTTGACTATATAAGTTCTATCAGTGAGCCAGTTTGCAACCCACCTGACAATATATGGGTTGATAACCAGCTGGGTGAGTTTATCAATGATTGCTGAGTGGGGATTGTGTCTAAGGCCTTGGCTAAGTCCAGGTAGGCTGTATGCACATATTTGCCCTCATCTAGGGCTTTGGTGACTGTCTCAAAGAAGTCGTTCAGGTTTAACAGGCACGATCTCCCCTTGACAAACCCAAACTGGGTGGGGTCGAGTGTTTTAAAATTTCCTGTATCTTTGTTAATATGGTACATAATGAGTCATTCCATGACCTTGCAGATAAGGCTGGTCAGGCTAATAGGTCTATAGTTCCTGGGGTCTGTGGATGCACCCCCTTTGTGCTAAGGGATATTCATAGCTGTTTTCCATTCTGCTGGGATGAAACCATTGCTTAGGATGTGATTAAAAAGTGTGCCCAATGGTTATGCTAATTCCTGTTTTAACCCATGTAGAACACAGCCTGGAATGTTGTATGCTCCCACAGAGGCTGTGTTTTTGGCATTGGAGAGGTCATTTAAGATCTGCCCCTTGGAGATACTAGGTGGGGGACAGGTGTTAGGGATACTTTAGGGTATATGTGGCAGAAACAGAAGAGTGAAACTTTCACTGAATCTGTCAGCCAGCAGGTTTGCTATATCCACAGGTTCTATACATGTAGAACCATTAACTATGAATTCAGCATAAATCTGGGCCTTACCGTTGAGGTTATGGATATAACTAAAGAACGCCTTGTGATTATCCTTAGTTAGGGAAGCTAATTTGGATTCATAGTTAGCTTTGGAGGACTTCACTAGGAGTCTTATTTGCTTGTTTAAGTTGAGGAGTGAGTGTTTCCAGTTTTGAGACTGCTCCTTCCTACTCTTAGACAGCAATTTCTTTCTCTTATTGTATAGACTATTAATGGCAGTTGTCCAATAGACAGATTTGTTTTTCTTTGAAGATTTTGCTTTGGTTCAATCAGATACAGCAGAGTCAATACAATTGTACAGGTGCTTGTATAAAGCATTGGTGTATAACTTAGCGTAGGTGTCTGTTCCATTTGTGGGGGGAGGGGCTCTGAAGCTATTTATGCCAACACATAACAGGTTGCAACTGGCCTTAGAGATGTTTTTTAGCCTAGTTGTTGCTAAAGGGGGGGGGGGGGTCTTGTCCTATAGTTATTTCTAGCAAGACTAATTTGTGGTTGGGTCTTACCAGGGATGGCCATACACGGGGGGTGGTGCAAGGGTCCCCCCACATTGGTGATCACCAGGTCTAGGATGTTTGAGCCCCTTGCAGGTGTGTCAACTAGCTGTTCCAGGCCATTGAAGTTAACAAAGTCCAGGAACCTTTGGGCAAGTGAGTTAGAACACATATAATTTATCCAGCTTATGGATGGGTAATTAAACTCACCAAAAAACAGGGTGTTTGGTTGTATCTTGATTAAACTCACCAAAAAACAGGGTGTTTGGTTGTATCTTGATTGACTCAAGCAGATCCAAGTAGGCTGAGTGGATGTCCTGATTCATGGAGGAAGTCCTATAGCTGACAATAACTTGAAGAGGGGTCTTACCTACAGTCAATTACACCTGAAGTAATTCAAGGGAATCATGCTGTTTAACCAATCTAGAGGTGTATTTATCTTTAATAAATATTGGTACGCCACCTCCTTTAGTTCTCATGCCTTCAGTTTGTGGTCTGAATGTGTGGAAGGAAATGTAGCCTGGTATAGCTGGAGTGCTGTCTGCAGCCTTAAACCAGGTCTCAGTGACTGCACAAATGTCAGCATCTTCTGGGGTGAGGACTGCTTACAGTGAGTGCAGTTTCTGGTTTAGACTCCTAGCATTTATTAGCACAACCTTAAGTTTGTTTTTAGAGGGTATTTTTATGTCAGGAATTTTGTTCTTGTGACATTGCCTAAAAATGCACTATTGGATGGCCTTAGCCATTAACCAAAATCCTATGGGTGACAGGTGAAGACCATCTCTGGCAAAGCATTGAGGTCTATCGGCCATGTCATACCAGGCTGACAGATACTGGATCCCCTTTGAATGACACCAGAAACTAAGCCAGTTGTTGAAGTCAATCATTTTTTGTTTGTATTGAGGTATCATCCTAGGTGAAGGTAAAATGCTGCTTAAGGTTAGGGAAATACCTGCCCAAGACACATAATCAGAGAGCTCAGTCATGTCTCTCTTCATATAGTTCAGTGAGGTACATCTCAAGTTGTCCACACCAACATGCACTATGATGGAGTCATAACATTGCCTGTTGTTGAGAGACTTGAGTGGGTGTGTGATGTGGTAGATCGTGGCACCTGACAGACAGCTGACCATGACTTTTTCTTATCCAACCTGCTGAGAGGGACATCTGTGTGTCTTGCAATTGAGTTGTCTATGACTAAGATGTTTGTTTTTGTGTTATGCCTTAGAGGCTTGACTTGTGAGACACTGATGTATGATATATTATATGTTCTATGATCTGCAGAGGATGTATTATGTGAAGCGTACTTGTGTTTGTGTTTAGGATCCACTGTGGTGGTGATGTGGTAGCATTGTCACCTCACAGTAAGACGCTGTCCGGTTCAATTCTCAGCTAGATCATCTTCTGCGTGGAGACATGCATGAATGGGCGTACCTTCATTGAAGGTTGTGCATCAGGTCTGGTAACTTGGCACATAAAAATCAACTACCAATCATTAGCGAACCGAAGTTCCAATGTGGCAACCCCTAACCGGGAAAAGCCGAAAGACACAACAACAACAACTTGTGTTTGTGCTTAGGAGGTCTCTGATGTTTAGGTAAGCTTCTTGTATGGACCTCTGCATATGTAGATTTATGTGTTGTTGATTTGGTAGGTGCATGAGATGAGGTATGCATGCTGACAACCTGCTTAGTATCAGATGAACTGACTGGTGAGTGAGAGAGCCTGGATTCTAGGTTCTGAATATAGATGCATCTTTCACATAAAGAATTTGTGTGGACTTGAAGAAGTGAGTTGTCAGTATACATGAGGCAATTGCTACATTGCCTCAGGATGCCCATGTCAACCAGGCTGGCTGGAGAAACTGTGGGAAATTGGCCATCCATAATGCTAGGTAAGTTAGTAGTTAGAAAACAGGGAGAGGACAGGAAGGACCGGGTAACGTAGAGGACAGGAGAGCACATATGTGTAAGTATCAATTACAGAGACTATTTGTAAGAGTTAAATGCTGAATATAGTCAGGGCTGGTATTCATAATGATATGCTGTTCTGTTTTGTTTTTTCCACATCTGTCACAGAGAGAGAACTGAATGTACGAAATGATGAGGCTAGATTGGCCCATATGAGAGAAACATGTGGTATGCATGCATCAGAACATTACTGTTATTGTAGCATTAAAAGTTAAAGACAGCTTTTTTGGTATTTTATACAGTTGTATCAAATTGAGAATGCGTATCTCAACTGCAGAAGCAAGCATGCATGCATTAGTCTGTAGTACAAAGCAACAATTCCATATTCTAAAATAAAAGTGAACATGCATCTCTTAACTGTAAAAGGTAACTATGCATGCATTAGTCTGTACGCCAAAACAGCAGTACAGTATTAGAGAATAGTCACAGGTTATGGGTTCAAAAACCACACTTCCCAACTATACAACACTGTCAAGTTTTCATCAGTATTGCAATATAACTTCAGACCTATATACCAGTGGCACAAATGGCCAACTGTAATCAGTATAACTGGAGCACACATATGTGCATTATATGCACACATAAAAGGATTACTTGCTGCAGTCTGTAGTGTAGTGTGCATCTGTTATGAGGTTGGTAGTCTTAAAAGTGAAAAAGTTACAGGTGCACATCTGAGGCGCAACCTGGCAGTGTCTCCATCCAGTGTAGCCATGCACCAACACTGGCAGTTCATCTCGGGTGATAAAATCACCACCTCCACCACTGCACCCAGAGGTAGCCACTAGCATATTCTGTAGAATGACCTGAGGGACCAGGTAGTGAAGACGCAGCAGAGGGGGTGCTGCCAGGTTGCATCACAGACATGTTGGGCCTCAGTACAGTAGCCAATGGAGTGAGGGCAGAAGGATCTTGTGGGCAAGTCTTCCCCACTTTACTGTGGAAAAATAAAGAAGAGAAGATAAGGGTTGGGGGTGAGAGGGATAACATTGGTAACTTCATATGCAACATACAATGCATTGATTCAATTATTTGACTCTATTCTGTTAACTTTACTTTTAAGACTACCCAGCTCATAACAGATGCACACTATACTACAGATTGCAGGAAGCAGTCCTTGATGTGTGTACATATTCCACACATGCAGCACTGTATAGCTGAGAAGTGTGGTATGTGAACCCACGACCTCTGACTACTGTCTAATACTGTACTGTTGGTTTGGCCTACAGACTAACGTATGAATAGTTTACTTGTACAGTTGAAATATATGCCTGCTCACTTTGATATTAGAATAGTGAACTGTTAGTTTGTGCTACACAGTAATGCATGCATATTTGCTTTTATATTTGAGATTTGCATACTCACTTTGATACAGCTGCATAAGATACCCCAAAAAACTATCTTAAACTTTTAATGCTGCAGCAACAGTACTGTTCTGCTGCATACATACCACATGCTTCTCTCATCCGGGTCAGTCTAGTGGCATGGGTTCTAACATTCGGTTCTCTCTCTCTGCAACAGCTAAAGCAGAACAGAAGAGAATACCATTATGCATACCAGTCTTGACTATATTCAGCTTTTAACTTTTACAAGCAGTCTCTGTAATTAATACTTACACATCTGTGGAGTGTCCCCAGTCCTACATTCCTCGATCCAATGTTCAAGGGTATCCCTCTTCATCCTCCAGAGGTAGTCGTGGTGTCTACATTGCTTACCAGTGTGGGGGATATCAGTAGCACTGGTCACAGCCCAGGCAAGACTATCCCATGCCTGTGACTTGTAATCTGAGTCAGAATAGTCCCTCTGTAATAGCCTGAACCCATGTTCCTTCAATAGAAGTACAACAAACACTTTGGACTCCTGAACACTCCACCTTTGAGCACAGAATTTCACTCCCTCTCCATAAATGCCTGCCATGTCTACCACAGAACAAGATCAATGTAGAATGATGGTTTCAGTTGCAGTTATTGTGCTTACTGGGAGTGTGCAGATTGTTTTAAACTGTGTGATGCTTACTATCACACAAACACGGTGCTCAGCAGTGTGTAAAGGTAAGCAGAGCACAACATTGGCAAGCAATGCAATTTCAGGGTTATTGGATGTACAGGCCTTTGTGTATTTGTTTTAGGCAAAAGTGAATGCCATGCCAGTCCGCATAGTAGGAATACACTGACAGGAATACAGTACACAGTATATATAATCTATTTTGGCTGTCTGCTTCTTGGGTGGTTTCCCATTTCCAGTGTTTGCCCTACACAGTAAAGAGTGGCAAAAAAGAAAAATAAATTTAAATGAAGAAAGGTAAGGAAAGGAAAAACAATGCCATGCTGTCATACAATCCTAAAATCTGAATATCGTGGTGTGACCTGTGATATACACCATACATTTGGACTGTAAAATCCTGTAAGAGATATATTAGAAAGTAATTATACACATCACAGTTTCTGTGAAGACCTGATTGACAGTTTACTTTACTACAATGAACAAGACACTATTCAATGATACTATCATTGATGACTGTTCTTATAGAACTGGTTTTAAGACAAGTTTGGTTATAACATACAATAGATTTGCGGGGGATATGTGTTCCATTATTAGAAAGAATTGGTACTTTATCCAGAATAATTCAACACTATCAAATACATTGGGTACACACCCTGTCATTGTATTCAAAAGGGGCTGTAACTTAAAGGAACTCCTTCAGAGGAGTGGTGCTGTCAACTCTCTAACTAGACAAAAAGGTACATCAATTTGTGGTGCCTGCAATTGGTGTAAACTTCTTAGAATAGGGAGTTCTTTTACTGTCAGGGATAAGAAATACACCATCAACAATAAGATAAACTGCAATACAAAATCTGTTGTTTATGCTGCTTTCTGTGATTGTTGCCCACAGTTATGCAATAAAATATCCAAACACATCTTGAGCCATATAGGACATAGTTTCCACTTTATGGGGATTGACCAGTCACTTGTTTTAGAAACAATGGAGCTTGAGTGGCAAATTCTACTTGATGCCTTTTCTGAACCTGGGCTGAACGAGTCTTGTAATATTGCTTCTATTTTAAAGTATAGAAGCTATTTGAGATAGGACATTGTACTAATGTTAAAATGATTGTACTTGTAGTATTTTTTAGTTTAAATATATTCCTTTTTTAAAAAAAATTTGCCCTTTATATAATACACACCTTTAAAGTTTCTGGAAAGAGTATATTAGCTTTAAAACTAAGGATGTAACTGAAAATTTGGTTTATTGCTTTTTTTTATTTATTAATTCTTAAATAGAATTTTTGCAAGTGCCTGCTTTTAGGCTTGTTTTAGTTTAGATTTACTAGCTGTAAATCTTTTTAACTTGTTTTAAAATGCTGGTACAGGTTACGGGCATGACTGCTTGTATACACTTTGTGTTTTATTAAATTAAGAATTGTGTTCCCAAGGAAGTGACATCATGTTCCCTGAAAGGGTTTAAAGCTGAACTTCCTGTTTTCTTGTTTTCTGATGAAGCTAATTAAATAATAAATAAAACTTCAAGGGATCCTGCCTCGTGAATGCTATTTGTCCTTCTACCAGTTTTCTTTTTGTTTTTTAACTCATCACAGTTTCTTACTTCACAACCCTCACAAGTGCATTCACTATAAAGCTGTGACATTTTGATGCTATCAACTGTTGAACTTTCCCAAGGCCGATATAAGTTAAACATACAATGACCAGTTAAGCACCACAAATGCAGATATACTAAGCAGTAAGTTAGCTATGAACCCTGAGCATCAGACACAGATTTTGTATCCTTGAATCAGAAAGGTAGAACACAGGGATATGTCACAGTTATCATCACTTCCACAAGATGTTGTGCGGGGAGGCAAGAAGCCTAGGCTGACACAAAAGGTCAGTGAGTGTGTGTGTGTGAGTAAGAAGGAGAAGCCAGATATTTGGACAAAACAATAAATGGGCAATGAGTCAAAATGAGTAACTGTTGCGTGTGTGTGTGTGTGTGTGTGTAGGTATGTGTGTCTGTAGGGGTTCTCCTGGTGAAATTGGTGTGTGAGTGTGTGCATGAACATGGCCAAGCTGAGTGCTAGCTCTGCATCATGATGTGTTGTACAGGTGTGGGCTATGCATGGTAGAGGTGGCAGTTCATCGCTGTCATCCTCAACCATGAGAACTGGCTCTGCCAGGAGTTGCACTCACACATTGATGTCCAGGAGCATGCTCAGATGTAGTGCTGCTACCTGAACATGACTGCTATCTGCTGGATGAACTTCCTTCATGGGAACATCCAAGACAATGACCCCATGTCCTGCCACATCTGTGTGTGGACAGCACACTCACTGAGGGAGCAGTGGAAGTACTGCCACTATAGGAGTGTGATCAGACATGACCACATTGGCTGACAGCAGATGATGTGGCTGACATACACCCATGAAAATGCAATTCCCCTCCCAGCAGATGTTCCATCACAGACACTGCTCTTTCCATGACAGACACCCCCTCGGTCCATCACAGACACCCCTCATTCCAACCTGTCATTCAACCAATCCAGTGAATTGACAGCACAGTGGGGCAGTCATGCATATCAAACTGTGCCACATCCACAACCCTGACCATTTGTCTGGAGCACCTATGGGACCATGCCTGTGCCTCCATGATGGCCCTAAACATACATTGAGTGGCATGGGAAGTGACACCTGAACCAGATGGAGGAGGGACAGCAGGCCACCTTTGAGCACTGCTATCAATACCCCTGCATAGTATCTCACCCAGACTTTGGCTATGATCAGACTCAACAGTCACTGAAGCTGCAGTAGCCACACTTGCCCGATCAATGTCCACACCATCCACCTGTCCAATATCTGTGGGCTCAGTAGACTGGGTAGGCATAGGCCTACTGGCTACGTCTAATGTAAATGTAGGGGATGGCTGTATGTCAACCTCTGAGTCAGATTCAACCTCTGCACCCCCATATTGTGCTTCAGGTTGGCCAGCATCATCATCAGTGTCCGCTGATACACTGACATCAGGTGGCACAGGGCCCACAGTTCCACTGTCAGAATCAACTGTGATAAAAAGCAAGAAACACAGGAATACATTAATACCAGCACTACTATAATGCAATATATGCTAACAAAGTAACATTGATGCCACTATTACAGACAGTCTAGCAATACACACAACACACCTCATATTAAAATCACACACTACAATATTTGTTTAAATTGATCATCAGTGCTGACATAAAAAATATTTGGATTACCAACTGCAGAAGGCAAGCTTTCCTGGAGGCCTGATGTCCCTGAAGTAAGTTAAGCAAGTGGTAAGGAAAACAACATTACAACCAGCAGTAACACAGGGGGTAATACATATGCCCCTTTATAGCTGCAGTAAGCAATCCTTTAAACATATTCACCAAAATACGACAAACAAGCAGACCAGGAACAATCACAAAAGTCCAAAAGCAGCCAAGCCTTTAAACAAAAACTAGGCTGACACCTCCAAGCTAATCTTATAACTGTAGCAGTCTTCAATCCCCCCAACCAAATAAATGCATGTGACACAGAATTAACTTATTCATTTAAATTATTTAACTATATAAAAGTATACAACTGTTCAGATAACAAGGCCTACCTGGAAGCTCCTCCTGGCATCTGGTTGGTATGTCCAAAATGCTGGCTGCCACATCCAGGACATGTTGGACTACAGTCTCCTATGAGCTTTCTGTATTCCTTATGTTGGCAAGAGCTGTTCAATGGGGGTCAGTGGTGGTTTCCTAGCAGGGCCTCCCCTGTAACCAATAGATCATGGCCTAATGCAGCTGCTTGCCTTCTTGCAGAGGTTATCATATCAGTGGCCCTGTGGTGCACCTGTTGATATGTTCTTCTATGTTCACCCATGGCATTGACATTAGCAACAATTTGTTGCCATATTAGCAGCCTAAGGCCCACATCTCACATTCCCCTTTGAAGGAGAAAAGCACAATTTTGAAGAAAACTGTTGATGATTGTTTGGTTTTCACCATCCATAAAGGGTCACTGATGTGAATTCAATCGTCTCACTGGCATTATTGTAGGTGCCCTAAAAGAAAACAGATGTATAATACACATAAGTATCACATAACTACAAAATAAGTGTTTACAGATACAACATAAAATGTAGCCATTCAGTATTACTCGCTGCAAAAACATTAAACAGTCTAGAGATGTGAAATAGTAACAGCAGGCAGGATGCAAAACAAGAAGAGTAACAGCAGCATCATATCCTTGTTAGTGCCATAAGTGTAACTCACCGTAGCCCTCACCCCAACAAAAGAGCAGACAAATGACCCTTTTGGCTAACAAAACATCTTTGAAATGCTAAAAGTGCTGTCAAAGGACCTGTCCCTGAAATATTTGTACATATTTCTCACACAGCATTCATTTCCATGTATTTTCATGTCTTGTCAATCATGTCTACCTCTGAAATGGCTTGACAAACATGGCCATGCCATGAGTATACTTCTAAGTAATGCATACAAATAACGGTGTAAAAGCCTGTGCTTCACATTATTGTTAAATACTTTCCGGCATACACAGTATGTAGATGACAAAACAGAACCATTCTTCTGAGACTCAATACCTTCTGTATAGATATCCTGAAGAAAATGCTTTTTCTCACTCTTCCAAACATATTGAACTCTCCTCAACATCAGGTTTCCTAGCAAGAGGGTTGCTTTTTTATATGGTGTAGATAATTAATGGATTGCAGCTGTGAGTGATTACTGTTTGGGAGGAGGAAATCACAACAGCTGCCTTACTTCCACTGGGTGTGTCAGCTTAGATCTAGAAAGTGTTTCTGGATAGACCACAGACCTTTCTCATCAACATAACACAGAGGCTACAAACCATGCTATAATGCATGTGGATAGATTAAAAGTCATGCCACTGTAATCTATCTGGTATAGGATGAGGTCACAACTGCCTGGCCTCCAGCCACCTGTCTGACCATGCCCTGGTGAGATTACTGCATATCCAAAACCATCATATAGCTGATGACATCAGCAGAGTTAATTGAGGCCAGAATAAGTGTCCGACAAGCTGGTGTAAAATGCTCTCAGTAATGTCAAGCAGCAGCTCACAGACACACATGCACACACACACAAGCACACAGAGTTGACTGCAGCAAAAATAGAATCCCTACCTATCTAAGTACACATACTACAGAACACAGTACGTTATGCAACTACTACAGTTTAACTCTGACTTGGTGTATGTCAGATAACATGTTATAGCTGATGAGAGTAGTGTCTGTTAAAGACAGGAAAAGTGTCCTACATGGTGTAAAATGCTCTCAGCAATATCAAGCAGCAGCAAACAGACACACACACACTTGACTGCAGTGAGAGCAGAACTCCCTACCTATCCAAGGTACACAGATTACAGAACACAGTACTTGCAAGCAACACCGCACAAGTTTGATTTATACAGGAGTGCAGGTGAACTTATAGTAGATGATATCAACAGGCCATATGGAAGACAACAGGTTGGGAAGACTGCATGAAATGAATGTGTAGGCTTATGCAAGTATCAAAATACTGGCAATCCATGTCATTGGAGAAGTAACTGTAGAATACCATGTCTGCTCTGCTAACTATATACACACAGTCAACTGCAGTGAGAACAAAACTCCTACCTGTGCACATACTACAGAACACAGTATTCAATGCAAGTACCATGGCATAAGTATGATTTATACAGGAGTACAGTTAAACTTAACATCAGCAGGTCATGTGGGAGACAACAGGTTGGGAGGGCTGCATGAAATGGATGTGTAAGCTTGTGAAGTGTCAAAATACTGTCAATCTATGCCATTGAAGAAGTAACTGTAGAATACCATGTCTAGTCTGTTAACTAGACACACACAGTTGACTGCAGTGAGAACAGAACCCCTACCAAAGTACTCAGACTACAGAACACAGTATTTAACACAAGTGCCACAACACAAACCTGATTTATATAGGTGTGCAGGTGAACTTATACTAGATGACATAAGCAGGCTATGTGGGAGACAGCAGGTTGGGAGAGTTGCATGAAATGGATGTGTAGGCTTGTGCAAGTATCAACAAACTGGCAATCCATGCCACTGGAGAATTAACTGTAGGATACCACATTTACTCTGCTGATTGGACATACACACAGTTGAGTGCAGTGATAACAGAACCCCTACCTATCTAAATGCACAGACTACAGAAGACAGTACTTAGCACAAGCTCCACAACACAAGTCTGATTTATACAGGAGTTCAGGCGTACTTATAGTAAATGACATCAGCAGGCCATGGGGGGAACAATGGCATGGGAGGCCTGCATAGGCACATAGCTTCATAGCATCATATGAAGCTACTAGCCTAATAGTACTAGGCTGTTTAGAAGCCTAGCTGTGTAACAACACAAGTACCCTTACTGAGCATAGTTGGATGTTTGAGTTTAGCAGAGTGAGACTGTGAGCACCACCAACTGGTCCTGTCCATGAAGGAGCCCACAACATTATATATTACACTCTGTAATGTGGTTGATATATGTTTAGAAAAAGTACTTATACCCATGGTTGTAGTGCTTGGTGGGGGGGCAACACATGGATGTATTGTATATATATATATATATATATATATATATATATATATATATATATATATATAATGCACAGTTAGATCAGGCTCTTAGTTTACAATGTTTCCAAGTGTAGTTTTATGTCATACAAAGGAAATGGACAATAAACACCAATAATAAAGCATCATATATATAGTTCCATAGTGCAGTAAGCAGTGGGTTTGTGCAATGGTTAACAAAGTGTACATGCATGCGAGATACACTTGTTTGCGCATAGGTAAGCAGTGCACAAACACAGGCCACATTGCTAACATCTGACCATTAGTACTGAGTATCTAACATATACCTGCTGGTTATCAGCACCATCTTTGTGCTATGGTAAGCAGAGCACAACAGTGGCAAGCAATGCAATTTCAGGATTATTGCATGTACAGGTAGTTGTGTATGTGTTGTTGGCAAAAGTGTAGGCAATGTCAGTACAGATAGAAGGAATACATTTACAGGACTATAGTACACAGTATAACCACAGTCATACATTTGATCATAAATGTAATAATACATAAATTACTAGATCAATAAAAGTAATAGCATATACTGTACTCCAACCCAGGATTATGTGTATGGCAGTCCTACACTTACACCTGTTGCCACAAGAGGGTTGAAGAAACAGTTGTCTATGTTGCACTTCATTACTGTAAACTGCAATGTCACAGCAGTAGAACAAAGGTTACACACATTGTACTAGAACCCAGTACCATCTGTAGTCCAGGCCATATTTTTGCAATGGCCAAGAGCATTAATTGAATATATCCAGTTTCTATTTCAGCTGTCTGCTTTCTAGGTGGTCCGCTTTTTCCTGTTTCTACAATGCTGCACTTCATACAAACCAGATAAGCACATCAAAACCTGAGATTTATTTGTTCTCCATTTCCATTGTTTGAGCTATGTGGTGCATCATGCAAAAAGTGGAATTGAAAACAAGAAAAATAAGAAAAGAAAAAAAGGAAGACAAACATGAAATAAGGAAAAGCAATGTATGACAAACGCAGTAGAAAATGATAACACACATGACATATTTCTACATAGTTCTGGATTTGAACTCACACCTATGCAGCTTCAAAAAACTTTATGGATGCCTTATTCCTCTTAAACCAAAGTCATTCTTCAAACAGCCAAATGCAACAGAATGTACACTGCTATCAAACCATCAGCTATTATTTGTACATTTAATTTTCTTTATTATATTTGGACATAAGAATCACAAACTGTTAAAACCAAAAAACAATCCAAAACTATGAATCAAAAAATGACGCTGGTGTCCAAGAAAACGGGAAGACCACACCAAAAAGACTTAACGCTGATTTATTTATGTCAAATTATTTAGCGTTTTCGCCACTAATATCAAAGCAGCTTCATCAGAGAAACAATTTAAAAAAAGGTGCCAAACCTTTTAAATAAAACAAAAGGGAGTATCGAAACACGCCACTTCCTTACAATATCAAATATAAGTCAAAACAAATAGTTCCAAACCAAACATACAGTAATATACATTCAAACTGAGCATCCCTCGTTTGAAAATGACAGTACTATAAGTTATGTCACTAGAAAAACTTTACATTGTATCCATTTAAATTTTTCTTAATAAGAATAATTTCTCTTAGTAAAAGTGATAGTAAAAGGTCATTACGACTAAACAATCAATAAAAAGGGGCCTAAAAATTACCATAGAAACCCTATGAAATCTGTGATATTTTTTAAAAGATATATATACATATATAATACTTTTTAAAAAATCTTTGTATATGTATTATATCCAAAAGTAATAACAACATATAAATATACTTTTAGATAATGAAGTTTATCTCAAAAAAGACTTGAGTTTAAGAACCGGTGAAATATTACAGTTTTCATTCAGGCCTGGGAAGTTGAATGCATCCAATTTGAGCTGCCATTCAAGTTCCCGCTTCTCCAATAATAAGGAGAATGGACCTCCCCGAATACTTAGTGGGATGTGATCAATGGCCATAAAATGGAAACTATGTCCCGGATTGTTAACAATGTGTTTGGCTAAAGCATTTTCACATTTACCATGTTTAATAGCGTACATGTGCTGATAGATACGTTCACGAAATTTTCTATCGGTTTTACCGATATAAAAAGCCAAACAACAATCACACATTGCAATGTACACAATAGACTTCATTTCACAATTAATCTTATACTTGATTTCATATTCCCTATTTCTGATACAGAATGTATTCCCTGTTCGGAGCATTTTGCACCAATTGCAAAAACCGCAAATAAATGTCCCCTTCTGTCTATTAAAGAAGTTTAGGTCAGAATTCCTTTGTAATAATTCCTTAATATTATTACCTCTTTTGTACACAACTGTAGGTCTGGGCCCTAGTTTTTCCAATAATAAAGAATTGCTAGAAATAAAATGCCAGTTTTTGCGAATAATTTCCCACATTTGTTGAGAATTATTGTTAAATGTAGTGACCAAGCTCAAAGATAAGAGACTCTTATTTTCTTTATCTACAATGGGGGGAGTCAAAGAGCGATCCATGTCAGACATGATATGTATGGTATCCTCTAGTGATACCATTGGTATAGAATTTTCATGGTTGAGAAGAGGTTTATAAAAACCTTGCAATCTCTTAAATTCAACTTCATGGGTTAATTCATCTATTAAAGTAGAGGGGTAACCACGATTTAGAAAAAGGTCCCTCAAAAATTCACACTCTTTACGGAAGTTGAAAAGGGTACTGCACATCCTCACCGTCCTGATCAATTGCCCCTTCACTATGGCCCGCTTTTGCTTAAAGGGGTGAGAACTCGAAAAGTGCAGGAATGAATTGCAGTAAGTGATTTTCCTAAAAATTGCAGACAAAAACCTGTGGTTAAGGGGGTCCTTGGGCAGTCTAACATCTAAATAGTCTATCTCCCCATTAGAAAATCTATGTGTGAATTTAAGAAAAGCAGTTGATTCACTAAAAAAATTCATAAACATTTGAGCTAAAAGAGCGTCACCTTGGAAAAGTATGAAAACATCATCCAAGAACCTAGTGTAGTATCTGATATATTGCATAAATTCTGGTTTATTGAAGATGTTATGTTTCTCCCAATATGCCATAAACATATTCGCCACACTGGCACCACAGGGTGAGCCCATAGCCACACCCTGTTTTTGAAGGTAGTATTCCTTTTCAAAAATAAAAAAATTAGATGTAAGCACTATATCCAACAATTCTGTGACAACATCAATTTCACTTTTTGGAGCATTTAATTCACCCATCATAAGACCTATCCATTCTATAGCCTCTTGGTGGGGTATCGATGTGTATAAATCGACAACATCTATTGTGAGAAAATTAAAGGAGTTGTCGAAGTTGAAGGGGTGAGAACTCGAAAAGTGCAGGAATGAATTGCAGTAATGGGTGGTTTGGTTATTTTGAAAAATCGCAATATATAGAAAAAATGCTTTTGGTACTGGATTCTCCTGCTTATAGTGTTTCATCTCTCAATGAAATGAACTGTTCATATAAAAGACTGAGGGGGTATTTAAGGGACCTTTTTCTTTCAGGAAAAATTGATGTGGATACTTATAACTTTATTGATATTACTTCTCCAAAGGTTCCAGTCATGTTTGGAATACCGAAGATCCACAAGAACCTCATGGATCCTCCTATGAGGGCACTAGTGGACAGGAGATCTTAAATGACACACCCATGTTCACGTTTGATTGATACCATCCTTTCTAAATACATTAAGACCATTCCGAGTATATGTAAAGACTCTTGGTCTTTTTTTTGATAATATCAACAGTATCAACTTCGACAACTCCTTTAATTTTCTCACAATAGATGTTGTCGATTTATACACATCGATACCCCGCCAAGAGGCTATAGAATGGATAGGTCTTATGATGGGTGAATTAAATGCTCCAAAAAGTGAAATTGATGTTGTCACAGAATTGTTGGATATAGTGCTTACATCTAATTTTTTTATTTTTGAAAAGGAATACTGCCTTCAAAAACAGGGTGTGGCTATGGGCTCACCCTGTGGTGCCAGTTTGGCGAATATGTTTATGGCATATTGGGAGAAACATAACATCTTCAATAAACCAGAATTTATGCAATATATCAGATACTACACTAGGTTCTTGGATGATGTTTTCATACTTTTCCAAGGTTTGCTCTTTTAGCTCAAATGTTTGTGAATTTTCTTAATGAATCGACTGCTTTTCTTAAATTCACACATAGATTTTCTAATGGGGAGATAGACTATTTAGATGTTAGACTGACCAAGGACCCCCTTAACCACAGGTTTTTGTCTGCAGTTTTTAGGAAAATCACTTACTGCAATTCATTCCTGCACTTTTCGAGTTCTCACCCCTTTAAGCAAAAGCGGGCCATAGTGAAGGGGCAATTGGTCAGGACGGTGAGGATGTGCAGTACCCTTTTTGACTTACGTAAAGAGTGTGAATTTTTGAGGGACCTTTTTCTAAATCGTGGTTACCCCTTTACTTTAATAGATGAATTAACCCATGAAGTTGAATTTAAGAGATTGCAAGGTTTTTATAAACCTCTTCTCAACCATGAAAATTCTATACCAATGGTGTCACTAGAGGATACCATACATATCATGTCTGACATGGATCGCTCTTTGACTCCCCCCATTGTAGATAAAGAAAATAAGAGTCTCTTATCTTTGAGCTTGGTCACTACATTTAACAATAATTCTCAACAAATTTGGGAAATTATTCGCAAAAACTGGCATTTTATTTCTAGCAATTCTTTATTATTGGAAAAACTAGGGCCCAGACCTACAGTTGTGTACAAAAGAGGTAATAATATTAAGGAATTATTACAAAGGAATTCTGACCTAAACTTCTTTAATAGACAGAAGGGGACATTTATTTGCGGTTTTTGCAATTGGTGCAAAATGCTCTGAACAGGGAATACATTCTGTATCAGAAATAGGAAATATGAAATCAAGTATAAGATTAATTGTGAAATGAAGTCTATTGTGTACATTGCAATGTGTGATTGTTGTTTGGCTTTTTATATCGGTAAAACCGATAGAAAATTTTGTGAACGTATCTATCAGCATATGTATGCTATTAAACATGGTAAATGTGAAAATGCTTTAGCCAAACACATTGTTAACAATCTGGGACATAGTTTCCATTTTATGGCCATTGATCACATCCCACTAAGTATTCGGGGAGGTCCATTCTCCTTATTATTGGAGAATCGGGAACTTGAATGACAGCTCAAATTGGATGCATTCAACTTCCCAGGCCTGAATGAAAACTGTAATATTTCACCGGTTCTTAAACTCAAGTCTTTTTTGAGATAAACTTCATTATTTAAAAGTATACTTATATGTTGTTATTACTTTTGGATATAATACATATACAAAAACATTTTTAAAAAGTATTATATATGTATATATATCTTTTGAAAAATATCACAGATTTCGTAGGGTTTCTATGGTAATTTTTAGGCCCCTTTTTATTGATTGTTTAGTCATAATGACCTTTTACTATCACTTTTACTAAGAGAAATTATTCTTATTAAGAAAAATTTAAATGGATACAATGTAAAGTTTTTCTAGTGACATAACTTATAGTACTGTCATTTTCAAATGAGGGATGCTCAGTTTGAATGTATATTATTGTATGTTTGGTTTGGAACTATTTGTTTTGACTTATATTTGATATTGTAAGGAAGTGACGTGTTTCGATACTCCCTCTTGTTTTATTTAAAAGGTTTGGCGCCTTTTTTTAAATTGTTTCTCTGATGAAGCTGCTTTGATATTAGTGGTGAAAACGCTAAATAATTTGACATAAATAAATCAGCGGTAAGTCTTTTTGGTGTGGTCTTCCCGTTTTCTTGGACACCAGCGTCATTTTTTTATTCATATATTTGGACATAGTGCATTTAGTGATCATACAACCTGTTATGATTATGCTTGCAAATATACAGCTCTGTCTTACGTTTCTGTGTTTCTTGGAAATCCATCATTTATCTGACTGGCAGTAGTGTGAGACATGCAGTGTGTAGGCCATTCCATATCACTGGCATTAAAATGTGTGAGGATATTAACTGGGAGTAATATAATATGGAGTTGCCAGCAATTGAAGACCTGGTTGGATGGCACAAATAAGCATATACTGTTCTTTTGGGGGGGGCATAGGTGAGTTACTGTTATGGCATGAACAAGGCTGCTGTTTTGGAGAGATAACAAAACTCAGTTACTGTTATGGAGCAAACAAGCATAGCTTGTTATTTTGGGGGAGCAGAGGTGAGTTATTGCTATGGTAGAAACAAGGATATGATGCTGTTGTTACTCTCCTTGTTCTGCAGCCATCTGTTTTTTTTTTTTGATTTTGTGAAGGGCTGTGAAGTCAGAAACTGCAATGTGCATCATTACTTTCTAACTTCTGTCTTTAATGATTTACCAGTACAAAGGTATGGTGCTAAACTGAGGACATGCAGTGATCATCAGTACTTTTGAGAGGTATGACTGTGAATCTTTGATGTCTAAGGCCTACTATTTACTAATGGGCACATAAAAGTAAAATAAGTCTCTGCTGTCACATGTTAAGGTACTTTCTGTACAAATCCACCACTGTTTACTTGATTACTGTACCAAGTTAAGAAATACAAGGATATGCCATAATATTATTAAAGAATACACTGTAGGTTCAGGACTTACTTTGCAAATGCAGCAGTTGACACAGTTTTAGTTCAGGGCTGACCCTGATGCAAGCAGTACACAACTAATACATGAGGAGGTAAAGGTTGTGTGAGTTGTCTGGCATCAATTTTACTATATGTATGTGAGGAGGAGAAAGATATTAGACACCTAGGTGGTCAGTGAATGTGCTATGCATTGTCTCTTAGCCAAAGTAAGGGCATACTGAGCACACATATGTCTGCCTCCAGCCACAGCAGCTGGTATGTCCCCTTCTGAGCCTTCCTCTGATGGTGGCTACTGTGACCTAGGTGGTGGTGGAGGATGTGTGTCCCTTCCCCCTGTTGATCCTGCTGCAGCTGCTTCTTCAGGATCAGATTGTGTAGCATAACACATACTGTGAAGATTTGTGTACATGTGCATGGATTATACTGCAGGGGTCCACCAGATGTATCTAGGCACCAGAACCATGACTTCAACAGTCCAGACACATGCTATATGATGTTTTGGTTTGAGCATGTGCCTCATTATGGCATTCTTCTATGGTTGTGTGTGCACTTCTGATGGGTGTCATCAGCCATGGTTCCAGTGCATAGGCAGAAACCCCCAGCAAATGGCCCTGTGGGATGTTCCCCCCGAGCAAACATCTGGTACAGCTGTGATGTGCCCCATATATGGGAGTCATGGTAACTGCCAGGGTTGCCAGCACACACATTCAAGATATTTCCATGGGTATTGCACATATCTTGGAAGTTGAGGGAGTGGTACCCCTTGTGGTTCATGTAGATTCTACTCTGCTCACCAGGTGGTGACTTAATGTGTACATGAGTGCAAGCTATGGCACCCAGTACTTCACGGTAGTGTGCTACACAATAGAGCTGTTATATATTGTTGGCCCTCTCCTCAGCACTATGGAGAAAACATATGTGGTCACTGGCATGTATGAGCATAGCATCCAGGAATTGATGGAGAATCCTGGATATTGATGCATGTGATACACTCATCATGTCCCCAGTTGGTCTTTGAAAGGTGCTGTAGCTAAGATTTTAAGGGCTACACATACCTTAGTTTCCACTGGGATGGGTTCCCCTCTGTTGGCTCTGGCTCTGAGTTGAGGGTGGCAGAGGTCACAACATTCTTGTAGTGTGTCCCTCTCCACCCTGTAATGCTCTACAATTTGCAGGTCATGTAGCATCTAAAAAAATACCCGGGGCATGAAAACTGTTCTCCTTCTTGGCCTAGGCCTATTGGCACTAGCTGCAGCACCATCGGCTTCAACCTGTAGTACATACAGATGGATCAAAGCAGCAGCATCCCCTTACAGTATGCAGGAAAAACCAGTATGGAGTCTACATGGATGCTTTATAGCTTGTTGAATAGCTCCACCATCTTGGATTGGTTCATTAACATGCAATTCACCCCCTTATGCTTTAATTAACATCTATTAAACACACCTGCTGCTTGCTCATTAGTGTGCTATGCACACCTCTGTGTACCTTCATACACCTCTGTGTAAATAAGTTAAGCATGGACAGAAATGGGGTTACTTTCCTCCATTCCTGTGATATCTCACAAACATGGAGCAAAAAAAGTAAAACAGTTTTGCACCCTGTACTAGAACCCAGGACCATCTATACTCCAGCCCTACATATACACGTGCTGCCACAGGAATAGTTACATGACAAGTACAGGGAAATTCCAGTATGAAAAAAATCTCTGCATGTACGGCAGCTGCAAGGTCCCAAACCAAACGTAATCCAAAGCAAAATTAGACCAGCAGACTGTGGCAAAACCAATATTTAATGTTATGTGCTACAAACACATAATATTACAGGAGAAAGAAACAGACCGGTTTCGGCTAATAAATCACACAGCCTTCATCAGTGTGTAAAACATGAATGAACTCACTCCTTGGTTCCACTTCATATCATCGAAATTTCATTTCATTGAAATTCAAATCATCGAGACCAAATCGTCGAAAACTCATTTTGTCGAAAACTCTTATTATCGAATCTCAAATCATTGAAAACTATAAAGCAACTAGAAATAACGTTCCACAAAGTTTTTACTACATTTATGCAGGGGGGCAAGAACCCCTGCACCCCCCCATGTGGGGGGCTCTGCCCCCCACACCCCACTTAATTAAATATACCAACTCCAAGGTCGCACTACAGTGGAGGAAAAAGGTAATTTCCTAACCCCCACTGTAGTGCGACCTTGGAGTTGGTATATATATATATATATATATATATATATATATATATATATATATATATATATATATATATATATATATATATATATATAAGTACGGGGGTGTGGGGGGGGCAGAGCCCCCCACATGGGGGTGCAGCGGGGCTTGCCCCCCCTGCATAAACATAGTAAACAGTGTCTGGGATGTTATTTCTAGTTGCTTTATAGTTTTCAATGATTTGAGATTCAATGATATGGGTTTTCGACGAAATAAGTTTTCGACGATTTGGTCTCGATGATTTGAATTTCGATGAAATGAAATTTTGATGATATGAAGTGGAACCCACTCCTTATATAGTCAAATAATAACAACATGTTACTGATTAAAGATGCTCATTTAATCCAGGTACAAACAAACCGCCCAGCTTAATAATCCATTTTTTCTCCTTTTTATTCAGCATCTCATGCCAGCCTGACTTATTGGATCTCATGCCCAAAATCTGATCAATAATTATAAAGTTGAAGGAAGCATTTTTATGTACTGTGGTATGTTTATACAGGGCATTGGTAATTCTTTGATGTTTAATATCACAAAGGTGATCAGAAATCCTAAATTTCACCGGCCAGGATGTTTGCCCAATGTAGAAAGCTGAACAATTGCAGGTAGACAAGTATATCACCCAATCTGTGTGGCAATTGGCAAGAAAAGAAATGTTGTATACCTGACTAGTGTTTTTACTAAAGATTTCTTTATATTTCATCTTATTTCTTTTTTATTCTTCTGCAGTTAATCTCTTTATCTGTTTTACCTCCTTTCTTATCTTAAAACTCTGTCATTTGTACTCCCCATTATTTCTTTCATGTCTTTAGAGTAAACTATATAATCAATTTCAGTCTTAAAAATTCATCTTTTATATGTCCATCCTCTATTCCTTCCTATTTTTAAAACTCCAGATTGTATTAATTCCCTGAATATCTTACTATCCTGTGTAATTTTCCCTTTTCTTTCTTCAATTAAAAAAGTACAATTAAAATCTCCTGACATCACTACTCATATATTTACTAACACAATTTTTGATCTCTTCAAACAACTATTTTCTCTTGTCATTTTAGTATATACATAAATCTCTATCAATATTATACTCTTTTATCTCATTCTCATATCATATATCACTACCCTTCCTGGTACTACTATTGTTACATCTAAAATTCTTATTTCTGCATTTGTATAAGAATTCCTATTTCAGAACATGTCTCTTTTCCTACCAACCAAACAATTTGCTCCCCCATCCCCATATTACCTATATTTTCGTTTTTTTTTTCTTCTTTGCTACACGTGGTATCTAGCAAGTAAACAAAAACCCATGTTTTAGACCATTCCACCAACACCAAACCTCTAATATAATTTCTAATGTTATTCACATTTCATGCTAGAATTTCAATATCATTATTTTCCATTTTTTTAATTATTTTTCTTTCAGTACATATTTTTATTTTCCTTCTCCTAAGCTCCCAACTAATTGATTTTCACCATCTTCTTCTTGTTCTTCTCCTGTCTCCATTTCTCCATCTTCTTCCTTTCCACATTCTAAAATTACAAATGTGCTCTTTTCCTGTATCACTTTCAACTATTTCTTCTCTAACTACTCCTTTATATTTTAATATTTCTTCAATATTCCCTTCCCCGTACCATCTTCTATTTCAACATCTTCTCTAGTATTTTCTACTGCTTGACTTTCTTCTGAGCTTTTTTCTTCATCTATTTTTTCTTTTCCAATATGGCACAGTCAAACCAACCAGAAGTGTTCAAGTTCTTTACATTTTCTAGGCTACAATTGTTTTTTTTTTTTTGCTATATGCTCCATCTCCCCACATTGCCCACACTTTTGTTTGTTATTTGTTACAGTCTCATACTAAATGATGTTGATACCCACAGAATAAAAACATAGTTTAGGTTGTTCTCAATACCTAACAAATCATCTCTTACCATTCATAGTTCTTGTATTTGAAAAATGTTGAATTTTCCATTCCTTAGCATCCATTGTTACCAACAGTTCCAAAACCCCAGGCCATACATTTTTTCATCACATATTTTTTAATGTCATGCACTTTATTAGTGAAAGAAAACACAGGTTTAACTTATGCTCATTCATATCTGAGGTGCTAAATTGCACATTTATTTTCTTTTTTAGTTGTAGTCCCAAGCTCTGAAATATTCTTTCCATGGTGGTACTGTAGTCCTTTTTTTTAGTCTCAGTTATAATTTTTTTGCAGGAAGTTAAAGCTTTAAAATATCACTTCACATACATTTTCAGCTCCTAAATGAATTGTGTTCTTATGTCTTTAGTGTCAAACCCTTGTGACAAAATAATACTACCCATAATGTCATACCAGTTCACACTGCCATCAACAATTCTTTTTATTCTTGCCATTGGCCTTCTTCTCTGTGGCTGTTGAGAAAGTAAAAATGTTTGTCCCCTCTCAGTTACTTCTTTAGTTCTTCCTTGCCTTGTGACATATGCATAACTTTGTCTTTCTTGTAACAAAAAAAGCATGTTGCAGAAGTAAATTCTGAAAACTGGCTACTCCACCAGTGAGAATATATCATGTGTTTTACCTTAACCAGCTATTGCTTATTATTCCAATCTCTTATTTTCTTACTCTTGTAATACTCTCTCCACCATGTTACTCTACCACACTTCCTTGCTTCCCTTTTTCTCTACCTGGTTCATAAAATCTACTAGCACTTATGTCACCAGTTCTTCATTTTCCAACTCTTTAACAGTTATTTCACCTCTTTCTCCTTCCTTCATTAAGTTCTCTACTGCCTTTTGCTCCAGCTCTGCTGCACTCTCCCCCATCTTGGAATTCCTGCAATTGCAATAGCAACCCTCCAGCACCACCTAGCAGCTCCAGGGTGTACTTCACTTCCTCTCCTCCAAAGGGTAGGTATTTTCTATTTATATATAAAAAACTCATTGACAACATATTTACATATTTCAAAATATGTACAAACGTATAAAGATATAGATAAACAAATATATTTACACATATTCATAATTTTCCTTATAGCCCTACTAAATTTTCATCCCTATTAGATTCTCACTCCTTTTTCCATAATCATCATCTGATTTTTGCTTAATATTGTTGCTAAAATCCATTTACCATTAAACATCATTTCATTTACTTTTTCTTTCTATATAACCCGTATGATATAAAATAACTCATCTATTCTTTTAACATATTCCTTATGTCTATTCTTATAATATCCATATTTAATCATATCCATATTTATTTTATCCATATCTTCAAAAAAACTTTTCTCCATAGCTTTTTGCTCTTTTACATTTTAAAAAAAACACATGTTCAGATAAACCTTTACTTTCCTCTTTATTTAAAGCCACCCCTATCACTTCTAGACACTAATTGTGCAAATTATTAATTATTTTATCTCAACTTTATATTTTCGCAATTATGATAATGTCATCTGCCTATGTTGATAGGACTGGAATTCTTAACCCTTCAGGAGTTATATATCCACCTCTTTCATTTTGAAATTTATTTCACATATTATCATATTCATTACTAATGCGAATAGTATACAACTCACTGAGCACCCCTGTCTTACACCACACTTCATATACACCTCCAGACTTAACCAGTCATTTAGAAGGATTTTTACTTTATTATTGTTTTACACTGACATACATCATTTCCCAACTCTCTCAATTATATTATATTCTTTCATTATTCCCCATAGAATGTCATGTCCAATTGTATCAAATACCTTAATAGGATCTCCTATCATGATTTTTGCTTCTTACTTTCTAATCATAATGTCATCCACAATCTCTCTATCATAAATAATTCTTCACAACCATTCCCCTTTATACTATATATACTATATTCCATAATATTTTCCAATTTAGTTTGAAATCCCTTTTGTAATATTTTCATAAAGATCTTATAATCATTTTTACTCAATACTATCAGTCTCCAGTTTTTAATTGTCTTCTATTTTTAAGTATTCCACTGCATAATTCTTTATACATACAAACCTCATTTAACCATTCATTTAAAAATTTTAAAAATATCTTTTGCTAATTCCTTACATTTTTATACATTGTCTGTCCTATTTCATCTGGTCCTGCAGACAAATCTATATTTACTTGTCCTAATACTTTAATAGGGTTCATATAAAGAAGTCTCCTTTTCCAACTCTTCATTCTCCTTTTTGTTTAACTTTTTTACTTTCCATGTTTTTTCACTGCATTCTATTTTCTTTAAACATTTTTTGTACATACTGTGCTACAGTATTCATTATCTTTTCCTTAGTTATTTTATTTCTCCTTTTATATTTTTATTCTCTCATTGCACTACCATCTTCCTTTACTAATCTGCTTAAGTAAATCAGTACTTATATAACAGTTCTTGTATTTTTTCTCAATTTCTTTTGTATTTTTTTCTTTGTCAAAGTACTTTTCTATCATTGTGTTCTAAATCTTCCAATGTATGACTGTGTGTTCTTTTATATTTTTCTGTTTGTACTTCTCTCACATCATGTTGCCACTGTAGAAACAAAAAAAACTTTTTTTTATATTTTCATCTCGCATTCAGACCAATTTTTATAAAATGTTCTCATAGTAATATGATCTTTCCATGACAATCTCTTTTATTCTTCACTCCATCCTTCCAAATTTAGCCTTTTTATTAATTTGCCTATTTTTATAAATTCTTTGTTTTCTTTTATCTCCAGCCATATTGCAAGATGATCAGAAAATCCTGTTTCAGCTACCTCCCCTTCTGCTATATCTAAATTTTTTGATACTATACAATAATCAATTTCAGTTCTATAAATACCCCTTTGTAAGTCCATGAATTTCCATCCCAAAGTTTTATTTACCACATCTTGTAACTTCTAACATTTTTCTACCATCATTTCCTGTTTTTTATGCTTGCCAGTTAAATGACAAAGTCTCCTGTTTATTATATTATTCATATTTATCAGTACATAGTCGCAAATCTGATGAAATGAGCTTTCCATTTCTTTATAATTGGTATAAGCATATAATCTTGTAATTCAATATATTTGTTTTTTTCCATTTTAAATCTGCAATGGTTAATCTTCCCATTTTTACTGAAGTTACATCTAATATTTTTTACTTTATTTCTACAGAATATGGCTATTACAGAACATCTCTCATTTCTCAAATTCCAGATTATCTTTCCTTCCCATAGTTTCTCTGTTTGTAATCTTTCTACACTTGTTAAAAAATTGTGTGTCTTCTAATATAATTACATCTTCATCACATATATTATACCATTCCAAAATCCCAATTCTTCTTACTATATTCTTAATAATATTCACATTCACAGAAAACACTCTAAATTTTTATTTTCCCTTTTCTTTAGATTCTTAGTTTCATACAATCATAGCTAAATACTAGGCTAGCTGTCTTAATAGGCCATTCTAAGCCTAGTCTATTTCCCTTCCAAATGTGAGAATCAGATAGTGTACCTTGTGTCTGTGAGACAAACACCTTAACTATTATACCAACCCCCAACCATTGGTTGTATGTATTATTTTTCATTAATTTCCTTACTTTTTTCTTTTGTACTTATCCCTTTAAATGTTCTTTTTCTCTCTTATACCCTTTTACCAATGGAATTCTTTTTTACTATATTCCAATTTATTTCTTCTTCACCACTTATTTCATGGTCTTCTTCTATGCCCTCTTTATTATTTTTTCTAATCTAATTTTTTTCTATTTCTACTACTTCTAAAATGTCTTCTCTTTGTCCATTTTCTTCTTTTTTCCATACTCATATTTTCATTTTACAAATCATCCATAAATGTCTAATTTTGTTACATTTATAAAGTTTCAGTTCACGTTTTTGCATAATGTTCCAATTCCCTACAAATATAAAATTTTCTTAGGATCATAGGAGATTACTAGGCTATCAACCTGGAGGTCATTTTAAGGCTAGCATTTTCATCCCACTGTAATATCATAGAAATGCTAGTCAATACCCAAGAGTGCATTTAGTGATGACCACCCATGTCCAGGGAGGTTGTGGGCTCTACCCCTGGTAAGAATCTATGGTGCCCCATCCACTCATCCAGGTTCCTTTTGAACAGTGTCATAGAGATGCTCTGTTTCACTTGAATTGGTAGCCTGTTCCAAAGATGCAGCAGTCGCTGGGAGATATAGCTGTCCCTTCAGCATGTCTTATTCAAGTCACAGGCCATATTTAGGTCCCTGGAGCAGGCAACCCTAGTCCCGTTTGATTTATGGATATGAAGCAAGTTCATTAGTTTGGGTTTTGGATTGCTCTGTATGCCAGGCATAACTCTCCCCTAAGAAGTCTATACGATATGGAGTATAGTGACAGGGAATTTAGTTGATCTGTGTAAGGCACATGCTAGAGCCCCTTGACGTTCTTTATTAGAAACCTCTGAGGTCTCTTTTATTACAGTTACTAATCAAATGTCCTCCCCCCCCAAAAAACATGCTTTGGGTTGTCCCTGGTGTTTTGTAACACCCCTATTCTTCTCCACATTTATCATGGTTGGTATATATATATATGACTTTTTCTCTTTCTATTTATAATATAATATTACAATTCCATCAACCAGTCTATAAAACCCTTTTATCATAAACTGTTATAATGTCCTGTACTTCTTTACGTAACATTTTTAAATCTCCTTTCCAAGTCTTTCTCTCCAGCTCTATTTGAAATCATACATGTATTTTCTTTTTTGTTTCCCTGTTAAATGCTGTCATCACATAAAGATTCTTATAGTCTTTCTCTTTTCACATTCTCAAAGAAAGTTTACCATTAAAAAACAGTATCAAATATAATGTCACAGACTGTCTCTTTTTAATAAGAATAAACACTCTTACCTCATGTGCCTTTACACCCAAAGAAGCTATTAAATTGCATCACACTTCATACCTTTCCATTTCTTTGTTTTCTTTACTTTGAATCCTTACCATGTACTTCTGTTTTTCAGTTTCTACTGCCTCTTTTCTGTAAAATTGTTGTCTTCTTTTACTTTTTCTGCACATGTTTTCTTTTCCATCTCACTGCTATTCTTCAGAATTGTCTCTGCAACCTCCTTTCATAATTTTTTCCAAAATGTCCTGCCAGGAAATGGCTCCTTCATTTTCTGGATCACTCTGCTTCACTACTTCTTTGAAGAAATCATCCTGCAACTTCCCGACTGAAGGGCAGTAATTATATATCCTTCATTTGCCAACTCATCTCCATCAAACAGATTTCTTTAAAACAACTCTTCTGAATCATCCATGTGTTCTCCATTCATGATATTGCCTTTCTCCTCCATTTCTCTCACCTCTCCATTATCTCCTTATCTGTCCATCTGCATCCCCATTTCCCCAGGCTGCCTCTGTGCCTGGAACAGAAACAAGAAGTACTCATGCAAAATGGGTCCCACTCACAACAATGGTGATAAGTGGAATTTCCCCAGTCACCTGGTCAAATTCCCCCCAGTCATTATGAATACCACCTTTGGTCACTCTGAAGAGTGGCCATGTGCCTAGTAGGTCTACAAAATGTATAAATAAATAAACATATAAATTATGGTTGCCACTATATCTCAGTTATCTCATTACATAGTTGTACTTTATTTTAGTGTATCAAAATCATTAAGTGTATACTTATTCTATCTCAATGGACGTTCAGCTGTAAAGTGATCTTAGTGTTTTTTCCCAGAATCCACTCCACGCTCCCTTTAGATGAATCATGCTAGATGTAAAGGAATCGTTATTTTTTATCTTTCATGTAAATAGAATGGCAGTAGTGTGAGTCACAGGTATCTTGCACAGCTCCTTGAACCTATTTTCATTTCATTGCTCTAATTTGTGTTCTCAAACAGCTCTTACCTCTTCAAAAGTAGTTGTAAATGCCGGACAAAATAAACTAGTTGAATTGCATGTTTTACAGCTTGCAGTTTTTAGTCCAAATGCTGTCAGACCCTCTCTCACATTCTTCTTCTTGAGGTGTCAACTATCATTGTAATCCAGAAGCTGTTGACTGACCACTCTTGTTTCGAGTTCAAATAACATTTAAAAGACATTTGAACTACTCTGTTACTCACCAGTGCCTGCAGTAAGATGTATGTTTTATCTTGAATGATGGCAAAATGTGCTGTTTTGTTTAAAATATTTTCTTTACAAAAATGAGTCTAACTATCTTTTCTATTATATGGGCTAATTATATTTTTTCTCTTTCTACTGAGGCACAAATGTCTTTGTGCATAGCATTTCCCCACCTCTCTTGCACTGGCAACTACACCCATGACTTGTTACAGTGTAGCAAACAACACTTAATTCAAATCATAATTCTTGAGCATGACAAATGAAGTTTGGCGACAAACTAAGCTGTCCCAGGACATCTTCATGGGGGGAGTAGGTTAATATTTAAGAGTAGTTAAGTGGGTTGGGGAGGTGAAAGGGTTAAGTGGAGGCAGGGATGGTTGGGAGGAAGTGAGATAATGATGGTGAGGGGCTTAAGAGGTTTAGTCTAGTGTAGATGGGTTAAGCAGTCACATTTTGGCGTGAACTTGCTACATGTAAGTTCATGTCCTGACGACCAGTGGGTTCCTTGGTTTGGTGGTGGAGATAAGGAGGTGAGTACCTGGGGTATAGGGTATGGTTAGAGGTGTGCAGGTTAAAGTGATGCCTTTTAAGTATAGGGACAAGGCATTCAGGAGAGTTGTGGTGTATGGTAGTAGCTAGATGATGGTGGTTATGGCAGAAAGAACATGAGGATTATGATCCCCTACAGTACCCGTCCGTTCAGTTTTGTGGTTGGGGGTTGGAGGGTAGGGGCAGGATAGGTATTTATCCATTTAGTATGTCCTGCTTTTAGGCCTTAAAGTGTGATCATGTCCGCTAGGTCAGGCCTTAAAGTGTCATTGTGTCCACTAGGCTGGTATGCGTTGGTGGTTAGTGTTTTTGCGGTCAGGGCCTCCTTTTCACGGGAGTCATTGAGCTGGTGTTTCTTTGCTTCAGTTTGTGGTAGGCTGCATGCACAGTGGCAGCAAGGGATCATTGCAGCCGTTAAATGCTGGCTGGCAATATAGCAAAAAAAAAAAAAGTTTTGCAAAAAAGCAGGTAAACAGAATATCCGTTAATTGAACAAGATCAGTGTCTGCAGCTTGGCCTCAGAGGTGTTGGCCACTGGTGGGTTGGTGGGTGCAGAAGGACAGGAATGCTGGGGACATCATCATATTTTGAAGGGTTTACTATCGAAATTGCGATCGCCCATCGTCGAAACCACTAACACGAACTCCGAACAGCGACTGTTGGGATGTCGAACACTGATATTCCGAAATGCAAAATCTTGCCCCCCATTGGACCCATGATAGCACTTGTTTTGTGGTGTAGCAGTCGGAAATGTCGACGTTCAGTGTTGTAGTTCGATATCTTGAGGACTCGGCATTACAGCTTTCGCATAAAGGAGTCGACAGTGTGTACATTCGACGATGGGCAATCGCAATTTCGATAGTAAACCATTTTGAAGAAAGCAGAAACAAGCAGTATGTATTGAATTTCTCCTGTTTATTAACCGCCAGACTACTGTCTGATGTCAATTGTTGCCTGGGTTTATTTGCTGAGCATCCAGGTTTTGGTGCATGTGGCAGTGTCTCTCTTCTGTCAATGGAGAGAGGGAAAAAAAAAAGTCCGGGGCTGTTTGGGTTTGGCATGGGTGGCAGGTTGGGTGTGGGGATTTTGGTCGGCATGTTTCTCTGCTGTTCGGATTGTTGGCCTTCTGTTACTGGAGGATTTTGGGTTGTGGGCTGCAATGTCACAGTTCAGCTCTTGGTGGGTTTTTGTAGTCGCTGGCTGGAGGGGGGTTCTGAGTGTCTGAATTTGCCTTGTGGATACTTGAAGGAAGTTGGTCGTTTTCTCAGTGATGGTGGGGGCGGAGGATGGCAGTTGCAGCACAGATGGATGCTCCCTTCGAGTCAAATTTGTGTGTTTCTTTAAGATAGTTTATCAGGCTGTTGCTAGACAGCGGCTGTCAGCAGGAATTGAAAGGCTTGGTGTCTGCCTTAGGAAACTCCGATGTGGTCAATATAAAGCATCAGCGTTAAATGTAATGATAGGTTCTAATGGTTATAGACAAGGTGTCTGCAGTTCCTGCATGTACAACCAGTTAATAATAATTGCAACAGCAAGTTGCTTTCCATGTGAAGAGTGTAAATTTAGAGTTAAATCCATGACCGGGGCAGGCTCTTTCAAATTAAGCATAACATTAAATGGGGAATTACAGTATGCTGATGGCCGGAGGTGTAGAATGGACTGTGTCTTCAGTAAGGTCAGGTTAATGCAAGCTTGTTGTCCAGTCACATTTACATTACAAGTGCAATATAGTAGACTGCTAGGGGTCAGAATGCCTGGATCGCTGGAGGTTTTTGTTGTTTTGGGCTGCTCCTTCCGAAGTTTGTGGTTACTAAGGTCAGCATATAAGTTGCAAAACTAATTTTCAACTGGAAGGTATGGTATGGCTGCTGACTTAAATCATTACCTATGTGGAGTTCAAGGTTCTACCAAGTCCCAGAGGTGGGGAGGTAGAAAATTTGGAGATGAAGTTAAATGGCAGTTGAGAATGGGAGACAATAAATATCTGGGTCTCTGCAAAACAATATTAATTGTGTTTGAGCAGTAAAAGTAATTGTGTGCTTTTAATTTTATAACAAACATTTGCTGTACTTTAGAGTATGTAAGTGATGGTAGGGATTTTCATTTTCATTACTCAGTTCTGATAATGCTGTTGTAAACAAAAGTATGCTGCTTTTTGAATAAAAGTGGTGCCTTTATGGCATTGATTGTCTTATGTGTTGCATTTTGGAATTTTGTTACACAGTTTTGGCAAGGTTCAATTGCTAACGTGGCTTTGCGAGGTAATACTATTACTGTCGGTGTTGTGTTTTTTGATTCAGGTGTTAGCTTGGGGTTGTGCGGTGGATGTTCTGATGCTTAGAGGCACTGGGGGAGGGCCTGCGGCCTAGGGTTGCAGTATGGGTGCTGGATGTTCACGAGCTTAGGAATGACTGTTAATGGCTGCACATGCGCAGTCAGGCATTGCATCTGCCCGTGGTTTTCAACACTACAAATTCTCACTGGAAATACTTGTTTTATTGTATGCACATGGTGAAAGCAATGTGGTCAAAACACTGCTTTGATATATGTTGCATCGCCTTTGCGTCGCCTTTGCTGATGTGTAGCTGTCAACAATAACTGATTTGTGTGGGTAACAGGCTGTAGTTCTTCAGAAGAGCCAGAGACAATCAACATGTGTATATACACACACACACACACACACACACACACACACACACACACACACACACACACACACACACATATACACACACACACATACAGACACAAACACACACAAAAAAAAAAAATTAACTAATAGACTCATTGCCGAGCATGCTGTGCATTTTACACTGCACTAAGGGAATTGCCTAGCATGCCTCACAATTTGCACTGCACTAAGGGAATGATTGATTACGTACCGTACCTCATGTAAATTGTATGTCAATTTTATTACTCAGAGATGGGTGAAAGGCAAGGGCATTTTGCTGTAAGGAAGCTGTTTTGATGTTTGTGAGCAGAGAGGTGAGGCTTTCCTAAACTGCAAAATACTAACTATAATTCAGGAGCATGGAGGATGGGGGGGGGCAGACCACAGCTGTGGGGAGTGTGGGGTAGTTTGGTGCATGGTGAGCATGGAGTGGTGGGTGCTTTTGTGGGCTGGGCTGCTTCATCAGACAGTGGCTTGGCCCGCGGGGGTGCTCGGCGTTCTGTGTTCATTGTGGATTGGACTGTTTTGCATTCTCTGCGGCCGTAGTCTGTTGCTTCCTTTATTTTATGCTTTTGGATTATGTTTTGGAAGTACAGTTTACCAGCATCACTTGTTTTGTACTTTTCTTACTAACTATAATTGTATGAAATATATTGAACAATACACATTGAGGTTCTTCATGCTGTTTTGGAGTGCACCCGGCATCTGAACTAGTGCTTGGAAAGTTATTTATATATGCTTGCACTCAGGGTGGATTTCAATTGCTGACTACTTGTTTGTTCTTAGTTAAAGATTTTTAGTTCATATCTTTCAGAAAATTCATGCTAAACCAAAATCTAGTATTCTATCAACTTTCTGGGTAAAAGCAATGTTTGAAATTGTCACAAATTTTGAGCCTTTGTCCCCCTTTTTGTTAATGATGTGGCCCAGATTCTTTGCTTTAAGAGTTGTAGAATGCAGGTTAGTGATTTCTGTATAGAAATAGACAGAATGCTATGGACCTAGTATGGCATATTAACAGCCTCAACTGGAGAGGTTAAGCAGGTTTAAAAAAAAAAAAAAGTAGGAAGGGAGCGCTAAGTCATACTTACATTTGGCAGAGAGGGGAATATTGTACTGGGTCCCCTTGATAGCACGGTAAGCTGCCATCTGTTCTACATTATATTGTAATAAAGATGATAATCCCAGCGAAACAACAAAATTGCAAAATAAATGAGTAGATGGAATAGGATAAGATAACACTTTAATTTATTTTGATAAAAATAGGCTTTGTCAAAAAAATAAGTGTTTCCGCACAGTATATCTGTATTCCCATGCTCATTCTACATTATATTGGTTAGTGATGGACATCCTGCATATCCATAAAAAAAACAGCACCAGAATTAGCCATTTTAAAGACGTAAAGCATGCCTGTGATATAAATAGGAACTGCTGGAGGGATAGTTATATACCCCCAGAGAGGCTACTCGATCTGTGGAACAGGCTTCCCATGCATGTGAAACACAGTTGTCCTTGAAAAGGTCTTAGAAGGTGTTATTTGGGATGTGTGTTATGTATTTCTGATGTTTTACATTTCCTTTTCTTTCTTGCAGATGGGGTGTTGGAACGCTGCAGTTGTAATTTGGAATAGGTGGGTATAAGGTGGAGCTTCTCGTTACTATTAGAGGTTTTAATTTTGTCCTTTTCTTTCTAGGTGGTGGTGTGACAAGTACCAGGGGTGGCGCTACACAGTGAATTCTAAGATGATGAAAGCAGTGGTGAGCAAAGATGTTATGCATGGGGAGTGCAAGATGGCAACAGTTATTGACTGAAATTGCTAAAGGGCAGAATGCATCATGCGGTGGCTTGAAAGGGGATTGAAAGGGGATCTGAAAGATGGGGTCTTGAAACACTGTGGCTGTAGTTTGAAATAGGTGGGTATAAGAGGGAGCCTTCTCCTTACATATTAGAGGATTTACTTTTGTCCTTTTCTTTGTAGATGATGGTGTGACGAGTTCCAGAGGGGGGATACAGTGCATTCCAGATGATCATGCTTTGGTGTTGAATAAGCAGTGGGGTCATTGGACAATGCTGAGGAGGCAGATGGGATGTGCAGAGTGGATTTTACGTGGGCTAAAGGAACGTGGACTCAGCAGGCAAGATTGAAGGTGGAGGAATGGGGCATCTGAATGGGATGAAAGAAGTTCGGTTTTCCAGTAGTGCAGCTGAATATGTAGTCACAAGGTAATGTTTTGTTTGTGTGAAATTGTTGGGGAGTATCAGAATTGAACTTCACATTGTATTGTTAGCTGGGGTCTTCCTTGCTAGGGGTCGTGTAGTGTTCGGGTTGGGGTTGAGTATTCTTGCTCCAGTGGCAGGTGAGGTTTTGGTAAGCATTAGGTAATTGCCTAGGGCTGGTAATGTCCGGGTAATTATTGTACACCAAATGATGTCTGGCTTGACCCTTCACTTTATGAGATGTGGATTGAAAAATTTTGGGTAGAAGGGAGGAGGAAACAGCCTGGTCAGGCTGATTGGCAGAGAAGAGAGATAGGCTTGCCCTCTTCTGTTCCCCCTCTGATGTCTGGATGTTCATTTCAAGGATCTGGAGAAAGCAAATGAGTAGTTGGAGAAAGCTTGCTCAATAGATAAGCAAGCTGAGGTAAGGATGGTGTTTATCTGGTGGATGGTAATTCAATGGATGGTGTATGACGTGAGTTGGGATGCTGCTTCATAAGTAAAGTAAGTGAGCAGAGTTATGGACCCTGCTTGTTGGGCAGGGTGAGTAGGTATGCTGCCCTGAGTGAATGGTGTATGAAGTGAGATGGGACACTGCTTCATAAGTAAAGTGAATAGAGGTATGGACGCTGCTTAGTGGGGCAGGGTGAGTAGGTACGCTGCCCTGATTAACATTACAAGGATGTTATGCTGTATTTGGTATCAATTATATCATGAATAGTTGTAATTAATAAAGTTGGTGATCAAAGCTATGTTATGGAAATCTAATAAAGGTCATCAAATATCATTTGGTGTGATGTGTGTTATTGAAGGGGACCAGGACAAATTAGCTATTTTTCTGTGTTGAAACATTGCCAGGATTTGAAAGATTATGACATTCATTGTTTTAATAGGGAAATAGTCTTTTATTTTTAACAGTGGATTATGGGTGCATTGCTAGTATGTATCAAGTACTCTGTACATTAGTGTTAGGGTGTTTTGATGAGGTTTTTTTTACATGTTATACATGCTTCTCCAACTAGCTACTGTGCCCCTATTGCCCCCTGGTATGAAAAGGGGCCTGGAGACACCACTACACTCAGGGCTATGTTAATGCATATACTGACATTTACTAGTTATTTCTTCAACCAGCTATGTGAAACGTCTCATATGAATACAGTTTTGTTCAACCTGTCTTCAGAATATATTTTTCTCAACTTCTTTCTGCAACATAAGGAGGGGGACTAGATGGTTAATGTTATTCCTTTTTTAACAGTGTTCAAAAACATTTAGAATGGGAGAACAAATTACATAACAGCTAAAGATTATGGAATGTTTAATTTTATAGCAAGGAAAGGCAGAATGAAAGCATTGCAACTGCCTGGCCACAATCATATTTTCTGTCAAGCACTTTTGAATGAGACATTTACACTAAATATCAGCAGCAGCTCCTTTTCCACATTTTCTATATGGAGTGAAGGTGTTATGTCATTTGTTGCTATCTCTCCCTATTCAATGCTACTTTCCTATCTTCTTTGACAGTCATGCTTGACTGCCGCAGATCTTCACTCACACAATCCATCCATCTCTTTGCTGGATGCCCTCATTTTCTCTTCCTTTCTTCCTGTATATCCCAAATCTTCTTCACCAGACTTTCTTCTGCTTTCCTGAACATGTACCTGTACCACTGTAATCTGTTATTTTTTGAACTTTTCTGCAACTGGAGCTACGTTGGCTTCTCCTGCCAGCTTGGTTGATATGGGCATCCTGAGACAGTGTAGCAACTGCCTCATGTACATGGACAACCTTCTACTACCACCATCTAGGAACACAATTTGTGAGAGATGCAATTACATTAAGAACCTAGAGTCTATGCTCTCTCCTTCACAAGCCAGTATATCTGGCACTGAGAAGGTTGTCAACACAATCACTACACCTCAAACACCACCCACGACTATACAACACACACCCTTATATGCGGAGGTTCTCAGCAATAGCAAACCCAAACAAAGAAGACCTCAGAGGCAAAAACACAGGCAAGCTCCACAACTCTCCACACAACATACCACGCATAGTCCACACACTTGTGCCTCGCAACCACTAAGGCCTAACCATAAACCCAGAATATTAGTCACAGAAGACTCCATTGTGAGACACACAGATGTGCCTCTCACCAGGCTGGATAAAGAGAAAGTCACGGTTAGCTGTTTTTGTCAGGTGCCAGAATCTGCCATATCACACATGCACTCAAGTCTCTCATCAACAGGTACAGTTATGACTCTGTCATAGTCCATGTTGGTGTGAATGACTTCAGATGTACCTCTCTGGACTATATGAAGAGAGACATGATTGAGCTTACTGAATATGTGTCCCAGGCAGGTATGTCCCTAGCCTTAAGCAGTATTCTACTGTCACCCAGAATGATGTCTCAATGCAAACAGAAAATGACTGACTTTAACAACTGGCTTAGATTCTGGTGTCATTCCAGGGGGATTCAGTACCCAACAGCCTGGGAAGATATGCTTGACAAACCATGATGCTTTGCTAGAGATGGCCTGCATCTGTCTCACTTGGGCTTCAGGCTTCTGACAAAGGCCCTTGCCTCCCCCCAGTGCCTTTTTTAGGAAAAGTCATGAGGCTGATACTTCCAACATAACAATTTCAACAAAATGCAAATTAAAGGTCATGTTGCTAAATGCTAGGAGTCTAAACATGAAACTGCACTCATTGCAAGCATTCTTAATCCTGGAAGATGATGACATTTGTACAGTCACATAAACCTGGTTCAAAGCTGTGAACAGCACCCCAGCTTTAACCTGGTTACTCATCCTATCATACAATCAGACACTAAACTGTGGGCAGCAAAGCCAAAGGAGGTGGGAGTTTCAATATATATTAAAGACACACACTTCCAGGCTGGTCAAACAGTATGACACACAGGAGACACTCCAGGTGCAGTTAACCATTGGTAAGAGCCCTATTCAAATCATAGCTACCTACGGGCCCCCAAATTTGAATCAAGATGCCTACTCCACCTATCTGGACCTCTTTGAATCTATCAAGATTCAATCCTTTACCTTTATCCTGGGAGACTTTAACTACCCAACCATAGATTGGAAAAACTACTCATACCAAAACACAAATGCCCAGAGATCCCTTGATTTTATCAATGCAAATGCCTTGTAACAGCTAGTTGATACGCCCACACGAGGTGGCAGTATCTTGAACTTCGTATTAACCCACATGAGTAACCACTGCAGCACCCCTACAGTATCATTCTTCCTGGCAAGATCCGACCATAAAGTGGTCACTTTCAAAGTCACCATCTCCCCTGACCCCCCTCTAGCCAAGGTCAAACAAAAAAACTTCTCCAAAGCTGATTACAACCTCCTGAGGGAACGTATAAACAGTTTCACAGCCCCCTCCCCCTCTGTAGGAACTGGCACCAATGCCCAAATCTACACAAAAGTACTATATGAGCATTTATACAGATGTATGGAATAAGGAATACCTGACAGGACAAAATCGTCCTCCGCTAGGAAGAGTAAACCTGTCTGGTGAACTTCTGCAATAAATAAACTATACAAAAAAAGGAAAAATAGCTGTCCAGGACCAAGAAGGACCAGGTGCTCATTTCGAACCAATCTCTCCTTAGCCTGAACAAGCAAATGGAGTACTAGTAAAATCCTCTAAAGCCAACTGTGAATCCAAATTGGCCACATCTACTAGAGACAATCATAAGGCCTTCTTCACTTATGTCTGCAATCTCAAAGGATACACCCAGATCTGTTCAGAACTGGTGGACAAGGATACCACATACACAAATGCTGTAGATATAGCCAACCTACTGGATGACAGACTCAGTGAAAACTTCACCCCTGGCTCCCCCATCACTAAATCAGGACATCCTCAATACCTACCCCCCACCCATTATCTCTAGGGAACAGGTTATCACTGCCCTCTCAACGGCAAAAAATACAGCCTCCATGGGACCCAATAACATCCCAGGCTGCATCCTACATGTACTCTGGTATGAACTTGCAGCACCTTTAGGTGCTCTATTCAACCAAAACCTGAGTCCTGGCTTTGTCCCAGCAAAGTGAAAGACAGATACTGTCATCCCTTTGCACAAAGGTGAAGCATCCACCAATCCAGGAAATTATAGACCCATCAGCCTAACTAGCCTGATCTGCAAGGCCATGGAATGGATTATCATGGACCTCATTAACAATGACATTGGCAATCTCCAAACACTCAATTCCACACAGTTTGCCTTTGTCAAGGGGAGGTCATGTCTGTTAAATCTGGCCAACTTCTTTGAGACAGTCACCAAAGCCATGAGCGAGGGGAAGATTGTGCACACTGCCCACCTTGACCTGACCAAAGCCTTCGACACTATTCTCCACTCAGACATAATAGATACTCTCAACTAGGCATCAATCCATATGTTACCAGATGGGTAGCAAACTGGCTCACTGACAGAACCCACCTAATTAAAATAGGGGAAGCCACCTCAATCAGTTGACCCGTAATGAGTGGTGCACCCTAGGGATTGGTCTTGGAGCTTCTGTTATTTAGGATATACTTCTCTCAGGTGCAGGCCAAAACCAGTGGGCTATGGCTGTCCAAGCTTGCAGAGGTCTGCAAGCTGGGCATGGTCATCAGTTCTATAAAAAACACAAAGCAGAAATGACTGGAGCGGAACAAATGCAATGTCACACCAAGCAGGTAAAATGCATGTTTTTAATGGTGTGGCATTGCATTCGTTCTGCTCCATTCATTTCTGCTTTGTGTTTTTTATAGCATGGTCATCAATTCCCCAAGTGATGTGGATGTCCTCCAAGAGGGTCTCATCCAAACAAATGACTTGTGCCAGAATCATGGCCTTAAGCTGAATGTCAGAAAATGCATCATCATCCCCCTTGGGAAGAGTGATGTCCCCACATAGTATCAAATTAATAACAATGTCCTAAGCACACAATCAGTTGTGAGGGATTTGGGCACCCAGGTTGATAGCGGCCTGACTTTTGACCACCATGTTGCTTCCATTGTATGGAAAGCTTTCTACATGGCCCACCTCATAAGTAAGAGTATCTCATCCAGGGACAAGGAGGTCATAACATCCCTGTATTCTTCCATTATAAGGTCAATTATTGAATACAACACCCCTTTCGGCATGTACATCATGAAGTACATGCAGCACCTGGACAGACCACAGAGGTTTCTCACCAGGATAATCCAGGGCCTCAAACATCTACCCTATACAGACAGGCTAAAAGCCCTGTCCCTCTACTCAGTTTCATACAGCATCCTCAGAGGTAACCTCTGTCTGGCATACAAAGAAATCTCAGAATCCGCCCTGATGGGACTGCTGCATATCAAGCTCCACTCAAATAACCATCAAAGGCGACCTCATCCTGGTCTGTGACATCAATAGGACTTGCTGGCGGGACAGATTTGTGTCCCAGAGAATCCCCCATCTGTGGAATAGACTCCCTCACCACGTCAAGCAGAGTACCTCATTATCCCTTTTTAAGCACAACCTGGATAACTGGATGGGAAACAGAAAATACACTCCTGGGATTCCACCTATGTCCCTGCTGGACAGGGGTTTTGGGTGCTGACTTGTCTAAGCATGGGCTAAACTCTTGGCTAGGCTTATAAGGGCCTTTGGGCCAATAGCCTAGTAACTTGCTATGATGCTATGATTCTATGATCCTATGATCCTATGATCCTATGTCCTTATTCCTCTGTCTGCCCCACAGTATGCATCTGACCACTGGTCTCAGGCATTTCATTTCCATCACCTCTAGTTTTCCCAGTTAATCTGCGTTTAGTGCCCAGGTTTCTGTACCATACAGCAGCGCTGGTCTCATCACTGTTTTGTACATCTTTCCTTTTAACTTCTTTGGCATTCTTCTGTCATATGCCATACCTAACACTCTGTGCTAGTTGACTGCAGACCTTTGATTCTAGCTTTGACCTCATCATTCAGACTTCCCTTCTCAACCCCCCATCCCAAATACTTGAAGCTGTGAACCAGTTCTACTATGTTCCCTTCTATCTGAATTTTCGACTTCTGATTTCCCCCATTTACTGCCATTACATCTGTCTTATCTATACTCAGTTTCATCCTATTTTGCATTCCATTCCCCTACCCTTTGCTGAAGTTCTTGCTCATAATCTGCCTGTAATGCCACATCTTCTACATACAGCAGCTTTGTTCACTTCTACTTGTTTGCTAATGTAGTCCATCACCAATATGAAAAGCAGTAGGCTCAGAGCTGAACCCTGATGCACACATACTCCCACTGGGAACCCCTCTGTAACACTAAACACTGCTCATACTGTACTTGAGTCAATGGGTCCTTGTACATAGCTTGCACTAATGCCACTAATATTTCTGGGACTTCAAACCACTACAGGACTGCCCAAATCATATTTCTTGGGACCTTGTAATATGCTTTCTCCAAATCTAGGAATGCCCAGTTGTACTCTTTCACTATAAGACCAAACACTGTTTGGACTCGAATCATTGGGTCTTTGTACATAGCTTACACTAATTCTACCAGTGTTTCTGGGACTTCAAACCACTGCAGTATTGCCCACATCAACTTACTTGGGCCCTTGTCATATGCTTTCACCAAGTCTAGGAATGCCCAGTTGGAATCTGTCCTCATTTCTAGCCTCTTCTCAAGTATCTCTCTCACTGCAAATATTGGGTCAGTTATGATTCATCCTGATCTGAATCCAAACAGCTTCTCCCCCATCTTACTTTCTACTGTTCTGCGTATTTATCAATCACCCTCTCCAGAACTTTCATGCAGTGTGATAGGAGTTTGATAGCTCTGTACTCCCCACAGTTGTGAATTTCCCCTTTGTTCTTGTACATTGCATTAGAATTCTTATTCTCCAGTCATCTGGGATATGTCTTTCTCTCTAAATTGTTATTAATACCCTCAAGAGCCATTTCTCCCCTATCTCATCCAACATCTTGATGATATCTACTGTGACCTTATTTGAGCCTGCTGCTTTCCCCAACTTCATATTCCTTGGTGCTGTTCTTACTTCTTCTGTAGTGGGCTCCTCCAGGCTGTGTCTGGGGTAGTACAGCTCCTGTGGGGTTTCTTCATTCAGATGTTGCTGGAAGTACTCCTTCCATCTGCTTTTAATGTCCTATGTACCAGTGAATAGGTTATTGCTGACATCCCTTAGGAAGCGTGTCTGACTATCTTCTTTATCTTTCTGTCTTTGCCTTGCAACCTAATAGAGTTTCTTTATGCCAACTACTGAGTCACTCTCTAGAGGCTGGTAGAATGCCTCTGATGCCTTGTTCTTTTGTATTGCAACTCCTCTCTTAGCCTCTTATTCAGTCAACCAGTATTCCTTCCTAGCCTGGTCTGTTTTTTCTGTCTCACACTTTTTCTTGCACTCCTTCTTTCTTTTGATGACTTCCTGGACTTCTGCATTCCACCACCTGCTTTCCTTATGTACCTTATTTCCATACCTAGCTTGACCACATATCTGTTCTGTAGACCATGCATGTGCTGTTTTGAGGTGCTGACATTCAGGGGTGGCTTGTGCTATAAGACTGCAGGACTGCAGCCTTCCCACCTAGAAAACAAATAAAAATAAAACTGAGAAACACAAACATTCCCAGACGTCTGCACATGCACGCACACTCTAGATACATGAAAACACTCTCAGACTGCTTTCTCCGCAGTCTAGATAGGGAGAAAGGCATCTTGGCCCCAAGACGCCCAGCAGTCTGTGCGGTGGTGACATCACAGAATGCAGCAGGCTGGACCAATCAAGATGCAGATAATGAGGTGCACTGGACCATTTGTGAGGATTTTGACTATTTGGATGTGTGCTGGACCAATCGTGAGGAATAGGGATGCTCGGTGGCAGCAAAGGGACTGTTTGGATGTCATCAGCAGCAAGGTGAGCAGTTATCTAGGGATTTGGCTCATCAGTAAGGTAAGCAGTGTGTGTAATGCCCCAGTTGCTATATACTGGTGGCTAGAGAAAACGCATGGTGGTGTGGTAGGGAGCACCTCAGGCTTGAGCCCTGTACCTTGTATGCAGGTGGCAAGGGCCTGAATTCCTTACCCACCGCCATTTGTAAAAAGCTTGCAGATTTTTGCCTCATATTTGATCTGTTCTGTTCCTCATAATATATGTGGTTTCTAAACATTTAAATGCTTAGATATTTGACGGTGCAGTGGTAGCATTGTTGCTTCATCGCTACAAGTTCTCAGGTTTGATTCTTGGCTAGGGTACCTTCTGTGTGGGGTCTGTATCTTCTGTTTGTGTGGGTTTGCTTTTGTATCCTCCCATGTTACAAAGACATGTATCTGCATTATTTTTTCCTGGGCCTCTGCTGAAAATTGTTTTTTTTGTTCTAAGTCAGACTGTCCTGGTTAACAAATGTTAAATAAAATTGATAGGCATTTGAATTTCAGACTTCAGGTTTCGGAATGTTGATTTTTTTTTCAATATTTGATGGTGAAGTGGTAGCATTGTTGCCTCACAGCTATAGGTGTTCTGGTTTGATTCTTGGTTGGGGTCCCTTCTGTGTGAAGTCTGTATCTCCTGTGTGGGTTTGCTCTGGTGTCCTGCCATTTTACAAAGACATGTGTCTGCAGTATTTCTCCTTGGGCCTCTGCTGAAAATAGTTTTTATTCCATCAGACTTTCCTGGTTAACAAATGTTAAATAAGTAAAACTGACAGACATTTGAATTTCAGACTTCATATTCTTCAGAAAATACATAGTAATACAAAACCTTTTATTCTAGCAATTTTCTAAGTTTATAAGATGAATATTTGAAATTTGTCCCTATTTTTGGGTCTGTATTCCCCCATTATTGGCTTTGTCCAGATTTTTGTGCTAAGGTTGACAGCTATGGCAAGAACTGAATTCACTGAATATGTTTGAGGGCTGTATTCCCTCATTACTGGGTTTGTCCAGGTGTTTTGTGCTAAGAGGTTGACAGCTATGGTAAGAACTGAATTCACTAAAGGATAGCCATTTAAGTTTCAGTCTTCCTCTCTTTCACAAAGCAGCTGATTTGGCATAGTGGTATGTTGCTCTGACTGTTTTGCACAGGGACCTTGGCAGTAAAATGTATGGTGGTAACACAGCATTTTATTCTAGCAACTTTCCAAGATTATACAAGCAATGTTTAATGTATCCCTGTTTTTTGGGCTTTTGATCCCCCCAATAAATGTTGGCTTTTTCCAGATTTCTTGTGCTGCGAAGTTGAGATGCAGTTGAGTATTGAGTAGATTTTACAAGGAGCTGCAGCGGAAGAGAAGTTTAGTGTTGCTTATGCTAAACTGGCTTGCATTGTTAATAGCACAACAGGTTGTGTACTTGCTTTTGATGCAGAAGGATGTGGGTTCTACTCCCACAAAGGGTGGATGCTGCTGTACTGAGAATGTCCTCTTTGGTGAAGATACTAACTATGAACCTGTTATCAGTTTGCCATCCATTTCCTATTGCAATATTACTAGCTTATCATTTTTTAAATGTAATATAGGCAATTTATTCCTCAGGGGCAACAGACACTTTATTTTTCGATGAAACCATGAAATATAAAGGTGTTTGCTAGCAGCAACCTCTTCATTAGTTACAGATTTCTTTCATGTGGAATTATTTAGATGACTTTTACTTCTTCAGAGATTGTACATATTTACTGATAATGGTGGACTGTAGAAGTTTGAGTAGACTTTTATGATGGAAATGTTCTGAACTGGGCAGTTTTGTCATTATTGGTGCATGCATTTTGTTTCATTGTTTACTGGAAAAATGTTCTGAATTGGGCAGTTTTGTCATTATTGGTGCATGCATTTTGTTTCATTGTTTACTGGAAAAGTGTTCAAAACAATAAATTTAAAACAACCTCTAACAACTGTACTGTATTGTACAAGGAATATAATTTAGTACAATTAGGAAGGTGTATCAAAGAGCACATGTATGTTTCATGTGCAATGGGTCTATGATTTGAAAACAGCCCAAAGTTAATCTTTATCTGCCACTGGCAAAATGTATTTTCTTTGAAGGAGGGTTTCAATGACTGTGAGTTTCAAGGGCAGAGAAGTTTTAATGCTAAGTCTGTTTTCATTGTGAGACTGCATTGCTTTGTTTAGCAGATGTCTTAGTTTTGTGCTGTAAAATGCAAAATAAAACTTTCAAATGAAGTCCAAATCATCATAGAAGTAAAGCAGTATGCACATTAGTGTTTATGGTAAATGGAGTGAAATAGCCAAGTAATGGATCATTGGAATGGCTGCAGGGGGGAGGTTCCATTCAATCATGATTTTGTGAGGGGGAAGGGTGGCAAACTCAAAGACAGCCCCAGCTGAACTATACCTCCCAACTGTCCAGATTTTCACAGAATGAATAGATTTTTGCTTCTTATTTTTGGTTTGTTCCTCATAAAAATTGTGGTTTTCTGGCAAATCATCTAGGAATTAAGTCATTAAATAATGGCACACTGGGTTTCAAACGTCATAACCTTCAGAAAAATGCATGCTAAAGTAAGACCTGTTATTCTATCAACTGTCTCAGTTTATACAAGAGCAACTTTTAGTACTGTTTATATATTCCCCCAATATATTTGGCCTTGTCCAGATTTATTGCATTAAAAGGTTGAAAGGTACATACAAATAAATTGTTTTATAGAATTAGGCATAGCCAAACCACTCAACTGTCCCCAATTTTGGCTCAAAATGTTGCTCTTCCCCTAATAATTCCTCTGCAAAATAGCAATTTTGGAAGAACACATGGAGGGTTTACAATTAAGAAATAGCTGTAATAATCGGAGTTATAGATTACTTTTATTTCAGAAATGCATGTATATTCTTTTATTTTATCAGCTGCTCAAGTTAGCAGTACTAATATTAAAAAAGTGTCCCTTCTTTGACAGGTTCCCAGCGGTATTATGTGGCTATTTTATATTATTGCATCACATTTTTGGTCCATTTTTCATAAAATTGTGTTTTTTTGGCAAATTAGTGGCAAATCATTAAAGACTGAAGTTAGAAAATAATGACAGACATTTGAGTTTCAGATTTCATACCCTTAAGAAAATTCATACTAATGCAAGACCTACTATTCTATTATCTTTCTAAGTTTATAAGAGCAATATTTAAACATTTTCCTTATTGTTGGGCCTTTGTCCCACTTCTATGTATGGCGTTGTCCAGATTTCTTGCTCTGAGGTTGAGAGGTATGACAAATGTGTCAGGGTCATCACAGTCAGCCAGAGACATTTTAAATTGTAACATACTTGTTGCATCCCACTCCCCCATGTAGTGTCTCTGGATGTGTCCAAACAAGGCAAGGAGCAGTTATGTAGTGTAAATGTGCAGAGTATCCCCCCATCCAAGGTAGACACAAGTACTACAGTGGCTTTTCATCTGTCCTTGATTTTGCAGAATGGTCTGGTTTATGTCATATTTTTGTACTGTTGATTTATGCTTATTACTCAAAGTGCCTATTGCTCTGTGTTTAAGTAGCAATGCTTTAATGACCATCAGGTAAGCTTAGAAGCACAGACCTCCTCCGAACACAAAGTTCACAAGCAAAACCTGTCCGCTTTCCCGCACAATAAAGGGATTTCCTCCAAACAATCAAAGAATATTTCTTCCACCGATCGTGTTGCAAATAGATTTATTTGAATGGTAAAACAGTTAAAACAAAAATAGTCCACCTTGAACCATAAACCAACACGGTAATCCGTTTCTTGGTTTGGCTTAAAATACAGCGCATAAACCAACACCACCAGCCCTTCTTACATATAAACTGTCCATAGGTTACTGGACTTCTTCAGAATCTACGTATTCCATTCAGATGAGCTCTTAAATACGTATCTAAAGGTGCCAGTTGTTCAATTAACATAATTGATTGTAATTATAATTGGTTTTAAAGCTATATGCAGTTTTAACAAATACTACCTTTTGTAGTGTAGACCACTTAAAAATGTATATCTGTATATTACTGTTACACATACCTGTGTTGTGTGTGTATGTGTTCATTCATTCATCAGGTAAGCTTGTCTGAGATCGTAAGGTGCAAGTAAGCTTTAATAAGCATACTGTTAAAGAATTGCCAACATTGAAAGCCTTTCTGTTGTTGCCATGCAGAGAATACTTAACTAGATAATGTATAAGCCTTGGGTATTGAAATGCACATGACAGTATTTTAATAAAGGACAGGATTACATTATTTTAAGAAGCTCATTACACTTGTTGGAGACTTCCAGTCATCTCTGCAGGCTTTACCCATAAACTAAATATAATGTCAATCTATCGTGTGGGGTCCATAACCTGTGCAGTAATCCTTTAAGCAATGTATCTTGAGCTTGTTTCTTGTTTGCTTTTAATTTTTTACTTTGATCATGTTTTCTCCATGAAACAAGTAGATAGTTATCAGGCAACAGGTCTTTTTGGATAAGAAACATTTTAACAAGTGGGGGTATCGCAGAGATTGTTACTTTCAGCATGTTACTTGGTACTTTAATAAAGCTGAATATAAATTAAAATTAGAACTGCAGTGCATGGAGAAGTGGTTTGAGTTGAGTGCTGCTTGTTTTTCTTATACTTGATTTTGACTGGCATTCCAGTAATGTATTTAAAAAGTAATTTATTTTTTCATGCCTCACAACCTTTTTTTTTCCATCAAGATATTAAGTAAGCTGTCATGCAGCCAATGCATTGAAATATTTTTATTCTTCTACACTTCATTCTGTCTTGATTGGACATTCATAATGACAGTTTGGCACCCAGGGCAGCATATTTAATTAAAGTTAGTTTTTGTGGTTTTGAGCATAGCTCCTCCCCTTTCTAGTTGGCCACACTCCTTCTCAATTGACATCACCCATTCAGCTGTCTTCTGCAGCCCCCCTTTGATTAGAAGCCACCAGCAATGTGATAGGAGTTTGATACCTCTTGTACTCCCCACAGTTTTGAATTTCCCCTTTGTTCTTGTACATTGCATTAGTATGCTTATTCTCCAGCAACCTGGGATATGTCTTTCTCTCTAAATTGCTATTAGTACCCTCAAGAGCCATTTCTCCCCTATCTCATCCAACATCTTGATGATATCTACCGTGACCTTATTTGAGCCTGCTGCTTTCCCCAACTTCATTTTCCTTAGTGCTGTTCTTACTTCTTCTGTAGTCGGCTCTTCCAGGCTGTGTCTGGGGTAGTACAGCTCCTGTGGGGTTTCTTCATTCAGAAGTTGCTGGAAGTACTCCTTCCATCTGCTTTTGATGTCCTATGGACCGGTGAATAGGTTATTGTTGACATCCCTTAGGAAGAGTGTCTGACTATCTTCCTTATTTTTCTGTCTTTGCCTTGCAACCTAATAGAGTTTTTTTATGCCATCTACTGAGTCACTTTCTAGAGGCTGGTAGAGTGCCTCTGATGCCTTGTTCTTTGTTATTGCAACTCTTCTCTTAGCCTCTTATTCAGTCAACCATTATTCTTTCCTAGCCAAGTCTGTTTTTTCTGCCTCCCACTTTTCTTGCACTCCTTCTTTCTTTTGATGACTTCCTGGACTTCTGTTCCACCACCTGATTTCCTTATGTACCTTATTTCCTTACCTAGCTTGACCCCATATCTGTTCTGTAGACCATGCATGTGCTGTTTTGAGGTGCTGGCATTGTACTTGAGGTTCATCTATTTCCTCTTCTTGTTGAGGTGCTAGAGCCCTGAGTAATTCCTCAAACGGTTGTGCTTTCTCTCCAGTCAACTTCTAGGTCTTCAGCCTGGTCTCTGTTGACCTTAGAGCCTTCTATAACCACTACTTGCAGCTGATTGTGGCAAAACAGTGATTTATGCTGTTGGCTGACTATTTCATTGGGGATGACTATGCAATTGCTGATTCTACCCCAGTGCCCTTTCCTTACTATGAGAACATCTACCTGAGTTACATGTTGGCCACCCTTGTATGTGACCTTGTGACTATGTCTCTTTCTAAACCATGTGTTAGCTACCATCAAGCCATTTGACAGATAGAAGTTTAGAATGGCCTCTCTTTCTTTATTCCTCTTGCCTCACCCATGTTGTCCCGGGCAGACATTTATACTAATGTTAGATGTAAATAGCATTTTTTGAAAGGTGCTAAACAGGCACTTTCACTATCATAAGAAGCTGGTGATTTACTTCTCGTTCGATTATGATTTCCATTCTCAGCTGGTGGATTTGGGTTCTTTGTTGTATGAAACATACATCATGCCTTAAGCTGTATTGCAGATGAATGGAAAATGATTGCTAAAAAAACATCAGCAACTCAATTGTCTTCTAGTATGAGGTGTATTGTATGCCTCTACCAGACTGTTGGTAAAACTAAACGCAACTTCCTACTTCAAACCTGCATAACAACTGACTTGCTTTGCAACTTTGAATGCTTTATGACATTAAATGTTTTTTTCAGCACATGGCATCCATTGTTCTGGAGCTGAGTAATAATATTTTGCAAGATATGTGTTGTTTTAAGTATTTCTATTCAGGCCTCATCATATTTAGAAGCAAGAGCTCTGTCAAGGCTCTTGAAGAAAAGATCAATGTGGCTTTGTACTAATTGAGGTCAGGTTTATTCACTGTTTAAAATATCTTTCCCAAACTGGATTGCTTCCAGCTTCTTCAGGATTTCCTGTAACAATTTTGCTAATGATTCATTCACACTACATTTAAAAAGTGAGGGCAGCACATTTATATGCTTCAAGTGACAACCCCTGCAAAATATGTGTTCTCAGTCATAGCCTCTTGCAACCTTTTTCCCATTTTTCCAATTAACAAGTCCTCATTGCTTGTCATAAAACTCATCAAGAGTCCTTGCATCTGTCACTTACAGCTCTTCCCCCAAGAAAAATGATCAACATCAAACTCCAGCTTATACTATTAAGGTATGTGTGAATTTGAAGTTCTATCATTTCAAGAGAAAATAACATTCAGCTCATGGCTCATTTTCCACCTTTTACAAACATATTTTGTTTCTGCAGTAGACAATGAAAACTGTAACAAAATATTTTTTTCTGAAATGAATCCAAATCTTCATGGAATGAGAGGCACACACTGTTTACAGACAGGTCTAATAAATATGTGTATTATATGAGGGTTTTTATTAACAGACATGATCCACTGTAGAATGGTAATGCATGTAAAATGCAAGCTAAACTTTTTCCATAGGAACTGCTTATAGCAAATGAATGCAGACTGCCTGCATCAGTGAACTGTGCTACTCTTTGTAAGAAGGTTGTGCTTTAGAATTAGCCTTCGATAAACAAATGTGTACAAATTTACATTTAATAAATGTATGTCAGTGACACTGATACATGCTACAGCTAACACATTCACTGTCTCTTACACTTCACTCACTTCTGGGATGGATTTGTCTGTGTATGCCTGGGAATGGACACATGAATAAATGATGTGGACTCTACATGAGTCATCATGCATGGATGGGTGTGTATTTTGTGAACAGACAGATGCCAGAGGTTTTTAATTTGCTCTGTATAAATTAATCTATTTTGTGTGCACCATTGTTTTAGGAATAAAGCTAAGGTATCTGAGTTATTGAATGCCAAGTGGAGATAATTAGAAAAATTTGCATTTTTCAGGGAAAACCCCCAAAATTATTTGACAAAACTCACAACCAACCTAAATAATGAATTTTAACCTGCACACTGTAACAAGTTAAACTTTAATGAAAGATGTGCAAGGAAAAGTAAAACACATAAAATAGTCAAAAGCTGTGGGTATTAAAGATTATTCTGCACTTCTTTGACAGCTTGCTCCTTCACACCTCACCAACACTTACTACTTATCTGAATTGCATCATTTTCCAAGATCTCTAACATGTTCTACATCCTGACATCTTTCCTGATCTTTTTTGTATTTAACTTGTATTGTCTTTGTCTTATTTACTTTACTCCTGTTAATTCCTTAATATTTGGACAATTTGTACTCAGAATTTATTTACTTGTATATTTTGTACTCTGAATTATTTACTTATCTAAATTTTACTGTGAATTTAGTGTACTTGTATAATTTGTACTGTGGAGCTTTCCTCTCCATGCCTCTGCTGAAAAAGGGGACAATCTCAGTCAGATTATCCTGGTCAACAATTGTCAAATAAATAATAAATAAATGTTGTCTGAAAACTACCATTCATATAGACTTTTTCTTAATGATATGCCCTTAAAGTACATTTCCTGAAAACAGAAATGTGAGATGATTATGGTTGGTATCCGCAGTCATTATTAGCACACATAATGGCATTTGGCACTGTGACTTAGTCCAGCCAAGGCATGATTCATAGAGATAATTTGTGCTTGTGAGTGATAGCCTTGAATAAACTTAAGTAAATGAAGGATTAATGAGATTCTAATGAGAAATGATGTAGAGCTTCTTATGCTATTATGCCCCCTTCCCACCTGTTTGGGATTCATAATCATTTTGGGATGCTTTTTGCACCATCCATAGATGTGTAGTAAAAGGCTGAATTGTGCCTTCTCTATCCACTTTGCATCTGGTGATGATTCTTAATGTTGGTGCTTATCTTGACCTACCCAAAACCACTGGCATCCAATGGAGCTCAATAGCCAAGAAGGAGAAGATACAGTCAAAAAAAGAGTGATTCATTATAATTTTGATAATTTATTTATTTATTTTATTTTAATTTTGTTTACCAGGATGGTCCGACTGGACGAGGTCCATTTACAGCGGAGGCCCAGGGAGAAAAGCTCCAGTTACATTAGACAACACATTACAGAAATAAACATATAATACAATGTGTAGGAAGTAGTATCTATTAAACTAGTAGTTTCTAGAAAGAAGTCATAAAGAAATTAAAAACAGTAGACAATTGCAAAAAATATTTACATATGTAAATTTAGTTTGCAAAGAGCAACAGTCAGATTTTAACAGGCACATGTTTTCCATGGATAATATTTTGAGGAAGCATATTTATTGGGGCATGAAAAGAGAGATAGGAGATGGTTGTAGAGGTAACAGATTGTGGACTATGTAATACATGGACAGAGCCAAGAACTTGTAAGATGGGCCTTAAGGGAGTTTTTGAATAGAGTGGTGTTAGCTGCAGAAGTCACAGATGGGGGGAGATTATTCCAAGTTTTAGCTATAGTGTGTGAAAAGAGAGATTTGCCGGCTGTATTATTTGCTGAGGTAATAGTGAGGAGTGATTTGTTGGCTGAGTGGACGATTTGGAGTGTGGCTGGTCAGTAGATGCCTTAAAGCGGGAATTTTGTCAGGTTGTTTTAGGATGTTGTATGATATAACAAGTTGGTGATATAGTAGCAACTGTGGCAGTTCGAGCCATTGAAGTTGGCTGAGAGGTATGCAGTGAAGGGTTCTAAATGGGGAGTTTTTGGCAAACTTGGCAGTTCTGTTATAACAGGACTCAAGTTTGTCTAGGTCAGATTTCCTAATGTAAGTGAGAACTGGGGCTGCATACAGTAGTGTAGATAGGAGATGGGTTTGAGCTAGGGTGGCTCTAGCTTGATTAGTTAGAAAGTTCTTTTGCCTGTATAAGGAACCCATTTTTTTGTGCACCTTATTTATAGTTTGAGAGATATGGATGTTAAAGTGGAGGCTGTTGTCTATTTCGATGCCAAGGAGCTTGGTATGGAGAGAGGGAGAGATGATAGTACCATTATTGGAGGAGATGGAGAAGGAGACTGGAGTTGTTTTTGATTTGTTTGGGGTAAAAAGTAGTAGTTTGGTTTTGTTAGGATTTAGGATAAGTTGAATGTTAGTGATCCATCTTTCTACTAAGGTGAACGACTCTTGGGTGAGATGCTGTAGGGAGGTCAGGGATGGGGCTGAGCATATAAGGATGGAATCATCTGCGTACTGGATTAGTGAGGCATGCAGGGTACATGTGTGTAGGTTATTGGTAAAAATCGAGAAGAGAAGAGGTCCTAGTATGGAACCTTGGGGTACACCAATGGTGGTTGGGAGCAGAGGTGATAAAGCTCCTTGACAGTGGACAGCTTGTTGTCGTTCTGACAGGTAATTTTTAAACCAAGCAATAGTGTTTGGGGTGAAGGCTAGGGAGGTGAGGGTATCTATTAGTATGGAGTGAGAGACCATGTCAAATGCTTTGGAGAGGTCGAGGAATATGGCTGATACAAATCTGTTGTTATTCCTATGTTGGTTAACTAGGTCTGTGAAGGAGAGAATGGTGGTGGTTGTACTGTGGTGTGGGCGGAAGACATGTTGTGTGGGTGAGAGGAGATTGTTTAAGTTTAGGAAGTGCATGACTTGAGAGTGTATGCATTTTTCTAGTATCTTTGATAAAGGTGACAGAATAGCAATGGGTCGGTAGTTTGAGAAATCGTAGGATGTTCCACCCTTATGAAGGGAAATGATATAGGAGACTTTCCACAGATGAGGGATATATGACTCCTGTATAGAGCGGTTGATAAGGATTGAGACTGGGCAGGCTATGTAGTTGGCTGCCATTTTTAGGAAATGTGCTGGTAGGCCCATCTGCTGCGAGGGTAGTGGGTTTTAGTTTTAAGAGATGTTTCTTTATTGTAGAGGTTGGGATAGGTGAGAAGGTAAGAGGAGCAGAGTTGTTAGGCGCTGTAGGCATGGGTGTGTAGCTATTTTTGGCTAGTTGAGTGGATAGTGAGTTAATGGATTCGGTAAAATGTTGGTTGAATTTTGAGGCTATTTTGGTAGTTGTATTTGTGGAGGTTGAGGTGGGAGAGGGTGTGGTGTTTTTTCCTGGTTTTAGTAGGGAGTTAATTGCATGCCAGAACTTTTGTGGGTTGTTGGAGTATTTGTTTTGGATATTTAGGTAGTAGTTTTGTTTACCATCTTAGTTTGCTGTTTAGCCTGGTTTCTAAGATGTTGATAGTTTTGTTTAGAAAGACTAGTGTTGTCTTTCTTCCAGGTTTTCCATGCCTTGTCTCTAGATTTTAATAGGGCTCTAGTGAGGTTAGTAAGCCAAGGAGCTGAGTGGACTTTAGCTCTAATAGTTCTTATGGGTGCAATTTGGTCAAGGACCTTAATGAAAGTATTATTAAAATAGTCCACTGCTAGGTCCAAGTTCAGGGTATGTAGAGGTTCCCATTTGCAGTTTTCTAATGCAGTGTTGAAATCGAGAGGGTTAACCTTGTGATCATTTCTGACTTGTCTAAAGACAGTAGGTTTGGGTATGTTAGTACGTCTGTGTAGGAGGAATGTCGGGAGATGGTCACTAAGGCTGTCTGGTAGACAACCTGTATGATAGTTTTGTTCTGGGTAGTTCACTAATGTCCAATCTAATATGGATTTTTTTTGGGGACTTCTTATCTACTCTAGTAGGTTCTAGAATAAGTTGAGAGAATCCATACAGGTTGATGTGGCTAGTGGGGTTTTTAGAGTTGCAGGCTAGCCAATCAATGTTTAGGTATCCTAGCAGAATAGTCTCTTGTGGGAAGTTGTCTTTTGCCCATTGCAGAATTTCTTCAATTTTAATAGCGTTATTGCCTGGAGGGATATATGCACAGAGAATATTGATACTCTTTTTATTGTTTAGTTGTAGCATAATTCCTATGATTTCAGCATTGCCGAATTTTGGTGGAGGGGTTGGTAGGGGTTGTATAGTAAGTGTATTTTTATAGATAATTGCAACGCCCCCTCCCTTCTTTCCTATTCTGTCTAGTCTAATGATGTTATATCCTGGAGGGAGAATTTCTTCATTCCTTGTGCTGGGATTTAACCAGGTCTCTGTTATGGTTAGTATATTGGGGGAGTAGTGGGTTATGAATGCGTGTATGTGAGTAATGTTATTAGATATACTGTGAGTGTTAAGGTTTATGATGAGTAGGTCTGTTGTGTGTTTGTTTGGGGGGTATGATGTTGTTTGGTCCTGGATTTGGGTGAATGTCACCAGAGATAAGGAGGTATTTCTTTATTAGTATATGACGTCTGATTGCTTGTAGTATATCTATGTAAAGCTTGTTTGGCATCTTTCTAGTGAGAGATTTTAAACAGTACTTGTTGTGTATGAGTACTATTTTGCTGTTTTCAAGTAGAGAGGGAGATATAGGGAAGCTTTTGTGGCCTTTTGTTGGTGTGAAGGGTTGTTAGGATAGAATTAGGAAATTCTTGATCGGTTTACAGCGAACAGCAACATTTTAAGGGACTTTTTGATTTTCTATGGCTCACAGACAGGAAATGAATGGATGCACGGCCTTCCGATACTTGTGGATAACAAGGTATGCATAGCCATCAGTATTCTTGCTGCAAGGGCCTTCCAGAGATAGCCTGAGGACACTTTTGGTATTTCTTAGGCTTCTGCCTCAAGGATGCTTCAGCAGTTCCTTGATATACTCTTAGTACATGTGGATTAGTATATCTATTTCACAGTGTCACTTCAGGACTGAGTCTGAACCATGCATGCCTTTTAAGAAATAACATATTTTCCTGAGGTGATTGGTGTGATAGATTTCAGCCATGTTCCCTTCAGGGCTCCTTTGGGGGTGGGGGTATTGCAATAGGAAGGGCTGGTATTTCATCAACTGTCAAATAATGTGTGAAGCATGGGGGTACATCACCAACATGTTGGCCTGACATTCTGACAGTGCCCATGACTCCTATGTCTTGCAGACAAGTTCACTCTACCACCTCTTTCTGCATGCTAGAATACCCCATGGTCACCTTGTTGGTAAGTCAAAATTTAAATTTTAAGCTTCTAATTAATTATTCATAGTAAAATGTATTGCTTATTATTAAATCATCCGTTCTTGGTTGTGGCTCATGACCCCTCTATGAAATCAGCCAAAATTTCTATAACAAAGGTATAACATGGTCCTGTCACAGACATAGATTATCACTGACAGAGTGTTTGACCTGCTGAAAGCCCATTTCAGTTTCCCAGATGAGTCTGAGAATGTCCTTCAGTATGACTTTTTTACTGCATGCTTGATGTTGACTGTGTGTTACATTCTGCAGAACATGTTTGTGTGCTGGCCTGGGGCAAACTGTCTCATGATGTCACTGCAGCTCTCAGTACAGGTCCTACCATTACTGATGATAGTATTGGTGGCCAGCTGACAGCAGTAGGAACGGATCCCATGCAGTAGCTGCACAGATAAACAGGCAGCAACTAGTCAACAATTATGAGCTATAACAGATTAGTGTTTCCTTATTATAAAAAATGCATGGTGTGTAACTGATGCATGCATTGCTATATGTGGGTTCTGCAGTATGGTGCGAGTCCTGCTGCCACTGTTCATTAGTCCCTATGCTCTTTAAATACTGTTTTTAATTTACTGCAGTGCAGTTACTCATGTAGTATATTTATATTTGCTGTTGATAAGAGTTATGCCTGGCTGTTCACTAAGACCTGTGTAGTGAATAGAATTGGCATCATATAAGGAGTAAGCATATTTTGCATACTTTTGCATAATCTGTTTTGTTTAGGGACTCTGTTGAAGTATGTGCATACTGCTTCTGCTGTAATGTTCAGTAATTTAAAAATGGCATTGCAGTATTTGAATTACTAAAATACATTGTATGTATTCAAAGATGTATTACTGCTGTTTTCCAACCTGCATTTTTCATTAATTGATATCAGGTACAGGAAAGGAAAATAAGAATTTTTGTTTATGTTAAGGTACTGCACATCAGAGTAATTCAGTCTGTCATAGACACCAATACTTGTGTCATTGAAATTAGTAGTAATCATCATTTGTGCAGTGCTGAGGGTGAAATGGCAACAGTGCTAGTGCTGATGGCTGAATGACTGTTACACATGTAATCGTTTTTCTAGTGCATTTTAGACTATTAATAGTGTATATTATATAATTCTGCCTTTCCCTTAACCCCACTTTTATGGATTTTTTTTTATTTTTAATTATCATTTATGTAACTGTCACCATTACCATTACTTAAGTGACATTGATAATACTGAATGAGCCCTTAATGATGTTAAACATTGCACTCTGAAACTTATCTCCTCCACCTTTCTTTCCACATTTGATTTATTATTTTTTTCTTGTACCGTAAGTAATATCATTACTCAGCTGAAATAAATGCTGATGAAATGCATCTTAGTACTGAAGTACATTGGACATATTTTACTTCCCTCCTCAATGCACCGATTATATACACATATATTACTTTTTTTTCTTATATTCATTTATACCTTAAACAATGACATTAGTGTACTTAAATGCATGCTTTTGAACTGAGACATATCATGCTTTCTTACCTGCAGTGCTAACCCTGAACTACAGTATATCAAGGGCAAATGTGGCAGACACAATGTCCCTTAACGATAGGGTGGGTGATGGTGCCCGTGATAGTCAGGAAGTGCTGGCATGTGAGCTTGATGCTGGCATGCTGCAATGCCTTATTCTCCTGGATGCAGGTGATCCTACAGATACTGATCTTACAGTGTTGTAGGACTGAGACCACAAATTAGAGGTTCTGTTACATGTAGATGAGTGCTGATGAGGGTTGCATGAATTCTGTTGTGTTAGGTCCTACCTACTTTTTCTTGAACTGTCCTGGGAGGCACTTGTAATGTGGTGTGATATGCCTTTATATGTCTGGACATTGCCCCATCTACCCTGTCCACAAGGGATTCCTTCTTGAATCTTAAGTACTGACTACTATACACATGGAGGCAGAAATGACTACCGCATGTGTAATACCACACAGCTCATAAGTGTGACCACAGTAATATTCCTACTCTCTACAGTTTCCTTATAGTGTTGAAAATACTCACATATGTCCTGAAGTAACATGGCCATCTCTAATTGACTCTCTGAGGCAGTGGACTGAGCCTAAACAATGTTACAGCACATTTGCTGCTTAGTAGCCAGTGTTTCGCATGTTTCTGAAGGTAGCTGTGACAAGTGCCTGCACCTGGCACTCCTTTGCAAAGGTGTTGTGGTGGACACTGCTACCTCTGAGATGGTGCCATCCACCAAAAAGTTTCTGTGATTAAGGAGACATTGGTACTGAGGTGCATGGATTCTCCCACTGTACAGCCTGAAATTTAATATCCCCATCTACATGACTTTGTGATCTAGTGTCACTTCTTACAGAGTTATATTACTGCTGTGGAGTATGTGATTCTGCCATTAAACTTGGCGACTGTGTGCCACTGTCCTCAGGCTACCTCACATTGTCATCATCAATAGCCACTCTGTTGTTGAAATCTTCCAGCTGTGCTGGCAAAGTGGAACTGCTATTTCCTGCTGCTGTTCCTGTTAACAAACCAAACCAATTAATTTATTACATTAGAACTGAGACAATGGAGCACACTACTAACTGCTGTGCAATTAATTGTGAAAAATACTTATCATGCACTAATTGGTAGAAATTGAGGATTCACCTGTTGATAGTAAATGTCATGTGTTACATGTAAAAATGTATCCTCTGCAGTCATCCTGTGAAAATGTCTTAGTGTATGCACTATCCTTCCATAACACATATCTGCGGAGGCTGCTGAGGTAGGTAATTGCCACTGTTCACATCACCTCTGATTATGCCTGTGCCATCCTCATCAGTGTCACAGTCATCTCCCTGTATGCAGAGCTAGAATTCTTCATCAGGTATTAAAGGGTTAAGTGTAGGAGATCCCCCACCACTGCTACTACAGAAAATTGTCTTCTTTCTTGCCTTTGCTCTGGCATGTCCTACCATATCATTGTACACTTTTCTGCCCTGTGTCAATGTGTAGTCCATCCCCTCAACAGCTTTTATGTCCACATCCACTTGTTTCCACACCTTGTTTTAGCTCTACTTTTTCAAAAAGATACTTGCCATAAGCCCATAGGGCCTCATGAGAACAGAGTTCTCCTCAAAGCCTCAACTGCCTTTTCTCTGAACTGATCCCTTCTGTTGCAGCATGGAACCTGGAACAACATACACAAGTGATACTAATGAAATTTGATTAAAAAAAATTAAGCATCAAAGATCATGAAATTATCCCCAAATTCTTTACCCAATAAGTCTCTTTTTAAACCATGAGCCAGTATATGACAAATTACACACATACTCAAGTCACTATACCATAGGTACCAGTATGATTCTATCATAGTCCATGTGGGTACTAATGAACTGAGATGTACCTCCCCAGACTACATGAAGAGAGACATTATTGATCTCTCAGAATGTGTGGCTCAGAAAAGTATATGCCTTGTATTGAGCAGTATTCTACCATCACCAAGCATGATGCCACAGTACGAACAAAAGATGATTTACTTAAATAATTGGCTTAGTTTGTGGCGTGTTTCAGGGGGATTCAATATTTCTCAGCATGGAAGGACATGGTTAACAAACCACATTACTTTCAAAGGATGGTCTGTACCTGTCTCCCCTAGACTTCTGAATATTGGCTAAAACTTTATCCACCCCCTTAGAAACTTTTTTAGGCAATGCCAAATTGACAAACCTGCTGACATAGCAAACCTAAATGTGTTACTGCTCAGTGCTAGGAGCCTAAACAAGAAATTACACACTCTGTAAGCTCTCCTCACTCTGGAAACTATGACATCTGTACTGTTATTGAGACATGGTTTAAATTCACAAAAAGTACACCAGCAGTGCAGGACTTCAGTGCCTTCCGTACATATAGACCATCAGCTGCACAGATAGGGACAAAAGGAGGAAGAGTCTTGATCGGCATTAACAATAAGTATACCTGTAAGTTGGTTAAACAAGGCAATGCCCTGGAGTTTATCTGCATGCAAATCACCATAAACAAAGTCCCATGCCGTATCCTGGCAAACCATAGGTCACTCTCCATGTCCCAAAAATCCTGTATCTCATACCTAGACTTACTTATACTCACCATTAAACCAAATACTTTATTCATGGGAGACTTTAGCTACCTCTGGGAAACACGCACTGCCTCAATCTCAAAGGTACAATGATTCTTGGACTTTAACGCAAATACTCTTGACCAGATAGCACACACACCCACCAGAGGTTTAAACATACTGGACCTGGTACTCACTAATATGGGAGAGAGCTGCACACCCCAAGTGTTACTTCTTCACATGTGAGGTCAGACCACAAAGCCACATCATTCAAAATAAAAAAATAAAAATATAAAAAAAAAAGATTTTTTATAGAGTGCTTTTTATACAGTTTCTCTAAAAAGTAAAAAATAGAGAAGAAAAGTGAAAAGTTGCAAAAGAAACACAGACAACTGATTTCAGAAAACCATTTGAGGTTGGTTTTGTGAATTCCTACTTCTGGTACCTCAATAGCTAAATCAGCAAAACCTACTTCAAATGCTTTTCTGAAATCAACTTATCTGTGTTTCTTTTGCAATGTTTTCACCCTTCTTCCTTATTTTTTACTTTTTATAGTGACTGAATAAAAAGCATTCTTTATTAAACATTTTTTTTATATTTTTATTTTTTACTTTTTAGTTTTTAAGTAAAATACAACAGTAATTCTGGATTTACTGGATTTATCAAGGTTTATTAATAGTACATGTGCATTTCCTCTCTGTAGATTAACAGACACACACACACACACACACACACACACACACACACACACACACACACACACACACAGAAAAAAAAGAAAGAAAAGACAGAACCACAAAGATCTTGGAACCACAATTGCATGATTACATAGGAAGTGTTAGCAGACTACATCTTTCTTTCTTTTATTTTTTTTTCTAAGTGTGTGTGTGTGTGTGTGTGTGTGTGTGTGTGTGTGTGTGTGTGTGTGTGTGTTAAGCTAAAGAGATGATGTAAAGGGAATAACCTCTCTGACAACTAGCTGGAATGGGAACTCAGCAGTAATTCAGAGTAAATTGACAGGGGGTGGAGAGGTTGGATGATGATGCAACATATGAACCCAGGGACTCAATAAACTCCATGCAAGAATAGCACTATTCTTGCATGGAGTGGTTTGTGTCCATATAGCACAGCAGGACACCTTGCATATTCATGAAGGCCCGCTGCTGTTCAAACCTACATAGACACGAACTGTGAATGAGTGCAGGGCGCGTGTTTGAGTAGTGCACGGACACTGAACACACAGTCTGCACTCAGAAAGTGCCATACTGCACTTTTTAATAGGATCTGGCATAATATTAGAGAATTACTCTAATATTATACCAGTATTTCAGTGTCCATGGACACTGAAATGAAATAAATGATCATTTCAGTGTCCGCAGACACTGAAATAAACACATCAGGAAGGCAATGCAGGGGGTGTGTGACAGGTTCTGTGACACACCTCTGCATTGTAAAAGTGTCATACAACACCTCCGCAACCTGCTAAATTACGAAATGTGACCAAATGCACAAATAATGGGGGATACATCCCTGAAAATGGACACATCATAATTATTGCCCTCACAAACTTAAAAAGTTGTAGAAAACAAGTCATGCATTAGCATGAATTACTGAAGGATAGAGGTCTGAAAGCAAATGTATGCCAGTATTCCCTGACAGCAGTCCATGTGGACAAAGGCACAAATAATGAGGGTGAAGCAATAAAACAGGGACATCTCTAAAAAAATTGCCCTCACACACTTAGAAAGTTGATAGAAAACAGGACATGTATTAGCAGGAATCTCTGAAGGATAGAACCTGAAAGCCCAATGTATGCCATTATTTCCCGATTGCAGTCCTCAATGACTTGTCAGAACACCACAATACTCACTTAAATAGCATAATAATATAATAATAATATTATATATTTTTTTCAAGGCTAAAAATTGTTTAAGCATAGCTAAGCAGGTGTGAGCATTATGGCCCTCTGCTTACCATAGCTTAAACATCCCATAGGAGATAAATACAAATATACAGGGGAAATTTCCAAGCCGAAATAGTGTAGTGGTTAGAGTCCTGGCATTTACATGCAGGTGCTCATGGTTCGAGTACCAAAACAGACCACTATTTTTATATGGGAAAGCAGTGTTAAAATTATTTTTTACACTTAAATGATGTAATAACCGCTTTTTGTCAAACAGAGAAGTGTAGCTGGTGTAAATGTAAGTGTAAGTGGATATAACATGTGAAACCTCTCATATACACACAAGTGCCCCATACAGCATAGCCACACCCCTTGCCAATGCAAGGAAAGCACATAGAGAGATGTCATGTTAAGTATATCATATACACTTAATAAATGAAGTCAGTGCTCTGATATATTTAAAAAATTAAAAGCGAGCAATGAATAGCAATGCTCAGCTATGCTTAGCAATTGTAACCATTGCTAAGACATGAATGTTAAGCAGCAGGTAGCTCAGCTAAGTGGATTTGCCCACTGTTAAACAGTGCTCATCAACTTCACCTTTAAGCAATGTTAAAACCGACTTAGCGGATTTGTGCACTGCTTAGCAGAGCTTAACCTTTTCAAAATGGTGCAATGACAGCAAAGGGTGGGAATATTCCACTATTTGAATGGTACAGGAGAGAATAGAGCCATAATCTGTTATAGTCCATCTGTGCAGATACAATTGCTAGCATTCAAGAGTCCAGGGTTATGGTTGGGCTCCTAGTTAAAAACCATGAGGAGAGACTGCTTCAGGACCAGTACCAGGGCTCCCAATACAAAGCAAAGGCCTGGTACTGTCTCGCACGTGACCTCAGCAGTGCTACTGGCATCTCCCAGACTGTTGAGTAGGTACGGCACTACTATGTTGACCTAAAGAATAGGAAGAGGGCACTGTTGGACTAGTGGATCCAAGGTGGATGGGCACAGAATGCTCCATATGTAAGTATCACTATTAAGTAGTTTGTAGCAAATACTAGCCTGAGAATGTGATAGACAGATATGCATAATGTGTGCTTTTCTCCCCTTCAGCTGCAGCAGAGAGGGCTGTGAATGTAGAAGCTCACGGTAAGACTGCTGAGGCTACACCAACAGGCTGGTGAGTACAAATCTATTTTATGGTATTTTGCTAAAATACCTAAGAAGGAGTACATTGCATACTGCTAGTAGGCATACTGTTACTGTGTGAACTGAATAAATAAAATGTATGAATGATGAATGTTGAACTACAATAAATACCCTTAAAAACTGTTTATTCTAGTATGTTGTTCTAGACATATATATACCATGTAGACAGATTCTTCACAGCAAATATGGGCTGCAACAGCATACATTAACTGAGGTGCATCTGTGAAAAGCCTGTTAGGGAAAACCATAGATGTTGAAGCTGTACAATGAGATATAAATTAAATGTGAAATATATACTGAACTAAGCTCTGAACCCTGAATAGTAATATGTCAAGTATATTGTGTTAACCTTTGCTTTCCAGGATGTAGTAATCCAAAGGAGTAATGCACAGTACAAAAAGTATCTGTCATGCATGCATCACAGAAGTACAAGTTCAGACTGTCTAACCAAAAGACTATTAGGCAGAAATCATTGAAACAAGAAACAGCAGTTCCTCAGTAGCTAAGTGTGGTGAGAAACAGCTTAGATATTAATTTTTGCACACCCAGGTATGGTTTGAATCCAGGGAGTGGTACTAAGATGTGTGCATATCTACACACAAGGAATCAGGAATAAATGTAAAAACAGTCAGGTAGTGTTAACAGATATTTTCCCCACAGGCTTTACAGCTAAGTAAATGTTGCTAGTAGCTGTATGAGGGGTATACTAATAAACTGTGTACAAATGTTCAATTGTCCCACCACATGCCTACAAATGACAGTAGGGTAGGTACATACAATATTCTTCCCAAATCATACCTCCCAATTGTATGTGTGTCCATTTTGCATAAAGTAGTGGTGTCATGGCAAATTAGTGGCTAACCATCATAGACTGAAGTTAGAAAATAATGATAGACATACAAGTGTCAGATGTCATATCCATCAGAAAAGCCATGAAAATGCAAAACCTGTTATTTTATCAACTAAGTTTGTAAGAGCAATTTCCAAAAATGTCCATATTTATGGTCCTTTGTCCCACTCCTGTGTATGGCTATGTCCAGATGTCATGCTCCAAGAGGTTGAAAGGTATGTTTCTGATACATGTCTTTCAAGTCTCACGTTGTCATGGCTAGTGGTCACTGCTGCCTGCTGCAAATAATCCTGGATATAGATAAGAAACCAGTTGACATATGCCAGTAACACACTCACATAAGTGCAGTTCGGGGTACCCCCCCTGTGCCAGATATGTAACCCTGACATGTACGAGTCCCCTCTAGTCATGTTCCCAGATTTGTCACAGTTTGTCTCATACCATTCCAGGCTGACAGTGTAATATGTATGTTTGTACTACAGCAGCTATGGCCATAGGTAGATGTAAAGTAAGGGCAGACCCATAGATTATTGAGCAGTACTGTTGTGGAAAATAAAAGCATAAACAGTTGCTAATGGATTTTCCACCCCCCCCCCAATATCTGCATCAATAATTATTACAGATATACTACGGGTATGTTATGCTCTACCCTAATGTTGGGACTTGTGTTATATTATTGTTAATATGTTTGATTGCTTGCATGTTGACATATCTCGTGCAAATACCACTGTTGGTGGCCTGTTGCCATCAATGTTACTGACATACTGTTACGATGCATACTGTTGTTCCATTTATGCATGTGTTCCATTTGCTATGCAACTGTTTCAAATCTATTTAATGGGGTTAATGGGAACACCCATGCATGCTGTTATAACTAATCTTGAAATGTGTTGTGCATGACTAACCAACATATTTTTTTTAAAATCACAACACCATAGCTCGTTTGGGAAGGCAGATCCAAGTGGATCACCTGTCCCATCTCATCTGGCCATGGCACCGGGCCCCAGCACATCTGGAACCCAACCCATATCTCCCTCATCTGCATGTCCTGCACCACCTTCAGGTAGAACCATTGCAGGGGACATGGCCCCTCCCCTCCTTGGGACCGGGTGCAGACAGGAGGCTGTCACTCACAGTCAGGTCCTGGATTTGGTGTGCAGCACCCTTCAATATGAGTTTGAAGAGCAGCTGCACCAGATTGAGGGCTGCCTGGTGCAGCTCAAGGGGGAAGGCTGTCCCTCCTGTCCAACCCCCAGCACAGCCACCTTTGGGGCCATGAAGTTGCAGTGGTGACTGCCCATGGGTGGTGATCTCAGTCCCACTGTAACCATATGGGGTCCCATGGGCTTCAGATTCACAACCACCCTCCCCGTCAAATGTGTTTACCCCTCTCATGTGTCCTATATAGCCCCTGTCTGCTGTCCTGTCTGTCTTGTCTGTCTCCCTACCCAATCTACCTCCCCAGACATACCTACAATCCTTTCCCAACATTAATACATTGCAGTGTTAAACTGCAGATATGTCAGAAAATGTCTGCTAAACAAACACAGTACCTTGAGGATGGTCCTGTGTACTTCTGAGAGGTATGGCTGTAACACACAAAACCCTGGACTGGAGTGCACCTATCTCTGGAATGGAGTCCCACTCTAACTATAGAAGGTCACATTGGACATGCTCCTATACATAGAGAATCACAGGACATGTTGGAACCCACATTGGACAATATGAATATATTGTGCATATATATATGTGCATACAGACAGCTATGTGCACCTTAACTGTCCACACACACACACACACACACACACACACACACACACACACACACACACACACACACCAGACACGATTACCCTTATCTAGCTGTAGGTTGTCCATACTTGATATATCTACATCTGTTGCATGAGATACACACACACACATATATATATATGGGCAACAGATACCAACATATGTCAAGCATACACACACATATATGTGGGGAAGTGAGAGAAAGACAGTGATAGAGAGAGAAACACAGGGGGACACAGACATAGTGAGTCACAAACACAGATACCCTGAATGGCTTACAGTGATGTCCTGCTGTGGATAGTGGCATACCAGCTGTAAACAGTTGCACATGCCAGCATAAAAGGTGAGCCCCATTGTGTAATAGTACTGAGATTGGGTTTATAATATCACATCACCTGCGCACGCGTGTGTGTGTGTGTGTGTGTGTGTGTGTGTGTGTGTGTGTGTGTGTGTGTGTGTGTGTGTGTGTGTGTGTGTGACAGAGTGTGTGTTTGTTTGTAGGTGAAACAGTTTTAGGCCATTCCCACCCACAACACTTCCCAGTGCCCCACTTTGTCAGTCCTGCTGATGTCATTCCCCTTATCAGCAGCTTTGACCCGTTCTCAACCCAGTAAGCTCCATAGCATGTGGGATTTTGTAACACTATAGTACAAATCACTAGCTAAGCAGGGGTACTAATCTCAATACTGGCAAGTGTTTCTGTGTGTGTGTTTGGGTTAAGAATCATATCATATGTGGGTTATATTATTTTGAGTTGCGTACCACCCTGTGCACTTCCCATCACTCTACTTTACAAGGCCTGTTGATGTCATTCACCTTAGAAGTACCTTGGGAAAAGGTGAATTCATATAAGCTCTGTTACATGTCTGAGAACTGCATAACACTATAGAACAAATAACTAGATAGATAGAGGTTCTAATCTCAATACTGGCAACTGGGTGTGTGTGCGTTTGGTGAGGATCATATCATGTGTGGGTTATACCATTTTGAGTTGTGTACCACCCTGTACACTTCCCATCACCCTACTTTACAAGGCCTGCTGATAGCATTCACCTTAGAAGTACCTTGGGACAAGGTGAATTCATATAAGCTCCATGGCACATCTGATAACTGCATAACACTATAGTAGAAATAACCAGATAGGTAAGGGTTCTAATCTCAATATTGGTAAGTGTCTGTGTGCTTGGGTGAGAATCATATAGTGTGTGGGTTATACCATTTTGAGTTGTGTACCACCCTGTCCACTTCCCATCACCCTACTTTACAAGGCCTGCTGATATCATTCACCTTAGAAGTACCTTGGGACAAGGTGAATTCATATAAGCTCCATGGCACGTCTGATAACTGCATAACACTATAGTAGAAATAACTAGATAGGTAAGGGTTCTAATCTCAATACTGGTAAGTGTCTGTGTGCTTGGGTGAGAATCATATAGTGTGTGGGTTATACCATTTTGAGTTGTGTACCACCCTGTCCACTTCCCATCACCCTACTTTACAAGACCTGCTGATGTCATTCTCCTTAGATGTACCTTGGGACAAGGTGAATTCATATAAGCTCCATGGCGCATCTGATAAATGTGTAATCCTATAGTAGAAATAACTAGCTAAGTAGGGGTTCTAATCTCAATACTGGCAACTGTGTGTTTGTGTGTGTGTTTGGTTGAGACAAATATCCTGTGTGGGTTATACCATTTTGATGTGTGTACCATCCATGCCTGTTTACCACCTCCCGATGGCATTGCTTTATATAGCATGTTAATGGCATCTGCCTCACATGCCGCATGTTAAATCATTGTACAGGCCATTCCAGTCATCTGTACAGATGTCTATGGAATATCTGGATGTTTTCAACCCATATGTGGTCCCTGTCCCCTAACAATGGCCACATATGTGATATTGTTGCCAAATAGGTCACAGTTAGTGTACTGACACACATGCCAGCATCAGATATCATACCTGACTGAAACATCATGCTGATACAATGTCTGTTACCTCATCACTTGTCCGGGCTTGTATGAGCAATAGATTACCTCAGTTGCTATTTCTAGTGGGTTATGTCACCATCCATGAAGGCATTCACAACATTACATATTGTAAGAGGTAGTGGGTTATGTCCCATGCATATAATCTATGTGGGGCATGTTGTGTATGTAGCACTATAGTACATTAAAGTGGATATGTAGGTTTACAAATCTGTCCATTGCCAACTGTGTCTGTTACTGCATGCACGTCCCCTGTGTCAGTCTTTACTGTGTGTATGCAAAGGATATACCATTTTGTCTCCCTGTTCCACCCTGTGAACTCAGGAATACATACTACAAACCTGTCATACACAGTACCATGCATGCCCTCACCAACTGCATCAGGGTTGAGTGTATGGGAAAGAAATGGCAGGGGCAACAGGTGCTGACATGTGAATCTGTTGCAGTCAGGCTAATGGCTAAGCTGGTGAAAGACCAACTGACAGTACTCCAGTAACCTGTTCCATATGTATGAGCCTGTGGTACTACACAACACTGAGGTGATATGTTTGAAGGACACCTGTCTGTGACAAGGGGTATGTACGCCAGGTCACACTGTCTGACAATAGTGTCCATCACACACTGTTGCATGCATACACACCTGGTAAGTGTACATATAAAGCTGTACCTTGGCTATGAAATGGTCGGTGTATTTCCACTCTGCCATACTCCATTTTGGAAATGTCTGCAGGGCCACAGCCTGCAGACACACAGACACCTGGAACACAGAATACAGCTTGTCAGACTACATTCAGTCAGTGGTACTAACAGCAATAATGCATCATGGTTAATAAGATACATACACCTTTATGTGTACCCATAACAAATGCAAGCAGACATCACCTTACACAGTATTACATAGCTACACTGTACTATATTCACCCTGTGCATCAGACCTATATTAACCTGTCCCTGCATCAATGGTATGGATGATAGGGATGTGGAACAGGTATCATCATATGCACAGGATGTGGTGTGGGTTTGCCAGAGGCATAGACTGTGCCATGTGGTTGACATCCATGTGTGTGTGTTTGGAGGGGTATCCTATAAATGGGCTGTGCAGAGGTGTGCTGTGCATCTGGAAGTGACCTGCATGTGATACAGATGTGTGTGTGTGTGTGTGTGTGTGTGTGTGTGTGTGTGTGTGTGTGTGTGTGTGTGTGTATGCACACAGTAATGCCATGTGGCTGCCCTACACAGGGGTATATTGGACAGCTGTGAACTGTACATGACAGGGTGTCCAGTTCACCATCTCCTGCCACGGACACATGAAATGCTCCTGCCAGGGGTCTCACTGGCACCACCAATCCCAAGGCCAGATATAGTACTGCTCCCTGGTGGTGACTGCTGTCTGCTGGATCTGTGTCCCTGATGGGATTGGCCAGGACCACGTGCTCATGGCCTAATCCATTGTGATGTGGACAGCAACCCCCTTTTGGTAGTGCTGGTGTCACTGCCACTATAGGATTGGGAAGATGCATGGCCCCATAGACTCTCAGCTGAAGTTGGTGCTGACCTATGTCCACATGGCCGACACCCATCGCCCACCACATGCTGTAGCACAGACATGCCACAGTCATAGATTGACAAGGTCTCACTCCACCATCTATTCATGACCTCAGTATTTTGGCATGTGGCATTAACAAAGTCACATATGTCGCCACATAAATCAGGAAAAGTTGCATCCACCACCCTGAGTATTTGTCTGGTGTTGCATTCACTACATGCCTGTGTATTCATGACAGCCCAAAACATGTGCATAGTGACACCTGCTGTGGCACTTACTACAGTTGCTTAATGAGCAACAGTCATCCTGTGAGCACCCCTGTCCATCCGCCTATGTGGGACCTCACCTGCACTCTGGCTATGGACAGTGTCTACACTCACACCTGCTATATTTACCACACTAGCCTGTTCCATGCACCACCTGCCAACTCTCCATGATCTGTGGCTGCTGGAGATGGGGCATGTGTGGGCATTGTGACTGTGTGTGGGGACATTGTGGATGACTATGGGATGCCATCCAATGGCACAGATTCAGCCCCTGACAACACCACTTGTGCCTGAATATGACCATCATCATTGCCAGAGTCTGTAGAGACACTGATATCAGATACTGAACACACACACACACACACACACACACACACACACACACACACACACACACACACACACACACACACACACACACAAAGACCCACACACAACACAGACACACACACACACACACACACACACACACACAACACACACACACACAGTGAGGTGGCAGCAGACACACATTACACAGACCTCACACAAGCAACTGGTGTGATTTATAACACAAGTCAGACACCACACATACACACCCTGTGCAGGCCCTCAACATCATGCAGTGGTCACTGAATGTCTACATGTGTGGCTCATACTTCTGGTCTGTTAGTCATAAATTCTGTATTTGCCTGACATTACTGGAATGATATGAGGACTGGTATCACTATTTAATGACATATTTTGAGTCTCACACTTCAAAACCTGTAATACATGTATGTTACAACAGAAACAGTTACACTAGCAACCTTCAACACTTACATAGGTTCATAGGTAGGTACTAGGCTATTGGCCCAAGGGCCTAAGTAAGCCTATCCAACAAGATTCCCTGGCTTATGCCACCTAGGAAGGTTAATTTCCTGTGCCCCTGTTGAGCAGAGCCACAGACGTGATCCCCAGGGTGTATTTCCTATTTCTCATCCACTCATCAAGATTTTTCTTGGAGTGCTAATGAGGAGCTTTGCTTGACATAGATGGGTAGCTTGTTTCAGAGTATAGGAAGTCTCTGGGACAGGAATCTGTCCCTCCAGCATGTCCTGTTTATTGTGGCAACAAGGTTTAGGTCCCTAGAGCATGTAGCTCAGAGGAATTGGGATTTCTTTAGGTGTAGCATGTCCAACAGCTCCTGGTTTAACATAGCTTTATATGTTAGGCACAGATCTCCTCAGAGTAGGCGATATGCTACAGAGTAAAGCTGGAGTTTTTTGAGACGGTCAGTATAGGGCATCTGTTTGAGGCCAGTAATCCTCTTTGTGAGGTACTTCTGTGGCCTTTCCAGCTGCTGCAGATGTCTTGTGAGGTACATTCCAAAAGGGGCATTGTACTCAATGGATATTATAAGTGTAGACACCCCTGTTAACATGACAAGATTTGTCTGATATATAACATGAGACCACAGAAATCACATTTCCCACCTTTAATGTGACCTATAACCTGTCCAATCCAATTGAAGAACAGACATATCAGTTATCGGTAATATGTAGCAGTTGAAATACGTACAATAGACTGGTTACATGAATGTGTACACCCTTAAACTAATACTTTGTTAAAGCACCTTTTGAGTTTATAACAGCAGTCAGTCCTCTTGGGATGGTGTGTATCAGCATGGCACATCTCGACTTAGCAATATTTGTACACTATCCTTTGGAGAAGTCCTCCAACTCTGTCAGATTGTGAGGGCATCACTTCTGCACCCGACTCTTTAGGGTACCACACAGATTCTCTCTTGGATGTGTAGACTACAGCTGTGCCATTCCAAAATGTTGATTGTCTAAGTTGTGTGGAAAGGTGTAAGTCCTCTCCATCCACAGCTTTCTAGCAGACACATGATAAATTTGTGACAAAAGGGACTGGTAATTTGAACTGTTCCTAATCCCCTCCACCTTGGCTACAGACCCACTTCCAGCCTATGAACAGCAACCCCAAAGCAGGACACTGCCATCACCATGCTTCACCATGGGGATGGTGTTCTTTTGGTGATCCACAGTGTTGTTCTTGTGCCAAACAAACCTTTTGGTATTGTGGCCAAAAAGTGCAACCTTGGTCTTACACCATAACACATTTCCCCACATGCTATTGGGGGACCTGATATGTTTTTCTTGAGAAATTCACCAGACCTGGATGTTTTTCTGTGTGAAGAAGGCTTCCATCTTCAAAACCTACCCCATAAGCCAGACATGTGGAGAATACGGGAGATTGCTGTCACATGTAGTACACAACCGGTACTTGCCAGTGATTCCTGCAACTCCTGTAGTTTTGCTGTAAGTCACCTGGCAGCCTCCTTGACCTGTTTGGGTCTTGTCTTTTCCACACATTTGGAAGGATGTCCAGTTCTTTGCAATGTCTCTGTTGCCCCATATTTCCATCACCATTTGATGACTGTCTTCACTGTGTTCCATGTTCTATGCAATGCTGTGGAAATGTGTGTGTACCCTTCTCTGGGCTGACACCTTTCACAAATGAGATCCCTTTGCTGCTTTATAAGCTGTATGTGAACTATGGTTGTTGCTGTAGCAGGCAACTGAGTAAATTTAGGATAATCCTGGTAGAACAGCTAACCGTTATTTGCTGTTAATCAAAGAGTCTCTGTAATTGATGGCAGGTGTGTACCCAAGAAGATGTAATGCTGTAATACTATCGAAAGCTGCTTCAACACAGTATTAGCTTCAGCCTTTGCACACGTATGCATCTAGCTTCCCGTAAGTTTTTTATGTGTCATAATTGTTCCCCTAACAGATTTGTTTGTTTTACAATTGAATTGTACATGTTATAGGTCATATGAAAGGTTGGAAGGGTTTGGAAATGTGTTATTGTGCTCTCAGTTTTGTATTTCACAAATGCCTGGTATTCTAACAGGTTGTGTGTACACCATTTATATGCACTGTATAACACTAATTTATAAAATATGCCCCTAGTTTTGGGCCTTTGTCCCCCCATTTTGTCAATTTGTGTACAGATTTCTTGCAATGACAGGTTGTGAGGTATGCTACAGATATGTGACATCTCCTGCAAATAGGCCCCTGTGATGAGCACTGTGATGCAATGCAGTTAACCACACCACAAGTGAACATGCAGATATTGCAAAATAGCTGAGAGTAACAGTTGTGTGCATGGTCATATGCATGACTTTAACATGTTTAGGGTACTGGTGAGCCACAACAAGAAACTCCCATACTCACCAGCTTCAGGTTGCTGTCCCACATGCAGACCAGAGGGACCTATGCAGTTGTGGGGGGAAGGTATTATCAGCAGACTCACATGTGGCATTGGTACTTGATGAATGCTATTTGTCTGCACAGGTACAGTACAAGCTATGACAGTACACAATTTTCTGTCCTGCACATAGATGTGCACTTGTGTGCATTACTAAACCCCACCCACCAATGCAGTTTGAACTGACATATGCATCTAGATACTCTATTGAAGACAGCATGACTGCTACACGATTAAATCGATGTGCACTGTGGCCTTACATGGACGCTCCACGCCTTTTGCCTGGGTGCCATCCACCTCCACGACTGGTGTTTCTTGTGTTGGCTGTTGTGTGGGGGCTACCCCAAGGTTGGCAAAGACCTCCTCTGGTGCTGTAAGTGGGGCCTGTGTGGCTGGACCCCCAGCTGTAGCAGTACAGTCCCTGGCCACAGCAGCAGCCCTTTGCTGAGCATGTTATATCAAGTCAGTTGCCCGATGCCTGACCTGATCGTATGTATGCCCATGGTGGCCCAAGTTGTTCACTCTGTGCACAAGGTCGTCCCACAAGGCAGTCTGCTCCCACAGATTTTGTCGGCTCCAGCCAAACAGCACCGTATGGTGCTGTATTATTGCTGTAGTAATAGCTGCAGTCTCCTCTGCAATGTATGCAGGCTGACGCTGCATGGCACCTGGAAGACATAAACAGGGAAACACATCACAGGATCTCAGACATTGCCCAGAGTTATTTGCAGAGCCAGAACATCAATATTGCCTATCATTAGCCTCCACTTACAACCACATTATACCCCGTCATCTATCAGGTACAGTATGAACCAGCATTGCATTCCTGGTCCTGATGTGTCATGTTCCCCCCAATGAGGACCAGTACATCACATAAACCAGCATTCATCATTCACATTTGTGTAGAGGGATGACAGTGGCCATCTTCCTTGCAGATGGGATGTCAATGGTGCTCAGGCTTTGCTTGCATACAGTGTGTAATGGAGCTGGAAGCATATGCCTGAGTTCATGTAGAATGCAGACAGGAATGTTCTCAGGTCCCATGGAGACTTGCTTTTGTTGACTTTGATTAGGCAGTATGCACCTGCTCCCTGATGATGAGGGGAGGATTGTGGGTGCTGTGCATATCCACATACACTGATGGTGATCCAGGGGAGTGATGTTTGCCCTAAACCTGTCTGCAGCAGGTTGGCTATAGCTATGGTGTGTACATGTGGTGTGATCGACCACCATTACAGGGTGGGTTGGGTTGTTGCCTCTGAGATTGCAGACATATGTGAAGATGACCTTGTGATTGCCCTTGGTGGATGTGTCCAATTTGTAGTCATACTTAGCCTTACAGTAATCCACCTGTGACCTTATATGCTCATTCAGACAAAGGTTGACTTGCTGCCAAGTTGGTGCCTGCTCCTACTTTGCCCTGTACAGCCACTATATCGACCAATTATGTGGTTTGTCTATTGCTGCTGTCCAGCAAAGGGGATTAATCTACTTTGGTGGAGACATGTTTTACAGGTAAGGTATTGCTGAGTCCATACAGCTATGTCGGTGGTCATATAGCTGTTTGCAGTAAGCATGGATACAAGGTCATAACACAGTTGGACACCTCTCCAATTTCAACCTGATAAACATGCTTATTCTTGTACCCATGTCTGTGTCAGGACAATGCAACAACCAGTAGCTGTAGAAATCCAACTCTGTTGGATGCACAGAAATTGAGATTGCAAACATGTATAACAGGTACAGCTTATTTACCTGACATTTTGCATACCATATTTGTTGTTATGAGGTAGCCAGGTATACCTATTCATACAGAATACAGCCTGAAGCTCCAAAAGTGGTGGTGTCTCCATATTCTTAAAGGATATGCATACCTCTAGATTGGTAACCCAGCATAATGTATCCAAGATACTTCAGGTACAACTAACATTGGGTAAGATGGTGATACATGTCATATCCTGCAACAGAACCCCAAGCATGTCCCTAGACTCTCACACCAACTTCCGAAGCACCCTGGAATCTATCAAGGTCCAACCCAATACTCTCATACTGGGTGACTTCAACTACCCTTCCACCAACTGGGAAAGCTATTCAAGTACCAATGTATAGGCCCAATGGCTTTCTGGAATTTATCAGTTCCAGTGCCCTGGACCAGCTCATTCTGACCCCCGCTAGAGGAAGAAACACCCTCGACCTGATTATCATCAACATGTGAGACCGTTGCTTCACACCTATAGTCAGTTCCTCTCTGGTTAAATCTGATCACAAACTGATCACCATGGAAATCTCAATCTCACCTACACCCCCCCCTCCCTGCTAAGTTAACCACCCTGAACTCTAAAGCTGACTTTGGGATCCTAAAAGGAGAGGTAGCTAACTTCTCGGCACCCATGCCAATAGAAAATAGCTGCATGACTGCCGAATCATACACCAATGTACTGTAAGACCATGTTCACAAATACATTGGCCTTGCCATACCAAATAGAACTAAGACACTCTCCTCCTAAAAAAGGAAGCCAGTCTGGTGATCCCCAGCCATTAATAAACTCTACAACAGAAGGAAGAAACTGTTGCAGAAAAAAATGAAGTCACAAGACTGGAAAACCTCCCTTATCAGTCTCAACAAAAAGCTGAGATCCCTTATCAAATCGTCTACAGCCAGCTATGAAGGCAGAATTGTGGCTGACACCAAAAACAACCACAAAGCCTTCTATAGCTATATCAAAAACCTCAAAGGCAATACCCAGATTTGCTCTGAGTTATTGCACAATGGCACCTCCTATACTGAGATATAACCAACATACTGGCTGACAGATTCAGTGCTAACTTTACCCCTCCCCCCCAAGGGCCCTATCACAATACCAGATGAAAGCCTAGTACCCACCATTTCTGCAGCACAGGTAAAAGCTGCATTGTCCAAAGCCAATAATACAGCATCCATGGGACCTGATAATATCCCTGGCTGCATCCTACATAAGCTAAAAAATGAACTGGCACCACATCTGTCTGCCCTGTTCAATCACAGTCTTACTTCAGGCTATGTCCCTAAAAGATGGCGCACTGCTGCAGTCATCCCACTCTATAAGGGGGGAGCAACTACAGACCCTGGGAACTATCACCCCATTAGCCTGACAAGCCTGGTATGCAAAGCTATGGAGGGCATCATCGTGGACCTGCTTAACAAAGATATAGGAAATCTCCAAACTCTTGACCCCACACAGTTTGGCTTTGTAAAGGGGAGAGCCTGCCTGCTGAACCTGGTTGACTTCTTCGAGGCAGTCACCAAGGCTGTGGATGAGGGTAAGGCAGTGCATACAGCCTATCTCGACCTGGCCAATGCCTTTGATACTATTCCCCACTCAGGTATCATTGATAAACTCACCAAACTAGGCATCAATCCTTACATCACTAGGTGTGTTGCTAACTGGTTCATAGACAGGACCCACAGAGTGAAAGTTGCAGATTCCAAGTCAGACTGTCCATCAGTCACAAGTGGAGTCCCACAGGGCTCAGTTCTGGGCCCTCTCCTGTTTGGCATCTACTTCTCAGAAGTCCAAGCCAACACAGAAGGACTCTGGCTGACCAGGTTCGCTGATGACTGCAAGCCAGGAGTCATTATCAACTCCCCAAGTGATGCAGACATCCTACAAAGGGCCTCTCTGATACCAATGACTGGTGTCAAAACCATACCCTGAAGCTTAATTCCTAAAAATGTGTTATCATCCCCTTTGGAAAAAACTCAGTTCCCATGAATTACTATGTTGATGGGAGCCCACTGAACACTGAAGGGGCCATAAAACATCTGAGTACCCAGGTCGACACCCACCTCACCTTTGACCACCACATTGCCACTGTGGTCAGAAAGTCCTTTTACGTGACACATTTTATAACCAAAGGTTTCACATCCAGGAAGAAGGAGGTAATCATCTCTCTCAAATCATCCCTCATTAGACCAGTCATCAAATAGAACACCCCATTTGGCATGTATATGACCAGACACTTACAACAGCTGGAGAGACCACAAAAGTACCTCACAAAAAGAATTCTAGGCCTTAAACACATGTCCTACATGGACAGAGTCAAGAAACGTCAGCTGTTTTCAGTCTCATATCGTCTACTTAGAGGTGATCTCTGCTTGACTTACAAAGCCTTATCCAACCCAGCCCTATTTGAAAGGCTACACCAAAAGAAATCCAAAGCCCCCCGTGTCACATGCTCCAGAGATCACAACATCATTACCACAATTAACAGAACATGCTGGAGGGACAGGTTAATCTCCCAAAGACTGGCCATACTCTGGAATAGGCTTCCCATTCATGTCAAGCAGAGCACCTCACTGGCCCTCTTCAAGAGAAATCTTGACGAGTGGATGGGTAACAAAAAGTTCACTCCAGGGATCATTCCAGTTACACTACTGGATATAGGCATTGTGAACTAACATCTGGTGGCATGGTGCCTGGGCACATTTTTTGTGGGGGCTAGGTTTGTAAAGGCTCCAGAGTCATTAGCCTAGTACACACCTATGAACCTATGAACATGTGCACAGGTAATACCTGATATACATTTCTCTTCTATGTCAGTATGGCACACTGTATTTACACTCTTGCTGCTCAGTCATTTCTGTCAACCTGTTAGAGCAGGACATCTGGAGGATGCCACACATACATGGGGGTTGAGGGGTCAACATTAGTGACACTTTCTTAATATTACTGTAACACACTTAAGCCATTTGATAGCACAGTAGCCTTTGCATTCACAGACATACCCTGAAGGATGTCCGACACTCATATAGCAGGGAGCGAGAAAGAAAGACCAGGAATGTGGTAGTGAGGGTAGGAACTTATACAGTTGGCAGTATGACTGGTATGGGGACAGAGCTAGCTGATATCATGGACAGAAGAAAGGCTGATATATTGTGTGTGTAAGAGACCAGATGAAAGAGGGGTAAGGCTAGGTGTATCGGAGTCAGGTCCAAATAGTTCTATCATGGTGTGGATGGAAGGGGGAATGGTGTAGGGGTTATCCTGAAGGAACAGCATGCCAAGAGTGTTTTTGGAAGTGAAAAGAGTGTTGGATAGAGTGATGTTTATGAAGCTGGAAAAGTGATGGTGTAATGATGACTGTTGTTAGTGCATATGTTCCGCTAGTTGCGTGTAGAAAAATGTTGGAGTGAGTTTGATGAAGTGCTGATGACTGTACCCAAGGGTGAGAGAGTGATGATCTGAGAAGATTTCAATGAGCATGTTGGTGAAGGGAACAGAGGGATGTGGAAGTGATGGGTAGGTATGGTGTTAAGCAAAGGAATGCAGAAGGTGAGATTGTGGTGGGGTTTGCAGAAAGGATGGACAAGGCTCTAGTGAATACATATTTTAACCAGACAGAAGAGCATAGAGTGACATACAGGAGTGGAGGAAGATGCACACAGATGGATTATCTCTTATGCAGGAGGGCCTGTTTGAAGGAGATTGGCGACTGTAAAGTGGTGACAGGGGTAAGTGTAGTTAGGCAGCATGAAATGTTGGTCTGTGGGTTGATGTTGATGATCAAGAAGAGGAGGAGGAGTGTGAAGGCAGCACCCAGGATCAAATTGTGGAAACTGAAAAAGGATGATTCTGAGGTTGAGTTCAGGGAAGAGTTAAGACAGGCAGTGGGTGACAGTGCAGAGTTACCGAATATGTGGGTAACTACAGCAGAGCTAGTAAGGGAGATGACTAGAAAGGTGCTTGGTGTGACATCTGGACAGAGGAAGGGGGACAAGGAGACCTGGTGGTGTAATGAGGAAGTATAGGGGAGTATACAGAGAAAGAGGTTGGGGAAGAAGTGGGATTGTCAGAGAGATGAAGAAAGTAGACAGGAGTATAAAGACATGAGGCGCATGGCAAAGAGAGAGGTGGCAAAGGATGAGGCGTATGAAGGATTGTATGAAAGGCTGGACACTAAGGATGGAGAACAGGACCTGTACATATTGGCTAGACAGATAGACCAAGCTAGGAAGGCTGTGCAGCAGATAAGAGTTATAAAGGATAATGAGGGAAACAAGGGAAACATACTCACAAGTGAGGAGAGTGTGTTGAGCAGATGGAAATAGTACTTTGAGGGGCTGTTGAATGAAGAGAATGAGAGAGAGAGTGAAGTTTGGATAATGTGGGTATGGTGAATCAGGAACTGTAATGGATTAGTGAGGAGGAAGTAAGGATAGCTATGAAGAAGATTAAGAATGAAAAGGCTGATGGTCCAGATGACATACCTGTGGAAGTATGGAGGTGGTTAGGAGAAATGGCAGTGGTCTTTTTAACCAGATTATTTAGTGTAATCTTGTAAAATGAGAGGATGTGTGAGGAGTGGAGAAAAAGTGTTTGGATACTGATTATAATAATAAGGGTGATGTGCGGAGCTGTAGTAACTACAGAGGGATAACATTGATCAGTCACAGCATGAAGTTATGGGAAAGAGTAGTGGAAGCTATATTAAGAAGGGAGGTGAGGATTAGTGATCAGCAGTATGGCTTTATGCCAGGAATTGAGCAGTACAGATATGATGTTTGCTCTCAGAGTGTTGATGGAGAAGTACGAAGAAGGTTGGAAGGAGTTGTGTTGTGTCTTTGTGGACTTAGAGAAAGCATATGATAGGGTGCCTAAAGAGGAGTTATGGTATTGTATGAGGAAGTTAGGAGTGGCGGAGAAATCTGTAAGAGTGCTACAGGATATGTACAAGGGTAGTGTCACAGCAGTGAGTTCTGTGGTGGGAGTGACAGGCGCATTTAAGGTGGAGTCGGGATTACATCATGGATCAGCTGTGAGCCCTTTCTTATTTGCAGTGGTGATGGACAGGTTGAAAGACAAGATCAGACAGGAGTCCCCATTGACTCTGATGTTTGCAGATGCATTGTGATCTGTAGTGAGAGTAGGTAACAGGTTGAGGAGACCCTGGAGAGGTGGAGATATGCTCTAGAGAGGGAAGGAATGATGGTCAGCAGGACTAAGACAGAATATATGTGTGTGACTGGGAGAGTGGATAGAGGAATGGTGAGGATACAGGGAGTAGAGTTTGCAAAGGTGGATGAGTTGATATAATTGGGATCAACAGTTCAGAGTAATGACAAGTCTGGGGAGAGGTGAAGAAGAGAGTACAGGCAGGATGGGGAGGGTGGAGATGAGTGTCAGGAGTGATTTGTGACAGACAAGTACCTTTAAGAGTGAGAGGAAGGTCTGCAAGACAGTAGTGAAAATATCTGTGTTATATGGGTTGGAGACAGTGGCATTACCAAAAAGGCAGGATCCAGATCTGGACATGGCACAGGTAAAGATATTAAGATTTGCACTGGGTGTGATGAGGGTGAAAAGGATTAGGAATATGTATGTTAGAGGGTCCACCCAGGTTGGACAGTTTGGAGACAAAGGCAGGGAGTAGCGATATTATTTTGTTTTGGACATGTCCTGAGGGGGTATGCTGAGTATGTTGGGAAAAGGATGGTAAGGATGAAGCTGCCAGGTATGAGGAAAAGAGGGAGGCCTAAGATAAAAGGTGTATGGATGTGGTGATAGAGGACATGCAGGTGGTTGGTGTGACAGAGCAAGATGCAGAGGACAGGAAGAAATGGAGAAAATTATCCACTGTGGAGACGCCTAACAGGAACAGCCAAAAGAAAGAGAAGGGGTGTTGTAATGTCAGTCTTGACAGGTTGCCAGTGATTTGCCAGATATAACACAACTCTATGAGTAAATGACTACAAATATGTGGCAGACATATTGTCACTGTGCATAGCACTGGACAGTTGAATGGTATGAGCTCAGTATATTACATGCAGTTCAACACACACATCTGCAACAGTATTTTACTATGCAAATACCCTGTATAGGTCTCTCACATTTCTGAGACAAACATGTATATCATAGTTGCATTCACAATTAACATATTGATATCTATGACATCCCAATAGCTGGCCTAGCAGTGTCATAGTCAGTATTGTTCAATACACTCCATTAGTAGTCATATGTGAGCCCTCCTTTCCTGGGGTGATTCAGGGGCCTGAGCTGTGATCTATGTCACTGCAGACTGACCCAAATGCTATGGCCATAGGTTCTGATCAGCAATATATCAGTACAGCAAGTCTTGTTGAGACATATTTGTTGAACTTCCTATTTCCCATTATTACATACCCCTTACTGCATTCCATTACATGCTTACTTGTTTGACATACCTTTTTTTTTTCAAGTATGGTTGGTTGATTCCAATATGTGTTGTTTGGTGACTTTGTCTGTCTGTCTGTTTCTCTCTCTCTCCTAGATGTAGGGTATACATCTGTTTTGCATAGGCAGCAGATTGCCTTTTGTAGGTGATGCTTGTGAGCAGCTGATGGCCTGTGCACCAATTTGTGACTCCCACTTTCTAATTGCATGCACAACAGCTGTGGCGTTATTCCTATAATAAATGGCATGGCAACACACTCCTATAATTAAGTACTTCATGTGGGCGTTGTCCCTTTTACCTGCCTGTGAGGAGAACTTCATGGAGTTGTGTGAACAACACCATCGCAGAGGGTCAATGGAAATACCTCTTACAATGAAAACTGTGGAGACAGCCCAGCAAACTGAGGGAGAATATTCCAGACATAGGGACAGAATATGAGTATTGCTGTTATACAGTTGAATGAAGGCTAGTTTAACAGGGTTTGTGTGGACATGGCATTTCTGTGTGCTTTTAAATATGACAGTATGTGGTTGACAACTCTCAACTGTAGGGCTATCCACAGAATGGCCAGATTTTGGACTGTCATGTTTGGTGTGTTCCTCATATTTTTTGTCTTTGGAAAATCAGTAGCATACTGTGGAGATCACAGTCAGTAAATGGTATCATCCATTTGTGTTTCTGACTTCATATCCCTCAAAAATGATATGTTACAACAAACCCTGTTACACCAGCAACTGTCTCAGTTTATAATGGCAATATTTCATGTATGCCACTTTTTTTGGGCCTCTGTCCCCGAAGTATGTCAGGCTTTGTCCAGATGTCATGCAGTAAGACGTTGATAGGTAGGGTATATCATTATTTAGTGCCTTCATTCCTGATAACATCCCAGTGATGTATCAGAATTCCAGACATGTTATGTGTAAGAGGCCTTATATATATGAGGACTAAGCCTGGACATTCTATGGGACTCTGAAAAGTTGAGAGGTCTGTGTATTTCTGGTGATTGTTAACAGACTGTCAGGACTGTGTAGTGGTGTAGTGTGTTAATGTTATGTGGCCTGAGTAGGGAGGGGGGGGTAGATATATGTGTTATGGGTCCTTTTCTATCTGCCTGTGCATGATGCTCCAGTTTCTGGTGGTCTATCGGCTATATATGTTTATAGAAGCAGACTAAGACATGTCCCATACCTCAGTCAGGCATCATACTACACTGCAAATTTTGGCCAGTATATGTAGGAGTAGTGTGTGAGTGGAAAACATGTTGAGATGTTTTTGTTCACACAGTCCTTATACTTTACTGTTCATTTGGCTTACTGGTATGTCACTGTGACTGTGGTGGAATTGATTGTGGGTATGCATTTTCACACTGGTGTCTGTTTTTCAGTACTGTTACATCCCTGTAGTGCCAGATATATTTGCAAATACATGTGTAATTCCCCATAGCGGATTCAGGTTAGTGTAGTGTCAGTCTGACTGTAGTTTGGATGGTGCTTGGTGACATGCTTAGCAGCTGAGTATAGTTTCCCTAATGTGATGCTATGTCCAGATATTTGTAGGATGTACTGTTTCCTGGCCCCCATAAGTGTTGTGTATTTCTGAAACATTAGTGGGATGATGTGAAGATTTAAGTCACTAACTAGTGAGAAGTAACTGAGTGTTGGACTTGTGCTACTTCAGTTAATATATGTTGGGGCAGACAGGAGAGTGTTACTGCAGCAACTGTGTCAGCTTATCTACTACAGAGTTTCTGATATGTCCCTATTTTCATGGCGTTCTCCCCCCACTTTATCAGGCTTGGTCTGGATTCATTGCACTATTTGGTTCTGAGCCTACCTCTCGACTGGCCAGATTGCTTCAGAATGTCCAGGTTTATTGTTCATTTTTCTGCTCTGTTCCACAGATTCATTATTTTTATTTCCCTGGTAAATCACTGTGATGATCTCCGGATTTTTGTCAGTAAATGATGACATACATTTCACTCTCAGAACTCACATCCTTCAGAACATGTATGGTGAAATAAAGGGTCTATATCACCATATCGAATGGTAAAAATGCTGAACGCCAAAAATATCGAAAGTTCACGAGAACAAAGTTGTGTTTTTGGGGTTGTGGTACAGTGAGGATTGGGATATTTGCCCTTTCCTCACTGTAGTGCGACCTCGGAGTTGGAATATATATTTAGTGGGGGGTGTGGGGGGCACAGCCCCCCACAATAGCAAGTTCATTCTTGTGAACTTTCGATATTTTCAACGTTCGTTATTATCACCATTCGATATGGTGATATAGACCCGAAATGAACCCTGTCACTCTGACAGCATTCTACATTTATAAGAGCAATATTTAAAATATATCCCTACTTTTGGTCCATTGTCCCCCCATTTGGACAGCCTTTGTCCAGATTTCTTGCACTAACAGGTTGAGAAGTATAGCCCTGAGGTATGACTTCACTAAATGTTATGAGCTATATATGTATATATATATACACACACACACACACATATATATATTTTTTCTTTTTATGTTTTTATATTTATATATATATATATATATATATATATATATATATATATATATATATATATATATATTTATATTTATAATATGTTGTCAAGCCAATTGGACGGGATTACATGTGTCTAGTGGACATGTGTGTGGAATGGACAGCTATGTATGGGGCAATTTTTTTTTTTGGGACAGATGCCCTTTTTTTTTTTTTTTAAGGTGATAGTGGGATGTTAATGAAGGATTGTAGGTAGGTCTGGGGAGGTAGGTTGGGTAGGGAGACAGACAAAACAGACAAGACAGCAGACAGGGGTAGTATATGACACATGAGTGGGGTAAACACATTTGACGGGAAGGGTGGTTGGGAATCTAAAGCCCATGGGCTCCCATATGATTACAGTGGGACTGAGATCCCCACCCATGGGCAGTCACCACTGCACCTTCATGGGCCCAAAGGTGGGTGTGCTGGGGGCTGGACAGGAGGGGCAGCCTGCACCTTGAGGTGCGCCAGGCATCCCTCAATCTGGCACAGCTGCTCTCCAAACTCGGATCAAAGGGTGCTGCTCACCAGACCCCAGACCTGATTGCAGGTGATGGCCTCCTGTCCACACCCACTCCTGAGGTGGGGCAGGCCCCATCGCCTGCAGCAGATCCACCCGAAGGTGGTGCAAGACCAGCAGACAAGGGAGATCTGGTTTTAAAAAGTATGTTTGTTAGTCGTGAACAATACATTTCAAAATTAGTTATAACAGCATGCATGGGTGTTCCAATTAACCCCATAAAACAGATTTGAAACAGTTGCATAGCAAACAGAACACATCCATAAACTGAACAACAGTATGCATCGTAACAGCATGCCAGTAACATTGACAGCAACAGGCCACCAACAATGGCATTTGAATAAGATATGTTAACAAGCAAGCAATCAAATATATTAATAATTAATAATATAACACAAGTCCAAACATTAGGGTGGAGCACAATATACCCGCAGCATATGTGTAATAATTATTGATGCAGATGGGGGGGGCAGAACATCCATTAACAAATGTTTATGCTTCTATTTTCCACAACAGTACTGCTCAGTACTCTATGGGTCTGCCCTCACTTTACATCTACCTATGGCTATAGCTTCTGTAGTACAAACAAACCTGCTAAACTGTCAGCCTGGAATGGTATTAGGCAAACTGTGACAACTCTGGGTACATGACTATAGGGGACTCGTACCTGTCAAGATTACATATCTGGCACAGGAGGGGTACCCTTAACTGCTGTTATGTGTGTGCTACTGTCATACGTCAACTGGTTTCCTATTTGTATCAAGGATCATTTGCAGCAGTAACCACTAGCCATGACAGAGTGACACTTGAGACACATGTATTGGAAACATACCTCTCAACCTCTTGGAGCATGACATCTGGACAAAGCCATACATAGGATTGGGACAAAGGCCCATAAATATGGACATTTGGAAATTGCTCTTACAAACTTAGAAAGTTGATGAAATAACAAGTTTTGTATTTGCATACCTTTTCTGATGGATATGACATACATCATTAGTTTCTAACTTCAGCCTATAATGGTTACCCACTGATTTGCTGTGACACCACTACTTTATGTAAAATGGACCAAAAATCTTGGACAAATATCTGGACAGTGAATATATGTACAGTTGAGAGGTATGATTCAGAAAGAGTGCATACTGTATGTACCCTGCTGTGATTTGCAGGCATGTGCTAGGACAATTGAACAGTTGTACACAGTTTATTAGTATATCCTTCATACTACTGGCTACTAAATATTGCTACTGGCAATATTTACTTACCTGTAAAACCTGTGGGGAAAATATCTGTTAACACTACCTGACTGTTTTTACATTTATTCCTGATTCCTTGTGTGTAGATATGCACACATCTTAGTACCACTCCCTGGATTCAAACCATGTCTGGGTGTGTAAAATTAACAACTAAGCTATTTTCTATTGCACTGAGCTACTGGTGAACTGCTGTTTCTTGCATCCATAGTTTCTACCTAATAGTCTCTTGGTTAGACAGTCTGAACTTGTAGTTCTGTGAGGCATGCATGACAGATAGTTTTTGTACTGTGCATTACTCCTTTGGATTACTACAACCTGGAAAGCAAAGATTAACACAAGATACTTGACATATTACTATTCAGGGCTCAGAGCTTAATGTAGTATATATTTCACATTTAATTTATATATTGTTGTACAGCTACAGTTACACCATCTATGGTTTCTCTGAACAGCTTGTTCACAGATGCACCTCAGTTAATGTATACTGTCACAGCACCTCATTTAATGTATACTGTCACAGCCCATATTTGCTGTGAAGAACCTGGATACTTTCTATATATATCTGCAACACCATACCAGAATAAACACATTTTTAAGGGTGTTTATTGTAGCTCAATATTCATCATTCATACTTTTTTATTTATTCAGTTCACACAGTAACATTATATCTACTAGCAGCATGTAATGTACTCCTTCTTAACTATTTTTGCAAAATACTGCAAAATAGATTTGTACGCATCAGCCTGTCAGTGCAGCCTCAGCAGTCTGTCACCATGGTCTTCCATGTTCACAGCCTTCTCTGCCACAGCTGCAGGGGAGGAAAGCACACATTATGCATATCTGTCTATCACATTCTCAGGCTAGTAGTTTCTACAAACTACTTGATAGTGATACTTACACTCTACTGGAGCATTCTGTGCCTGTCCATCTTGGATCCACTGGTGCAAGAGTGCCCCCTTCCTACACTTTAGGTCAGCATAGTGGTGCCATACCTGGTAACCAGTTTGGAGGATGCCAGTAGCACTGGTGAGATCATGTGCGAGATGGTCCCAGTCCTACGCTTTGTATTGGGAGCCCTGTTACTGGCCCTGCAGCAGTCTCTCCGCATGGTTCTTAACTAGGAGTTCAACCATGACCCTGGACTCCCGAATGCCCCAGCATTGCGCACAAAAGTGCACGCCCTCTCCTACACCAGCCATTGTATCTGCGCAGATGGACTATAACAGGTTATTGCTATATTCCTGCCTGCACCATTTAAACAGTGCAATATTCCCACCCTTTGCTATCATTGGACCTTTTTGAAATGGTTAACATCCGCTAAGCAGTACACAAATCCGCTAAGCCAGTTTTAGCATTGCTTAAAGGTGAAATTGTTGAGCACTGTTTAATAGTGGAAAAATCCACTTAGCTGAGCTACCTGCTGCTTGCCATTCACGTCTTAGCAATAGCTACACTTGCTAAACATAGCTGAGCATTGCTAACCACTGCTCACTTTTAATTTTTTAAATATATCAGAGGACTGACTTCTCATTTATTAAGTGTATATGATATCCTTTATATGGCTTCCCCTCTATGTGCTTTCCTTACATTGGCAAGGGGTGTGAATATACTGTGTGAGGCACTTGTGTGTACATGGGTGGTTTCACATGTTGTACACCAGCTATACTACCCTGGTTGACAGGAAACAGTTGCCTCATAATTTATGTTTACAAAAATAATTTTAACACTACTTTCCCATATAAAAATAAGTTGCCTGTTTTGGTACTAAAACCATGAATGTCTGCATGTAAAGCTGGGACTCTAACCACAACACTATTTCAGTTTAGAAACTTCACCTGAATATTTGTTTTTATCTCTTATGGGATGTTTAAACTATGGCAAGTGGAGGGCCATAATGCACAGACCCGCTTAGCTACCCTTAAACATTTCTTAGCCTTAAAAAAAAATTAGAACATTATTATTATAGTATTATGTTTTTTAAGTGAATATTGTGGGGTTCTGACAAGTCACTTGAGGACTGCTATCGGGAAATAATGGCATACATTTGGCTTTCAAGTTCTATCCTTCAGAGATTCCTGCTAATACATATCCTGTTTTCTATCAACTTTCAAAGTGTGAGGGCAATCTTTCAGAGGTGCCCCTATTTTATTGCTGTCTTCCCCCATTATTTGTGCCTTTGTCCACATGGACTGCTGTCAGGGAATATTGACATAAATTTGCTTTCAGACCTCTATCCTTTGGCAATTCATCAACTTTATAAGTTTGTGAGAGCAATAATTATGATGTGTCCATTTTCAAGGATTTATCCCCATTATTTGTGCATTTGGACATATTTCCTGCTTTAGCAGGTTGCAGAGGTGTTGTTATGCACTTTTACAATGCAGGGGGTGTGTCACAGAACATGCCACACATCCTCTGCATTGGCTTCCTGATGCCGTGTGTATTTCAGTGTCTGTGGACACTGAAATGATCATTTATTTCATTTCAGTGTCTGCGGACACTGAAATACTGACAAAATATTAGAGTAATTCTCTAATATTATGCCAGATCCTATTAGAAAGTGCCGTACGGCACTTTCTGAGTGCAGGGGGTGTATTCAATGTCCATGCACTACTTAAACACACCCCCTGCACTCGTTCACAGTTCATGTCCATGTAGGTTGAATAGCAGCGTGCCTTCATGAATATGCAAGACGTGCTGCTGTTCTATACAGACACGAAACACTCTGTGCAAGAATACTGCTATTCTTGCTCATAGTTTATTGAATCCTGGGGTAGATGTTATGCAAACAATAAGCATTCAGTTCAATATGATGTGAAGTAATTCTTTTTTTAATAAGTATTCAGAAATAATGAAAAATAAATATAAAAATAATCTGCTACCATTAAACAACTGACAATCTATTTCTGTAATTTATTACAGATCATTTTATTTCTAAAGGTTTACCATGTGTTATATTAAACCTGCTTTTATCAGTATCATAATGCAGAAAATAGTCACTGTGAAATGCACTGCTATTTTATATCTTAAAACTGCTTACTATACACTTACTGTATAAGAAGTATTTGCTAGACATTTTTCCCAATGTAAAAATGTACTACAATTTCATATCTTACACCTACTTTTTATATGCAAAACAAGCAGTGTGTTATTAATACATATGCTGAAGTAGCACCAAATTTTGAATGAATTTACTGTGTCCATTTTGTATGTCTCTCAAGCCTCCTCTTTTTTGTTGTTGTTTTAAATATACATTACTTTGAATTTCTTTTTTTTTTTCCCTTTCTGTCCCATTTATGTTCATTTCTCCAGTGGTCTAGAAATCCCAGGAGCAGCCCAGCCATATACCTCCAATTTCAGGGAACATTTACCCTCTGCACACCAGGGATGCCCTGATAGGGTCAGGGCAGTGGGTGGTGGCTGTGGTCCTCTAGACACCCTGACCTGATGTAGCCCATGAAATTCATGAGCTTTGGATTTGATGGATGATGTTTTGCAGTGAGTAACTTAGGCTCATGTGAGATATTTTTTTGTGGGTGCAAGACTTGTTGGCTCAGTCAGCACAACCTCTAAGCCACTGCAAGCCTTCACCTTCTCAACTTCAGGCTCTTCTACTGAAAGCCATTAGGCAGTGGATACATTTCAGGTCCTGTGGGCCAGGGTGTGCCTGGCAATAACCCCTCATTACCTCCTTCCTTCCCTAGTCCTCTTTGTTACACTTCCTTTCCAAACTACCCTCTTATACAAAAAATATGTGAAAAACATGGGTCTATCTCCAACCAAAATGAGAAACCCCTCTTCTCCAACTTCCTCCAGCAAAACCTCTTAATGTTTTCCTTCTGTGTGCCCCTCTTTGTTATGTCTCCCATTTTTCCCTCTCCCAAGTTTCAAGAGCACAGTCAGAGTGTCCACATGAGGACACCTATATAGACTGTTTAGACATCATACTTTTAATACACACATTAACCACATCATTATATATTTCTTGAGAGGGTCATCAACAGAAACAGAAGCATTTCTAATCTGTTTCTTGAGTACAGCCTGATCCCCTTGATGAAGACACAATCTTTTCTGAGGTAGTAGTACCCTCTGTTACGCCTGTACACAGGCGTGCTATGTGAAGACTTCTTTCACTGTTAGCTCCGGAGACATGAAATGCCTTGTCTACCCAGCAGCAGATGTGTCATGACATAGTTCAGGCCCAGGCTTCTGCTACTGAGAGTCAGGTACAGATGGTTAGATTGTTACAGAGTACATTTGAGGAAATTCATCAGTACATAAAAATGTCGGATGCCAGACCAATACCATGATGATCCTCTTGTTCACTATGGTTGCAGATATGACATCCATATCAGCTTCCATCCACACATTAGTAAGGGCTTACCAGACAAACTTTGGGGACACAGCTGGACAAGGATGAAGGAGTGTTTACATGCATGATGGATAATAGGCCATACACCATATGTATTCCAAGAAAGTGCTGCAGGTATTCACGTTAATCCTAAAAAAATGATGTAGTCAGGCTTTGTCAGAATCACATGGTCCTTTACCATTAATGCAAACTCTACCACTATAACTAGCACTTGTACAACTGAGCAATGAACATTGTACAAATGATGACATCTAATATCACACAACCAATACATTTTCTTATGATATGTTGAAAATTGTCTAATGTACAGTGGAAGTTGACAATGCAGCACTCAGCATAGCCCATAAGTTACACTGCATGCACCAAGTATTATCTTTACAACTTTACACTGGAGAAGTTCCATTTTCAAGGATGAAAGCACTTAATCTAGTAAAAAATTGTTATGACAGAAGTACAGTATGGGTTTTTCTTTAGTACATAGCCACATGGTGAATGTCATGGCCCACAGTTATGAACTTAATGCTGCCATTTTGCCTGCATAACCATGTAACATGAACAAGCCTGCCAAAGGAGTTTGTGATGTGGCTGCTGTTGACTGGCCACCATCACGATTGTCACTGATGGGACAAATGATAGAGGAAGCTCCACTGCCCCTGACTTTCAGTGACTGGCTGTAGCAGTTGTGCACCAGACTAACACATGATCTTGTTATGCAGAATTCAGCAGGCTTAACCCTTACACATTCTCCAGGAAGTAACAGGCTCAGAGTGAAGGGCCCCTCTTGACTCACTGAGGGAATGGAATCAGGCTTTGAGCAGTCCAAACACTTGCTAAATGACTATCCATGTCTGAGACAGGACAGTGTTAAAGTGCTCCTCAGCAACTCCATGTGGATTGCAAACTACTGTCCTTTGCCAAGGTTTGAGTGGAGTGCCTGAGTTACCTGGAAAACAAAAATGGAGAGGCCACATAAGAAAACAGGGGATGATTGCTCAATACTAGCTATGCCACTCTGTAGACAGAGAAATAACTATGGTTAACATTAGAATAGTCTGCACTTACCAACTAGGTTACCATAAGGAATGCATCACACACTATCTGGCAACTAATAGAATGGTAAGCCTTCCTATTACTGTACTGCTTCCCCAGTGGTCTAGATAGGGCCTTTACAGAAACATAGGTGCAATATATCACACCAAGCACCTATGGATAGTGTTGTTCCATAGAAGGCATACATAGGGCTGTCTCAATCCTGTGAGAAAACAGAGAAGAAGATATGCTCATCCACATGTGCCAAGAGTATATTGAGGAACTGCTGCAGCATCCTTGAAGCATAAATCTGTCAGGTAACCAACATGTCCACAGTCTGTCTTGGAAATGCCATCATGGCAAGTATAATAAGGGCAATCCATACTTTAGGATCTACAGGTATAGGAAGGCCATGTATTTTCCCCATTTCATTTTTTTGGCCATATAAACTGAGCAAAGTCCTTATTATACCCATATTCAACTCTAAATATATCCAACAGCTCCTGATCAGCAAAGTTAAATTAAATTATTCTGTGCCTATACCTTATTTTTCTCCTGCCTCTGGATGTGACACTGTATGCACCGTGTTTTGAAATGAAAAAAAAACTTATATCAGGAAAAAGCCAGGCCTTCCATGAAACCAAGCATCCTCATAGATTACAAATAGGATAAAAATGGTTCAAATTCACTTTTTATAACAGATGCAGTACAAAAAGTGTCTATGAATTGCAAAAGTCAAGAAAAGAGACTCATTTATAATAAGAAAGTCACATATTCTTACACATTTCTTGTCTTCATTTCATTATTCCCTTATTTGCGTAAGACTTTCTTAGTCATCTTTTAACCATTCCTGTGCTTAAGCATGATCCTCACACATACCCACTGCACATCAGTAACAATTATGAAAACCTCCTTTAAACTCCACTTACATGATTCTTGATGGAGACCTGAAGTTCCTGTAAAATGCTTGAACTACAGAGTAACTAGGGGACATGGCATAGCATGGTAATAGTGAGCATGTAATTAGGGCCTAAATTATAATGTCAGACATTAACTTGCTCAGGTATTAAGCATTCTGAGTGGCAGTCTGTTTGGCAGTGTTATTCTTGGCTTTACCTCCCTTTACACCCTCCTCACCTATCAACATAAAGGGGAACTGTAAAGCTTATCCCCACAGGGAACACAACAACTTTACAAGAAGTGTTATGTGAACCTGGGGTCATCATTGGAACTGGATGCTAGAAAAGTAGAAGAATTATTCTACTATCATGGTGGAATGGAATAGCAAATGAAAAAGTTATTCTGGAATGTAAAAAGCCATTCATACTTACAGTTTTTATTACAACACCCCTGATGAATGAATGGATCAGAAATGTGTGTCTAAGCAAGCTATTCATAAACAATGTGTGCCACAGAACAAGCTTGGTGTGTCTTAGAATGGTGTGCCAAAATTTGCTCTTATTCAAAAAAGTGGCAGTGCAACAGAGAAAAACGTTGTGTGATATATTTGCATAGTTTTGCAGGTACTGGATTCCATTCATGGAGTCCATATGCAAATCCCCCTTCCTTAATGCATGCTATTCATAAAGAGACAGTTTTAGCAGTACTAGCTGAACCCAGTGGGATAACCTATTGAAATCTAGCCATGTACAAGCACATACTATTCAGTAGTACTGCTTCTGACAGAGCTGCAATCCCGCTCTCCTCCTAATACATTGCTTAGCCAACAGAGATGAGCAATATGTATTTGTTAAAATAAAAACAATAAAGAAAAACGTTATTGCATAGTGTGAAAAATCCAAATAGCAATCTTGTCCCAGGTGAAGCTGGAAAAAACTGCTTTCATACCTAAAATTGTCCCACACATTCTAGTGATATGTTCAGAGTGTCATATGTGCTTACTAGGCTATTGATCCATGGTAATTTTCTGAAGCCTGGCCATGTACTACTCCTTTGCATTACAAGCATAAATAACTCAGTGCCTTTGTATGTTAAGTATAAGTAGCACAGAACCCTTTCATTTACATGTTTGCTATCCATGAGGGGCAAACCAGGGTGAATTTGCAGTTTCCCATCCATTCGTCCAGATTATGCTTGAATAGAATAAGAGACATACTTTGTTTTATGTGAAGAGAAAGACAATTCTACAGAAGTGGTATTTTTTGTGATACATGTCTATCTATCCCTCCAACAGGTTCTATTTAGGATGCAGAACAGATTAAGATCTCTTAAGCAGGTGTTTATGCCACCACTGGACCTCTGGATGTGCAGTACATCTGAAAGGATGGTGTCAGTTGAGACTCTGTAAATGAGGCAGAGTTCACCCCTTAGAAGCTTGTAAGATACCAAGAAGCAGGACAGGACTTTGAGATGGTTTTCATGGCTTTTATGATTTAGGGCCTTGATTTTCTTGGTGAGAAAGCAATGAGGTCATTAAAGTCATGTCAAGTGTTTGAAAAAGTACATTGAAGGAGGCATTATACTGAATGATCAGCCTATTAAGTGTCGAATACAGTGAAAAAGATCACACATACCTAGGCCTGGACATCTTACTCTTACTGATAAGCTGGACAGTGAAGAAGGACTTTCTTACAGTAGTGGCTGCATGGTAAACAAATGACATTTCATAGTCTACATAGGTTCCCAAGATGCTAACTACTGGATCAGTTATCAGGGGTGTGTTCTTGATGTGATAGCTATCAGGGATGTCATGCTTGCAGAGGTAATTTATTATACAATGTTTGGTATTTAGTTTTAGGCCATGGTTTTGACACCAGATATTTGTTTGGAAGAGGCCTTCTTGGAGGATCTTGGTGTCTTCTGAAGAGTTTATGATGGCACCAAGTTTACAGTCATCTTTAAACTTGACCAGCCATAAACCCTTAACATTATCTTTAACATAGAGAAGTAAATGCCAAAGTGGAGTGGCCTGAAGACCAAACCCCGAGGAATGCTGCTAGTGATATTTATTTTAGATGAGAAGGTAGAGTCACCCATCCCAACATCTTGGGTTCTGTTCATGAGACAGTTAGCTAATGAGCTACAAAAGGATTTACATTTAGCTGGGTGAGGTTATCAACTATACCTGAGTGTAGGATGGTGTTAAATGTCTTTGCAAAGTCTAAATAGGTGTTGTGTACTAATTTTCTCTCATCCATTGCTTGAGTAATCATCCCAAAGAAGTCAACTAGGTTAAGTAGGCAGGATCTGCCTTTTACAAAACTGAATTTGTTAGGACCAAGAGATTGTAGGTTTCCTATATTCTTATTTATTAATTCCAATATGATCCTTTCCATTGCCTTGCAAAGGAGGCTGATACAACTTAGAATTACCTGGGTCCATTGACACCCTGCCTTGTGCAGCTGATCTTCATTCATCTGGCACAAAGCCTGTTTGGAGGCTGATATTGAATAGCCTCTGTAGGGGATTTGACAGATCTTGTTTCAGGCTGGCCAGTAGGCATTATCATATGTTATCTGGCATCATAAAAGCAGTGTCCGTGGCCCTCAACAGTGCTTTTAGGGCTTGTTCTTGACAGATTTAAGGGAGTGTAGAAGTCAGTATGTGATCTAAGAATGTGTGGGACAAGGGGACAGGGAGGATGAAGTTAGAGCTAAATTTATCCATGAACAGATTTACTATGCACTCTGGGTCAGAGTATGTAATATCATTTACTATTAGCCTTGCATTGTTTCTGAGGTTCCTAACATAAGTAAAGAAGCTTTGCATAGTATTTAACCTGAGTGGCTATTTTTACCTCATGTCTAAGTTTGGTTGATTTGATCAGGACTGGAGTTCCTTGTTAAGTTTAGCAAGCACATTTCTGATAACTATAGAGTTATATTTATTTTCACATGATGAGGATGAGACCCCACCTGTATGAACTTGCATAGCATTAAGTCTGCTGTCATGTCTACGGAGTGAAAATTTACTATAGACCCTTTCATTAGACAAGACAGCAGGCCACAGTGCAGCAATGACAGACAATACAGTAAGATGCATAAGATACTTGTACACATTGACACATATGTCTAAAAATAACTAGGCCAGAGAAGGAGTATGGGAAAGTTGGATGAACTATGTCATTTAAATAAGAAGACTGCATAATTCTGTGTTTCATAAATATAATTATACCATAAACTGAACAGCAGTGATGAGAATTAGAAATAAATCTGTAAACAAGACATGGATATTGATTTCCAGCCAACTGATGCTTGACGTTATACCAGGCCAAAGGAATCATGAATAATCAGGCTGATTAAATTCTACAAATGGTACATTAAACAAATGGAATAATATATAGCAGTGTTACTGTCACATGAAATGCCATTCCTGTGTCTGTGTATAATTTAAGCAGTTTTCCAGGAGAATGTATTCTTCAGTTTGTGTCAGTACTGCCTGAATCATTCACATGGATAGGTTCTGAAGTAAGTGCAGATTAGAAATTTAAAAGTTCACAAGGGGTATAAGGGAAATTATGCTATCAATATTTAAAAGTCATGCTTATGTTAAACTTTTGCATGGTGTTTTAAATAACTTTGTCAAATGCTTTTTCCTGTTCAGATTCATAAAGCCTTTCAGCCCACTGTTCTACTCAAGTCAAACACAATCTTTCTACAGATTTTCAAGGCAGCCCTGACAGATTGTGCATAGTTTCATTCATTTTTAGGTCATATTCTCATAAGTGAAACACAGTCTCTAATCCCTCTATACTCTTTCATGAAATCAAGATTACACTGGTAGCTCTGCTCAGTTGTGCACAGTTCCTATCATTTAGAACATATTCACTTAAAAGGATTAAAACCTCTAACCCCCTGTACTGCTAGACACCTTTGATTTGAATCAAGATTACACTGGTATGAAACTGGCCTTCCTCCCTGGTTATTATATTACAGCTGCCTCACTTTTTCTGTGATTATGGAAGAGTTATCACCTTGTACCAACAATTAACTGATACTGTATTTGCCTACGAATGGTCCTGCTTGTACTACACACACACACACACACACACACACACACACACACCCACACACACACACACACACACACACACACTCACACACACAACTGCTTGTTTTCCTCCTGAGGTACAGCCTCCTTGTAGTTGTATATGTCATGTGCATTGAATCCATTCTGCAAAGAGCTGCAGGGACAAAACATAAACTCTTATCTATATTTCCTTGTTTTTTGCTCAGGTTTCTTGTAAGCACATAATACACTTCCTTCTTTCTCATAGTAATGGTAGCCTCTATTGCTTCTGGGTATGCTCGTAACTGATAGGCTCCCACTAATTCAATATTGAGTCCTGATTTGTTTACTTCTCTCTCCTAATTCCCCAGCCACCCCATGAGGTTACTACATTTATTCTCAACTGTATCCTCCACTTTTTGCTTGCATCATAAACCAGCTTTAAAGGTATACCACAATTCATTCACACTATTGACATGTAAATACTACACCACACAATACCTAACAACTACCGCAGTCCAAATCATACTCTCATCAAGCACAATCCAAATCATACTTTCATCACACACCATAGTGATCCTACCTCAACTCAATTACCATATTTCACATCACTATATTGCTTCTAGGTATTCTCATAAACAACAAACAGAACAATAGAATAAAACACACATTTACACACTACTACAAAAAAAAAAAAAAAACCTCCATTCCCTAGCAAACAACCTGGCAAACTCCTGAAGTACCTTATGTAAGAAAAACTTCCCATCCATCATCACAACCCACCCATTTAACACCAAACTTGACCACAATCCCCCCCTATTTGAGCAAGAAATGGTATTTTTAACCATTGATGTGGTCGATTTATTTTCCATTATTCCCACTGAATTGGGACTTGAGTGGTTGGAGGAAGCCCTGTGGGAGTGCCCCCATATTAGTAACAATGATGTGCATGCCATCATTGAGTTACTTGGGCTGGTTTTAAAGTACAACTTTGTTTTCTTTGCTGGAGAATATTTTCATCAGGTGACGGGGGTCTCCATGGGGGCTAATTGTGCTCCTACTTACGCGGACATTATTATGTACATATGGGAAAAGAAATATATTACGAACAGTCCTTTTTCAAACAACTGGAATTATTATTGTAGATTCCTTGATGACATTTGTATTTTTTGGAATAGCCCAGTGGGGGAAATTGAGAAATTTATACAGTATATACATACCACTACGACCTTTTTAAAGTTTACTCACCAAATAACCTATGACAGTGTTAATTATTTGGATGTGACACTCATCAAGGAAGGGGAGGGGGTAAAATCTTGTGTTTACCACAAACCCACCTTCTCTAATGGGTACTTACACTACCTGAGTTCCCATCCTCATTTCCAAAAAAGAGGGATTCTCAAGGGGCAGTATGTCCGTGTTTCTTGAATGACCTCTCTGGATCAGGACTTTTGTTTGGAATGCGACACCTTGAGATCCTTATTTTTGGAAAGGGGATACCCTGTACAAATGATAACGACTGTGCAAGAAGAGGTTACTGCAGCCCGTGCAACTAGGTTTGGTCCAATCTTAGGTAAAAAGCTTATAGGTAATGAACAAGGTTCTACCATGGGTAAAGTAGAAAAGTTTTTTGGTGATTTTACCTTTATTACAGATTTTAGTGGTAATGCAACCCATCTTAGAAACATTGTTGAAAAAGAGTGGTATATGTTTCAGGATTTAACTGATTTGGACATTTTTAAAGACAGGCAGATAAAAAACATATTTAGGAAAGGAAAAAATATGAAAAGAATGCTGGAACAACAGGAGGGCCCTTTGCAGACCTCAAGAACTAAAACAGGTACATTTAAGTGTGGGCGTTGTTCCTCCTGTAAATATGTAATGCAGGACAGTCATTTATACCTGGAGAGTCGATGCAGGGATATTAAGGCCATGGGTTACTATAACTGTATGTCCGGTGGATTGGTATATTTGGCTACATGCCAAAATTGTCCGGCGTTTTACGTCGGAAAAACCGAACGTCAATTTAAAAGACGTATATACGAGCATATTTATGACATTGCCAAATGTAAAATTACCAATGCACTGTACAAGCACACCACTGTATGTGAAGGTGCAAAATTTTTGTTCTTTGTAATCGAGACTGTTCCAAAGGACATCAGGGGTGGACCTTGGGAGGCGTGGTTAACCCATAGGGAAACATATTGGCAGATCTTATTGGAAGCTAACAAAGCCCCCGGGTTAAACGAATCCATTTCTAAAGTGCCCTATCTTAGGTTAAAAGCCCAACTTATCTAATAATGGGCCAGTAAAAATTCATTATTTATTTATTATGGCAAAGTATTGTGTTTACTATATTTGATAGTGGATGTTTATAAATACATTATACCTATATTATAAACATTTCAAATAATTTTAAGTGTTTTTAAAAAAATCTTTTAGAACTGTTTTTGAGGTATTTATTTATAAGTGATCATATAATTGCTTGATTGATATTCATTTAGGGTGGGTATTTAAACTATGTAAACTTGGGATGTGTTTTATCTGATGAAGTCATTCTACGAGACGAAAACATGTGTTGTGCTTGTTGCTGAAGTTGTTGCACGTTAATAAACTACTTTTGTGCCTTATCGTGAGCTTTATTGCCCTGGTGAATACCGGTCTGGTGTGGCTGCTTTCGTTGGTGGTTTTGAATAGAATAAGAGACATACTTTGTTTTATGTGAAGAGGAAGACAATTCTACAGAAGTGGTATTTTTTTGTGATACATGTCTATCCCTCCAACAGGTTCTAGTTAGGATGCAGAACAGATTAAGATCTCTTAAGCAGGTGTTTATGCCACCACTGGACCTCTGGATGTGCAGTACATCTGAAAGGATGGTGTCAGTTGAGACTCTGTAAATGAGGCAGAGTTCACCCCTTAGAAGCTTGTAAGATACCAAGAAGCAGGACAGGACATTGAGATGGTTTTCATGGCTTTTATGATTTAGGGCCTTGATTTTCTTGGTGAGAAAGCAATGAGGTCATTAAAGTCATGTCAAGTGTTTGAAAAGGTACATTGAAGGAGGCATTATACTGAATGATGAGCCTATTAAGTGTCGAATACAGTGAAAAAGATCACACATACCTAGGCCTGGACATCTTACTCTTACTGATAAGCTGGACAGTGAAGAAGGACTTTCTTACAATAGTGGCTGCATGGTAAACATGGGTTCTGTTCATGAGACAGTTAGCTAATGAGCTACAAAAGGATTTACATTTAGCTGGGTGAGGTTATCAACTATACCTGAGTGTGGGATGGTGTTAAATGTCTTTGCAAAGTCTAAATAGGTGTTGTGTACTAATTTTCCCTCATCCATTGCTTGAGTAATCTTCCCAAAGAAGTCAACCAGGTTAAGTAGGCAGGATCTGCCTTTTACAAAACTTAATTTGTTAGGACCAAGAGATTGTAGGTTTCCTATATTCTTATTTATTAATTCCAATATGATCCTTTCCATTGCCTTGCAAAGGAGGCTGATACAACTTAGAATTACCTGGGTCCATTGACACCCTACCCTTGTGCAGCTGATCTTCATTCATCTGGCACAAAGCCTGTTTGGAGGCTGATATTGAATAGCCTCTGTAGGGGATTTGACAGATCTTGTTTCAGGCTGGCCAGTAGGCATTATCATATGTTATCTGGCATCATAAAAGCAGTGTCCGTGGCCCTGAACAGTGCTTTTAGGGCTTGTTCTTGACAGATTTAAGGGAGTGTAGAAGTCAGTATGTGATCTGAGAATGTGTGGGACAAGAGGACAGGGAGGATGAAGTTAGAACTAAATTTATCCATGAACAGATTTACTATGCACTCTGGGTCAGAGTATGTAATATCATTTACTATTAGCTTTGCATTGTTTCTGAGGTTCCTAACATAAGTAAAGAAGCTTTGGATAGTATTTAACCTGAGTGGCTATTTTTACCTCATGTCTAAGTTTGGTTGATTTGATCAGGACTGGAGTTCCTTGTTAAGTTTAGCAAGCACATTTCTGATAACTATAGAGTTATATTTATTTTCACATGATGAGGATGAGACCCCACCTGTATGAACTTGCATAGCATCAAGTCTGCTGTCATGTCTACGGAGTGAAAATTTACTATAGTCCCTTTCATTAGACAAGACAGCAGGCCACAGTGCAGCAATGACAGACAATACAGTAAGATGCATAAGATACTTGTACACACTGACACATATGTCTAAAAATAACTAGGCCAGAGAAGGAGTATGGGAAAGTTGGATGAACTATGTCATTTAAATAAGAAGACTGCATAATTCTGTGTTTCATAAATATAATGATACCATAAACTGAACAGCAGTGATGAGAATTAGAAATAAATCTGTAAACAAGTCATGGATATTGATTTCCAGCCAAGTGATGCTTGACGTTATACCAGGCCAAAGGAATCATGAATAATCAGGCTGATTAAATTCTACAAATGGTACATTAAACAAATGGAATAATATATAGCAGTGTTACTGTCACATGAAATGCCATTCCTGTGTCTGTGTATAATTTAAGCAGTTTTCCAGGAGAATGTATTCATCAGTTTATGTCAGTACTGCCTGAATCATTCACTTGGATAGGTTCTGAAGTAAGTGCAGATTAGAAACTTAAAAGTTCACAAGGTGTATAAGGGAAATTATGCTATCAATATTTAAAAGTCATGCTTATGTTAAACGTTTGCATGGTGTTTTAAATAACTTTGTCAAATGCTTTTTCCTGTTCAGATTCATAAAGCCTTTCAGCCCACTGTTCTACTCAGTCAAACACAATCTTTCTACAGATTTTCAAGGCAGCCCTGACAGATTGTGTATAGTTTCATTCATTTTTAGGTCATATTCTTGTAAGTGAAACACAGTCTCTAATCCCTCTATACTCTTTCATGAAATCAAGATTACACTGGTAGCCCTGCTCAGTTGTGCACAGTTCCTATCATTTAGAACATATTCACTTAAAAGGATTAAAACCTCTAACCCCCTGTACCGCTAGACACCTTTGATTTGAATCAAGATTACACTGGTATGAAACTGGCCTTCCTCCCTGGTTATTATATTACAGCTGCCTCACTTTTTCTGTGATTATGGAAGAGTTATCACCTTGTACCAACAATTAACTGATACTGTATTTGCCTACGAATGGACCTGCTTGTACTACACACACACACACACACACACACACACACACACACACACACACACACACACACACAGACAGACACACACACACACACACACACACACACACACACACACACACACACACACACACACTCACACACACAACTGCTTGTTTTCCTCCTGAGGTACAGCCTCCTTGTAGTTGTATATGTCATGTGCATTGAATCCATTCTGCAAAGAGCTGCAGGGACAAAACATAAACTCTTATCTATATTTCCTTGTTTTTTGCTCAGGTTTCTTGTAAGCACATAATACACTTCCTTCTTTCTCATAGTAATGGTAGCCTCTATTGCTTCTGGGTATGCTCGTAACTGATAGGCTCCCACTAATTCAATATTGAGTCCTGATTTGTTTACTTCTCTCTCCTAATTCCCCAGCCACCCCATGAGGTTACTACATTTATTCTCAACTGTATCCTCCACTTTTTGCTTGCATCATAAACCAGCTTTAAAGGTATACCACAATTCATTCACACTATTGACATGTAAATACTACACCACACAATACCTAACAACTACCGCAGTCCAAATCATACTCTCATCAAGCACAATCCAAATCATACTTTCATCACACACCATAGTGATCCCACCTCAACTCAATTACCATATTTCACATCACTATATTGCTTCTAGGTATTCTCATACACAACAAACAGAACAATAGAATACAACACACATTTACACACTACTACAAAAAAAAAAAACCCTCCATTCCCTAGCAAACAACCTGGCAAACTCCTCAAGTACCTTATGTAAGAAAAACTTCCCATCCATCATCACAACCCACCCATTTAACACCAAACTTGACCACAAAACCACTGAACCCCATCTATCCAACAATATGCAAGTTCCTTATTACACAAAATGCAATAAAATTCCCAAAATGTTATACAAACCTGCATCCATCTTTTTAATTCTACTCACCCAAAGCAGTATTGAAACCAGCCCTGGACCACCCTAACTATCTTGCCCATTACTGAATATACAAAGCCTTTATAGCAAACTAGACCAGGTTGATGCTCTCCTTAACCTGCATAACCCTAACATAATAGCTGTTACCCAGTCCTGGATCAAAAAAGACAGCCTATACCTACACTAGCTGAAAAAATGGTGGTACAACCCTTTTACTCTATAAAACTCATCCAATTATCCAACTCCTAGCCCATGCTAACACATTCTATGCTACAGCCCTTAAATGGCTTCTTCTACAAATTTCCACAAAGAACAAAAAACCCTGCACCTCTCAGTAGTCTACCTCCCTCCTCCTTCCATACCTGATAAATTCCAAATACTAATTCAATAAATTATACCCCAGCTAGGAAACTAAAGTAATCATATCCTCTTAAGTGACTTCATCATAAATATGCTTTAATAAAACCAGCATAACATCTCTGAAATTATGCTCAACCTCAACTTTAAATTCCTGTTGCAACAACCTACATGACCTAACCTCAACATTAATAATCATTTTCTTCTAAATCTAATTGTCTTGACAATTCCAACCTAATCACAAACATTAGCATCCACCTTCCCACAACATATTCCCACAACAAATGATGTAGTGGTACATTGCTCTGACTATAGTGTACAGGGTCCTGGGTTCAAACTTTGCAGGGCTGATTATTTTTAGTCCTATATAGACAGACTCAACAAACTCCAACTATTCTCTGTCTCATATCACCTACTTAGAGGCAATCTCTGCTTGACTTACAAAGCCATGTCTGACCCAGCTCTGTTAGAAATGCTACAGCTAAAGAAATCCCAATACCTCCACACCACATGCTCCAGAGACCTCAACCTCATTACCACAATCAACAAAACATGCTGGAGGGACAGGTTCATAGCCCAGAGACTGCCCATGTTCTGGAATAAACTTTCCATACATGTCAAACAGAGCACCTCACTCTTCAAGAGAAATCTTGATAAGTGGATGGGAAATAGAAAATTCACCCCAGGGATCACTATAGTGGCTCTACTCGACAGACACACTGGGAACTAATGTTGGGTGGCACGACGCCAGGGTAATCCTATGGGCTAGGCTTGTATAGGCTCCAGGGCCATTAGCCTAGTACACACCTATGAACCTATGAAAACTTCCCCCACATTAATCCCATTCAGGCCTAAAACAGACTCAAATATCAAAAAACCTAAAGAAGCCATCTCCATCACAGACTTATTTTTCATTTTAAACCTAAATAGCCCTAACTTTGATGCAGAAGCTCTCACTGATACACTCAGATCTCTCCAAGACACATTCTTCCCTAAAATCTTTCATTTCTATAAACAAAAAACAAACTATAGGCTAGCTCCTGATATGACATTTCTTTTTTGGCAGGCATAGAAAAACAATCCTTGCCATAGCAATAAGCAACAATATATCCAACTCATAAACCTCTCAAAACAAAGAACATAATGACACAAAAGCCAGTGTATGAAAGGATTTCAAGCATGCTTTTCTAAATCAGCAACACAGTTCTAGAAAAGAAGTGGATTGACTGACAAGGATAGATACTCAATGTAATCTAGCAATAGCAACTCCTTTACTCTCTTCCTCTGAATTTCTCTCTGAATTCTCCAGCTTACACATCCTATCAGACACTGGCACAGCTTCCCATCCCCCCAAAACCACTTCTACAAATTCCTCAATTTTACTTTAAATAAATCAAGACAAAAGGCACAGAACCTTTTCTGCAAAAAACAAAAACTGACAGCACACCAGGTGCAGATGGCCACAGACCCTAGTCCATATGCCACTGTAGGGACTTCCTTATAACTCTCATGCAACACATCTTCTGTCTCTGCATAACACAAAATAGCATGCTAACTATATGGGAAATAGCCATTATCAGACAAATCCCAATGCAATCTAACTCTACCAACACTTCACAATACAAGACACTCGCTACCCTTCCCACTCTATGCCAATTGCTTGAAAAATTATCTATGTTCAACTCACCCAATACATCAGTACCTACAACCTCCCCTCCCATAAAAAATATAGGTACTGGTCTGGTCATAGGACACTGGCTGACGAAATACCACTAGTTATGGACAGAGGCTAGCTCACTGTTGCCATCTTTATTGGCCTTACGAAGGTCTTAAGTCTCATAGACCACAAAGTCCTACTCCATCACCTACTACAAATAGGCATAAGTTAAAATTTCTTGCCTTGTTTGCAAAACTAGCCCACCCTCTCGCCACTTTTCAATCAAAATCCATACTTCAATTTCCCAGTCAGTCACCATTCAAAAAGGAGTACCACAAGGTTCCATACTTGCTCCTCTACTATTTTCTGTCTTTATAAATAAACTTTGTGACTTAACTCATCTCACCCATTTTTCTGTGCAAATGCTACTATTTCACACAAACAACATGGTACCCAACCTCCAGACAAACTTGCAAGCAGATTTTTTGGCCTTAATCCAATGGGTCTCCAATAAAAGTCTCCTTCTCTACTCCTGCAGAACCAAAACTATGACTTTTGGCACCAGACAGAAACTAAAAAAAAAAAAAAACTCTTTAAATATCTATGACCAGAACAGTACCCTCATAAAAAAATGTTGCTTCTTTTACATTACTTTGTATTTGGCTCGACCCTTCCCTTAACTTATTTATAACCACAACAGCACCCTCATAGAAAATTATGCTTCTTTTGAATTATTTGGCGTTTGGCTTGACCCCTCCCTTAATTTCTCCCTCCACTTCGATTACTCAAGGAAAAGGGTAACTATCCCTTATTTTGGGCCAACAAGATTTCTGCCTTTCTTACTAAAACCTGCAGTACAGCCATTGGCAAAGACATTCTACATTTCCAGCCTACCACATAGCCCCATTATCAGAAACAAACTCCATATGCATTCAGACAATAACCAATAAAATGTACAGATTTAGTACTGGATCACCTAAAACGGAATACCATCCCAAAGACTGAAAAAAGCTCCCTGTCTGAAAAGGATTAACCTTATCTTAGGATCCCATTTATTCAAACCCTTAGTCAACCAGACCATCTTTCCTCTACCAGCAAAATTAGATATCCTTGTATATATTTTTTACTTAATTGTGTATTTTGTTTGATGTTTTTAACCTCCCTTGATTTCTGTTGCCAAGGTGCCAGAGGAATCAAATAACCTTATGTGGAAGTCGGTGTAAAGTTTTCTTATTTGTAATTAGACAACCTTCCTCTTACAGCCTCAGAAATCATAATCACTCTGATCTCACTTTGCAATCCCTGAAAACTAAACTCCATTGTGCAGATCTTGTTTCTCTATAATAGGGCCAAAACTTTAATTATTCTCCAACATATAAAATACATCTCATTGTACCCAAAATTTAGGACTCAGCTAAAGGCCCATTTCCTCTCACTGGCCAAATGACATAGCCTCTCACCCAACCATATCACCTAACCTTACTCTTTCTCTTACTGGTAATATGCTTACAGTTCATACAGCTGCACCAGTATTTACTACTCACTCATGTAATATTTGCTTAATATAACTTCTCACAACCTCCAATATCTGTCACTCCACTCAAATAAACTATCATTCCACTCAGACAACATATAGCTGTAATTGTCACATAGACACCTCACTTGTATGTGTGAGATTTGTCTTGATTTTTGTAAATATTGTACATTACATCTGTAGAAGATCTTTGAATTTTTTAGCTGACAATTGATGATAATTCCCACTGCAGGTGAGGGCATTCATTTTCAAACTGCTGACATTGCAGTGCAGCATTAGGTGGGTGCTGCACTCCTTCGGATGAGATATTAATTTAACATCACATCTGTTTGTGTTTGTAGTAGCTCATGTGCATGTAAAAGATCCTATTGCACCTAGTGAAAAGAGTAGGGGAAGATCTCCAATGCCCTGGCCAAACTTCCCCTAGTAGTCTGAATACTGCCTCAGGTATCCACTGAAAAGAGGCCTCTAGCCTAGTAGGAATAAGCTGGTGAATGAAAGATACATAAATAAATAAATGGTATTTTACAGATGTATATTTTCATTATTTTCTTGCACTTTCTCACTGGACTGAGACTAAAATTAGTCACTTCTGAGTGGTACTCTATCCTAGTAAATGGGTTTAAATAAAATAAATAAATATTTCACCAAAATTACAGAGAAGGAATATGCCCCTTGTGTCTGTGTCATGAACCTGACTAGGTTCTCAAGAGCTGAGTTGGCCTAGTGGTGTATTGCACTGAATTGTAGTTCCAAGGGTTCTGGGTTCAATATTCTGTCTTACAGGTTCTGCTAAATCACTTTTGTTACTGTCACACTATTTGTAAAGCTTTTTTAGCTAGTTTCACTGTGTGAAAAGTATTAACTGGAAATTTTCTCCATTTGTTAAGCATCTGTTCATTTGTTCTGATTTCCTGCCAAGGAGTGTATCATATAACTGATTTGTTTGCAGTTAAAAGCATTGTCTAGAGTCTCCATGCTCCTTTATCTGTTTAAAACTTTAATTTAGTGTCTCACTGCTATTTGTCTGCTGTGATAAACATTTCTGTAGTGTTTTCTGCCTAAAATAGTGTAGCTAGTAACTGTAGCATAGTTTCCCACCCTCCCTCATTATTGGTGTCATGTTCTTATGCTTGGTGGCTTTGCAGTTACCCGCCCCTACTGTAAATTTGATCTGGGACAATCCTCGAAGGCCAGTGTCATTACTTCATTCTACCTAATACAGAGATAATATTTGGGAAGGCCAGCCCCCTTAGTTTCTTAACCTTGCATTATCTCCTTTTCTCCCTTACCACTTTACTAAAAAAAATAACTTTATTCAGCTGCTTTTACAGTATTTTTGTTTCCTACTCCTACTCTATCCTTTATCTTGGATTTCTGCTACTTGTTCTTTAAAGTGTTCAATTGCATCTTCTCTGCTGCATTTATCACTGCTTGCCTTTACCCTGTTTAAATTTTAAGTGTTTTTCTAAGCCTCTTAGTTTTGGGTTAAGCACTTGGGCCTCTTAGTTTTGGTTTAGGCACTTGGGCTTTAGGCCTACCCCTTAGCTCTCCCTGGCCTCCCTCCCTCAGATTCTGACAAATATGGATGGAAAATTTCCTATGGTTTCTCCTGCCAGCCATGTTGATATGGGCATCCTGAAACAGTGTAGCAACTGCCTCATGTACATGGACAACCATCTACTACTACCACCTAGGAACACAATTTGTGAGAGATACAATTACATAAAGAAGCAAGAGTCTGTGCTATCTCCCTCACAAGCCAGTATATCTGGCACTGAGAAGGTTGTCAGTACAATCACTACACCTCAAACACCACCCACAACTATGCAACACACACCCACATATGCGGAGGTTCTCAACAAAAACAAACCCAAACAAAGAAGAGCTCAGATCAAAAACACATGAGAACTCGACAACCCTCCAAACCACATACCATGCATAGTCCACACACCAGTGTCTTGCAACTACTAAGGCCTAACCATAAACCCAACATATTAGTCATAGGAGACTCCATTGTGAGAAACACAGATGTGCCTCTCACCAGGCTGGATAAGGCGAAAGTCACGGTTAGTTGTTTGTCAGGTCCCAGAATCCATCATATCACACACGCACTCAAGTCTCTGAATAACAAGTACTGTTATGGCTTTGTCATGACTCTGTCATAGTCCATGTTGGCATGAACAACTTGAGATGTACCTCCCTGGACTATATGAAGAGAGACATGACTGAGCTCGCTGAATATGTGTCTCAGGCAGGTATGTCCCTAGCCTTAGGCAGCATTCTACCATCACCCAGAATGATGCCTCAATACAAACAGAAAATGATTGACTTAAACAATTGGCTTAGTTTCTGGTGTCATTCCAGGGGGATCCAGTACTTTTAAGCCCAGCAAAATATGATCGACAGACCACGATGCTTTGCTAGAAATGGTCTGCATCTCTGTCACTTGGGCTTCAGGTTTCTTGCAAAGGTCCTTGCTTCCCCAAGTCATGATGTTGATACTTCCAACATAAAAATTTCAACAAAATGCAAATAAAAGGTCATGCTGCTAAATGCTAGGAGTCTAAACATGAAACTGCACTCACTGCAAGCATTCTTAACTCTGAAAGATGCTGACATTTGTGCAGTCAAAGAAACCTGGTTTACAGCTGTTTAGAGCACCCCAGCCTTACCTGGTTACTTATCTTGTCATACATTCAGACCCTAAAATGTGGGCAGCAAAGCCAAAGGAGGTGCAGTTTCAATATATATTAAAGACATACACACCTCCAGGCTTGTCAAAAATATGACGCACAGGAGACACTCCAAGTGCAGTTAACCATTGACAAGACTCCTATTCAAATTGTAGCTAGCTACAGGCCCCCAAATTTGACTCAAGATGCCCTCTCCACATATCTGGACTTCTTCAACTCTATCAATATTCAGCCCTTTGCCCTGATCCTGGGTGACTTTAATTAACCAACCATAGATTGAAAAAACTATTCATACCAGAACACAAATGCCCAGAGAATCCTCGATTTTTTCATTGCAAATGCCTTGTAACAGCTAGCCAATACCCCTGCAAGAGGTGATAATATCTTGGATTTGGTATTAATCAACATGAGTAACCACTGCGACACCACTACGGTATCATCCTCCCTGGTAATATCCGACCATAAAGTGGTCACTTTCAAACTCACCATCTCTCCTGACCCTCTTTCACAAGGGCCAAACAAAAAAACTTCTCCAAAGCTAATTACAATCTCCTGATGGATGATATAAACAGCTTCACAACCCCCACCTCCACTGTAGGAACTGGCACCAATGTCCAAATCTGCACCAAAGTACTATACAAGCATTTATATAGATGCACGGAATCAGAAATACCTGACAGGACAAAATCATCCTCCGCAAGGAAGAGTAAACCTGTCTGGTGGACATCTGCAATAAATAAACTATATAACAAAAGGAAAAATTTTCTATCCAGGATCAAGAAGGAGCAGGTGCCCAACTGGAAGCAATCCCTCCTTAGCCTGAACAAGAGAATAAGAGAATTAGTGAAATCCTCTAAAGCCAACTTCGAGTCCAAATTGGCCAAATCTACTAGAGACAATCATAAGACCTTCTTCACATATATCTGTAATCTCAAAGGAAGTACCCAGATCTGTTCAGAACTGGTGGTCAAGGACACCACATACACAAATGCTGTAGATATAGCCAATGCACTGGCTGACAGATTCAGCAAAAACTTCTCCCCTATATCCCCCCATCAGTAAATCAGGACATCCCCAGTACCTGCCCCTCACCCCTTATCTCTAGGGAACAGGTCATCACTGCCCTCTGAAAGGTAAAATATACGGCCTCCATGGGACCCAATATGATCCCAGGCTGCATCCTACATGAACTCAGGCATGAACTTGCAGCATCATTAGGCATACTATTCAACCAAAGCCTGAGTACCAGCTTTGTCCCAGCCAAGTGGAGGACAGACACTGTCATCCCTTTACACAAAGGTGGAGTGTCCACCAATCCAGGAAATTATAGACCCATCAGCCTAACTAGCATGATCTGCAAGGGCATGGAGTGGATTATCATGGACCTCATTAACAGTGACATTGGCAACTTCCAAATACTCAAGCCCACACAGTTTGGCTTTGTCAAGGGGAGGTCATGTCTATTAAACCTGGTTGACTTCTTTGAGACAGTCACCAAAGTCATGGATGAGGGGGAAGATGGTGCATATCACATACCTTGACCTGATCAAAGCCTTCGACACTATTCCCCACTTGGGCATAGTAGATGAACTCTCTCAACTAGGCATCAATCCATATGTTACCAGATGGGTAGCAAATGCCCTTAGTACACAATTAGTAGTAAGGGATTTGGGCACCCAGGTTGATAGCAACCTGACTTTTGACCACCATGTTGCTTACGTTGTACGGAAAGCTTTCTACATGGCCCACCTCATAAGTAAGGGTATCTCATCCAGGGACAAAGAGTGCATAACATCCCTGCATTCTTCCCTTATAAGGTCAATTATTGAGTAGAATGCCCCCTTTGGCATGTACCTCACAAAGCACATGCAGCAGCTGGAGAGACCACAGATGTTCCTCACCAGGAGACTCCAGGGCCTCAAACATGTACCCTACACAGATAGGCTAAAAGACCTGTCCCTCTACTTAGTTTCATACAGACTCCTCAAAGGTGACCTCTGTCTGGCATACAAAGCAATTTCAGACCCCACCTTTATGGGAATGCTGCATATCTGCAAGTCTAGCTCCACTCGAGCAACCCATATGCACGACCTCAGCCTGGTCTGTGATATCAATACGACTTATTGGCAGGACAGATTTGTGTCCCAGAGACTCCCCCATTTGTGGAATAGACTCCCTCTCCACGTCAAGCAGAGTACCTCATTATCCCCCTTTTAAGCACAACCTGGATAACTGGATAGGAAACAGAAAATACACCCCTGGGATTCCACCTGTGTCCCTGCTGGACAGGAGCTTTGGTGCTGACTTGTCTAAACATGGGTTAAACTCTTAGCTAGGCTTATAAGGGCCTCAGGGCCAATAGCCAAGTAAACTCCTATGATCCTATGTACACCTTCCCATAAACGTGGTTTATGTAATTTGTAGGCTTTTTGAGGATGAGAGTGTACGTACTGATAACTACAACAGTGCAATTAGTTCATAAGCAATTGAATACTACATGTATAAAATACTCTGAGATGTTCACATATTTATCTAGCTGTGTTCTTACCATTGTTTTCCCCCTAGTCTGCAATGAAATGCTAGGATTTAACCCTAGACCCTTGAACTGACTAGTTGCACCTGTAACAGTTGTACAGAATTCCATCAAACAGATCTAGTTCCCATGATTGACAGAGCAGAGGATTGAATGGCTAAATATTGAGCCAAATTGAAAAGAAACATGTCTTTCTTGGAGAGGGCAAGCCCCTGAGCCCCCCCGCCCAATAACATATACCAACTCTAAAATCACACTACAATGGAGAAATGGCAAATTCCCCAATCCTCACTATTTTTCCACAATCTCAGCTATCAGAGTTCCCCTTCACTTAGATGCATTCAACAATTTTGGCTCAACATTTAGCCATTCTGTCTTCTGCTCTGTCAATGATGTGAACTACACCCCATCAAAAGCATACCAAAACTGTTTTTTTTCTGATTATCACTTTGCCATTGTTTTTTGTAATGTGTTAGACATTTCAGTTTCCTTCTGCTACTTTGTAATGGCACTTGCACACACCCTTTCTTTCTATAGCGACTGCATTAATACTATATCCACATTGCAGTGTATGAAACAACGATGCCGTATATAGAAATCATGTCACTATGTTATAGTAGTGATATCATAGAAGCCATTACACTTTACAAGTAAAGTCACTAGCACAGCAGAGCAAACAGGAGCACTGATGAGCACCAGGAAAGTAGCAGTGCATTCTTGGCGTGAATAGTAATATTTCCAGTGTTAATATGGGAAAATACATTTTTAGAAGTGATCTATGCACTTTAACACATTAAAAATGTCTAACCATAGAAAGAAAAGTTATGATATGCCAGATTTTGGATGATTGCACAAGGCTGTATACCTGTGGCTGAGGTGAAATTCCTCAAGTGTCAGTTACCAGAAAGTCAAGAATCTGAGGACCTTAACGACAATCACTTTTCTCCTTATGAAATCACTGCTGGTGTGATTTCTAAATGCGCACTGAAAGTGATTCCTTTGTTTTAGCAGATGCCTTGCTTCTTCAAGTGGCTACTATCACTGAGTTGACATATGAACATTTGGAGGTGAGGGCTTGACTGCACATCAAGGGGATTGAATCCCCTCTCACCCCTGGAAAAAGCACTTGCAGTTTAACTTTTGCCCTTTTGAGTTTTGAGGCATTCGTTTTCGATATATCGGTTACTTGGCATTATGACATTTGCTGATCCATAGTAGAACCACACAATGCATTAAAGCACAGCTGAGCTATTCAAAACAGCAACTATATGACTGCTTATGGCAAGATTTACACATTGTATGTATTATATCACAGCTAGTGGTGCTGCGGTAGCGTTGTCACCTCACAGCAAGACGTTGTCCCATTCGATTCTCAGCTAGAGCATCTTCTGTGTAGAGGCACGTGTGAATGGGTGTGCCTTCGTTGAAGGTTGTGTGTCAGGGCTGGTAAATCGGCACATAAAAATCCACTACCAAACATTAGCGGACCGGAGTTCCGCCGCGGCGACCCCTAACTGGCTTAAGCCAAAAGACAAAACATGTATTATATCACAGCTGCATCTGAGCCTTTCTCCTGAAAAAGGACATCATGGGAAATCCCATTTGGGTTTCACAAAATAATAATTAAAAAAAAAAAACTTGTAACAACTGTTTATTTTGCCTGGATGTTGTACAGCACAAAAAGAACAAGACTTTAGGTGCAAATTTTGAAATGTAGAAGTGAGAACCCTGTGTTCCCCTTTCATTATTCAGGTAAGATCTACATATGGTATACTTAATGTTCTACAGCAGATGAGATCAGACTATTCAGCACCCACAGAAATAGAAAATAAGATCAGATTGTCTCACATTTCTTCATTTATTCTAAATAGTTTTTTTTTTGACAGAAAGTCTTGTAGGAACTAATGGTATATTTTTATTGTTTGTTTGTTTGTTTACTTAATTACTTATTTTTGTTAACCGTGTAGCTAGACTGGCCCTGATGCCATTTTCAGTCATAATTCAGACTCAAACAAGAGCAGTAAAAGGTAATTTATAAAGAAAATGTGTTTACTGTAAAAACTTATTAAATAATATTTGCAAAGTTATTTGCAACAGGAGAAATATTACAATAAAGAAAAAATAAATCTGTGTAACATAATACTCAAGAAATAACATCCTATAAGTTCATAGGAGAATGTAACTATTATTTGCATTTTGAGTTCATAGTTAGTTACTAGGTAGGAGGTCAATGAGGCCATTGTTGACTAGCCCAGTTTTCCAATTGCCCCAGAACATTGACTGGATAAGTAACTTGTTCATAGTCATACAGAAGGCTAATGGAGGCTGATGGAATCAAACCCTGGACTAGAGGAAGCAGCATGTTAACAGCTTATAGCCTTAATCCTCTGTGATAAATGCCAGAGGATTATGGGCATTAGGATGGCTAACATTTCATGGTTTCATAGTTTGTAGGTTCAGAGTAGTAGGCTTGCAGATTAAATGAGATATGGCACATTTACTAAAGTCACAGTCTAATGTATCCAAAACAAATGCATTTATATTACTAAAAGGTATAGGTTAATGAGTTTGGCTCAGAAGGAGAGTAAGGTTTGCTGCTGCCTTACATCTGCAGGAAGGCTGTTCCTGCTGGTTGGCCCTATCTTTGAAAAGGTTTTTTCAACAGCAGTAAAAGGGTTAGATGAAGTTTTTTTTGAAAGGTGTCTCATAAAACAGTGTACTATTGCACACTTGCAAAGCTGCATTGGCAGCAATTCTCAAATGTCAGGGCATGATACAAAAAAGACCTGATCCCAGAGGGACAATGTGTATAACTGCATGCAATCAGTGTACCCACTGCAATTGAGCTAATCATACTAAAAAGCATGCAAGGCGCTAAATACTCCCTAAAAATGTGGGACAGTAAACTCCATTCATAAAGTCTTACAAGTGATTCTATGCTCAGAAGGGATCCAGACAGTACAGAGAGTGAAAAGCAGTTGTTAGATGGATGTCACTTGAGGATCCTGTAATGAGCCTTGCTATACAATTTTATACCCACTGCAACTTGCTGTGTTTAGAGTTTGACAGTATCAGGTAAGAACCACTAAGGTAGCCTAACTGGGAAACCATTGATTTCTAGTCAGCCTTCTGGCAGAATGAGGTGATTAAGACAGTTGCTGTTCCTCAGCTGTTGACAAACATTTCTAGATGAAAGCTAACATAGTCCTGAAATGACTGACAATCATCAAGGATCACTCTGAAATTAAGCACAAACTACAAAATGTAGAGGAGTAAGGAAGGGAACTATGGACGGCTTTGAAATGGTGTAAAGGCCACGTCAACAGCCCTGGATGAGTTGAGTTTGGGGCCATTTACAGACACTGATATCTTTAGCTCTGGCAGTACAAATGTCTGCATTATACTAGGTTATCAAGTGACTATATACATATCAGAAAAATTATTGGATATAGTATGGAGCCCTCTAAGACCATGCAGATAAGAAGGGCTTATATCAGAAGAGCGAACACTTAAAAATGTCGAACTTAAAAACACAAAAGCTGAGAATGTTGAACACACAGATCAGTGAATTTTTTCCCAGGGAAAAAAATCACTGATCCAAAAAATAAAATGTACAAACAAAATAAAGTGGGGGGCTTCGCCCACCACACCCTCACCTGATGTGGGGACTGTACCCCCCCACACCCCCCAACTTAAATGCACCAACTCCGAGATCGCACCACAGTGGAGCAAATAGCAAAGTCCTGAAAATGGCTCAGCATTTTTTCCCTGGGAAAAAAATTGCTGTGCTGTGCCTTCAACATTGTCAGCTTTCGTGGTTTTCAGTTCGACAGAAGAGCGTTAGCTATTTTAAGCACTTGATTTTCTGAAAGGAACCCATTAAGAATGTAAGCAGATGATGAGTTAGTCTCAGATACCACTTCTAAGTATGTTTTATAAATTGAGAAGAAACCCATTCAAGGACTTACTATTAGTGGCCCTAGAGTAGGCCTCCAGACAGCATAAAAGGATTAGAAGGTTGATTTCTATCCAATGAGACAAAGAGCCCATGGAGGCACAGCTTCCAATAATGTCTCTGACTTCATGACACAGAAAGTCCATCTACCACTAGAGAGAGAAAGAATCTTAGTGCTGTGCCTACACTGAAATAGATTTTAAGATTCATGAAAATAAAGAGTAGATCCAAACTGCTTACAGACCGCCTTTTCTATAACATTCCCCACAAAGGGAAAATTAAAGATATAATAGTAACTTCCCAGAATGTTGATATCCAGGAAAGACTTCTTGAAGGCTAATCCAATCAAAGCCTCCATTATAACAGATGAAAATAAACCAGTCTTTGACATTTCTAGAGATAAGAGGACCCTGGAGCTCTATAGAAGACATTAATAGCCTTATTAGCCTAGGCCCCAGTCTACAAGAATGTGTGATGAAAGCTTGGAGGCATCTACATAAACTCAGTATAATCAAGTCCAGCCTGGCATGTCTGTGACATGGGCCAAAGCAAACCCACTGTGCACTCACAAAAGGTCCTCCTACCTGAGTGAGTCTACCTTATATGTGAAGACTTCAGACTCACAGTCTCATGAAGTAAAAGCATGGGGCATAGCCAGGATATTTTAGAATCATTCACTATCTTCCACAATGTAGACCCTTCTTCACAAATGCACCCTTCACTCCCCCCCACCAAAAAAAAATAAATCCTGAAATGACAGACTTCTAAAAAAACTCTTTTAGGCAACCAGACACCCTGAAAAAAATGCTTTAAAAAGAGGTAGCATTTACCTGTTACACTGTACATTTATTTTTTCACTGCTTATACAAAATGTATTGGTGAGCTAAGTGAACCCATTTTAGCAATACTGCCTCAGTCTGAATGTAGCATGGGTTCCAGGTCTGGACTGACACTCAAAGAAAACAATGTAAAACTGTGAAAGTGTTGCATTTTACCAGATAACCATTACACATTCCAAGATGCTTAGGCCTTGAGGTTAGTGATAAATAGGGTATCATGGCACATGTTTATAGTACTGGCAAACTGGCTGCAATTAAATGAGAAACTGATTTGAAAGTATCAATATAAACCATAAGTAATACAAAAACATTTTGAGTATTGTTGTGGAGAATGGATTGATTAGAACAAATATATTACGTACTGATACACAATCTGTAAATTAATTAGCATTCCCAAAGTAATGATGTAAATGCCCAGGCATGAGGAGTAGGTAGATTTTGGGAATGATTACAGACAGCTCATACCAATGTGAGTTGAATAAGATTCAAATGAAGCATGATCTCATTTCATGCTTTTAATTTAGAAAAGTAGAAGAGAAGCAGCAGTGGAAGATAGGCCATGTAGTTGATATGGATGATGGATGAGGAGAAAAAAAGTGAAAACATAGTAGTTTACAGTGATAGATAACAAGACAATATAGCCATAAGCTTACACTAGCAGTAGCAGCCCTCCCAACTGCTGCCACATATTTGTCTTGTAGCTTTAGAATATTTTCCATTGTGACAATATTTCAGAAATACAGGACATCCAAAAACACCGGGTATATGTGGATTAGATTTTTTTTTCTTGTTCTTACTGGGAGCAGGTGCCTTAGCCTGATAAGCAGCCAGCACATGGATAAGACTATTGTCCATAATAGAGTACACCCCACATTCATAGGAGCAATTCTGACCACTGCAAATTCATGCAATGTATATCACTGGGTTGTTGGAGACATGGATTCTCCTTAAAAAAAATGTGCATAAAATATGTTGATGCAAACTCCATAAAGAATGAAATGCAGCAAAGACTCAAACTGAAAAAACAAGTAGTTTAAGGCAGTAAGACCAAATACCATACCTATACCACCCTAGTAAAACAAACCTATCAACAGCAAAACTGCTTCATTTTTGCCAGGTCCAGAAGGAAACAGTTACAGAAAGTTTTACTATTATAATTATATATTATGCAAATTATGCCGTGGGTTATAATATTATGTATATATAATTATATATATATATATATATATATATATATATATATATATATATATATATTATAATGCATGACATAATTTGTATGTATATGTGGAATAGTTTGTCAACTGGAGCTTTAACTTTCAGTAGTGGAAAGTCATAGAAAAGATAAGGAAATAGTTCATTTGTAAAACAAAGTTGTGTTTTAAATGGAAATCCCTCAGAAGTTGGAGTTCCCAATTAAAACAGCAAGAGAAACCATTTACTTGCTGATTTTGGTTTAAAGTAGTTGATTGAGAAATTCCTCAGCAAGTAATGATTATTTAAATAGTGAAATACTTAGTTAATTGTGAGGAAAGTGTTGCTGTTCCCTGGGTAACTGAAATTAGCTATGAATAGAATTCATGTTATTAGTTGGAATTAAATACACTAAACTTTCAGAAGAGCAGAAATTGTTGAAGGAAAAAGAATAAGTCTTCCTGAGTGGGTCTTGTGGATCAGTGTGTGTGATATAACTTTAAGAAGTTTTCCAGTTAGTCAGCAGTGCATATAAGTACTGAGCACATGCAAGCAAGAGTGCCATTTTGAGTGAGCAGCCAGAGTGTGAGCATGCAAGTATGTAGTCAGTTACTTAGTTAGATAGTTTGTTAATGCTCCTGCTATCTACCCTGATGTATTTGTATACAATAAACTACTTACATCCAAGCCTCAACATCTTCTTAATGTACATAAGAAGAGCAACATGGTATCAGAATGGGATCCAGAGTTATAGCCATAAGGCAACCAGTTAAAGTTGACAGAATATAAAGGAGTGGATCATCCCTACTGCTCAAATGACTCATAAAACAGGTCTGAAACAAATTCCAGGTACTAAAACTTGCTTAGATGATTTATTTTGCTATAAATAGAAAACAAAGTACTCAGAATGCACAGAATGAATTTCTTATTAAATGAAATGTCCAAAACTGTGAGATATTGATAAAAATATTCAAAATAATTATTAAAATGTTTGAAACAATATCTAAATCTCATAAAATGTATAAAAAAGGGAAAAACGACCGTATTTTTTTGCTATGTGCTACTTTTTTACATTAACTAAGGCTATTCAAAATCCGAAGTGTGCAAAGTGTTTGCAAGTGTGTGCAATATTACAGTGCAGTTATTTCACAAAGTAAAGTTATTTCAAAGAATATTTTGCAAAGTACAGTTATTTCAAAGCATATTTCACAAAGTACAATATTTCTAAGAGCTTATTGTGTATTTGGTTATTATTACAAGTACATGGGGTGTGTGAATTCTTCTTCTTATTCCCGGTTAGGGGTCGCCACAGCAGATCACCTTTCCACTCATGATTGGCAGTGGAGTTTTACAGTGTCAAGTTGCCAGCCCAACACCCAACCTTCCACAGAAGGTACACACGCATGCACACACTCATGCCTAGGGCCAATTTAGAGTGTCCAATTCACCTATAGCATGTCTTTGGGATATGGGAGGAAACCGGAGCACCCCGGAGAAAACCCACACAACCACAGGGAGGACATGCAGACTCCGCACAGAAGGCACCCCAGCCGAGAATCGAACTGGAGAATCTCTTACTGTGAGGGAGCAACACTAACCGCTGCACCACGTGGCTGCCCCGGGTATGTGAATGTTCTTACATAATTACAAGGGTCACTTTGCATTGTGTTTTACTATAATCTATGGGCATGGCAGAAAGATTTCACAGACACACCTCGTGTGTTTGATAACAATATTGCAGAAAATTGGAGAGTGTTTGAGCAAGAATACGACATTTTAATACAGGCTGCTTTTTTGACAAGGATGCATGTACAAAAGCATTTATTCTGCACAATTTAGCTGGTTCAGAGGCCATTGAAAGAGAGCATTCATTTGTGTATGCACATGCTGTGTTTGCAGGGGAGGGGAAGACTGCCATATAATGGTACCAGCTAAATCAAGGGAAGACCCTGAGTGCTTAAAATGTAAATTTAGAGGAAGGTCTAACCCCAAAACGAATATTACAATGGAAAGGCACTTATTTTACACAATGGACCAAAAGCCTAGTGAAACTTTTGCAGCATGTATAACTGACTTGAGAAGCAAGGCTAAAACGTGCAGATATGGTGATTTGAGAGATGAGTTGATAAAGGACAGGCTTGTGTATGGTATTAATGATGACACAGTGAGAAAGATTTTGCTTCAAGACAGTGATTTAACTTTGAATAAGGCCAATGCCATTTGTCAGATATACGAGCTTACAAAAAAGCACACAAGTATGCTTACAAATGAAAATAGTTGCAGAAGGCGCAATGACAAAACTCATGTTGATAGTATGCAGCACGTGGATAAAAGAAACAGGCCTAAACATGACAGTTCTGGAGGTCCTGTAACAGTCCATGGAAAACCCAGAGTCTTTCCAGCAAATTCCAGAGCATGCTCAGTGAAGCATAAGGGTGAGTCAGCAAAGTCAAAACATGTGGCCCCACCTAGTTTCATAGTCAACTATTGTAATTATGGTGGTAATCATGAACTCAGAAGAGAAAAGTGCTTAGCTTTCAGTCAGCAGTGTCATTCTTGCAATAAGTGGAATCATTTCAAAAGATTTTGTAAATCAAATAAGGCACATTATTTTATTAAAAGATGGCATTCCAAGATGCAAGTTGATCAATTAAAAAGTTGCAACAATACTTTTTTATGTTGATGGTGTGTCTGTGCTTGGTAAAACAGTCAAAGTAGTAGATCTGAGGGCAAAGAACGAGATCTTTTGTACTGTTTGGATTAATGGTAGTCCTGTGGAGCTCAAGGTAGATACTGGCTCAAAGTGCAATGTTATGTCAGCAGAAACATCTGCTAGAGTAAAAGCTGCATCCTACATGAACTCAGGCAGGAACTTGCATTACCATTAGGCACCCTATTCAACTAAAGCCTGAGTACTGGCTTCATCCCAGCCGAGTGAAGGGCAGCTACTGTCATTCCTTTGCACAAAGGTGTAGCATCCACTGATCCAGGAAATTATAGAACCATCAGTCTAACTAGCCTGATCTGCAAGGCCATGGAGCGGATCATGGACCTCATTAACAAGGACATTGGCAACCTCCAGACACTTGATCCTACACCGTTTGGTTTTGTCAAGGGGATGTCATGCCTGTTAAATTTGGTCAACTTCTTTGAGATAGTCACCAAGGCCATGGACGATGGGAAGACTGTGCACACCACCTACCTTGACCTGGCCAAAGCCTTTGATACTATTCCCCACTCAGGTATAGTAGATAAACTCTCACAACTGGGCATCAATCCATATGTTACCAGATGGGTAGCAAACTAGCCCACTGATAGAACTCACCTAGACAAAATAGGGGAAGCCACCTCAAGTAGTAGACCTATGGGTGTAACCCAGGGATTGGTCTTGGGGCTTTAGCTGTTTGGGATATACTTCTCAGAGATGCAGGCCAAATCTAGTGGGGTATGGCTGACCAAGTCTGCAGATGAATGCCATTTGGGTGCTGTCATCAATTCCCCTATTGATGTGGAAATCTTCCAAGAGGGTCTTACCCAAACAAATGGCTGGTGCCAGAAACATGACCTCAAAATGAATGCCAAAAAATGCATCATCATTCTTTTTGGGAGAGTGACATCCCCACAAATTATCACATTGATAATAATGTACTAAGGATGCAATCAGTCATGAGGGACTTAGGCACCCAGGTTGATAGCAAACTGTCTTTTGACCACCATATTACATCCATTGTACAGAAAGCTTTCTACACGACCTACCTCATTAGTAAGGGTATCTCATCCAGGGACAAGGTGGTCATAACATCCCTGTATTCTTCCATTATAAGACCATCATTGACTACAATACCCCTTTCGGCATGTACCTCACAAACCACATGCAGCAGCTGAAGAGACCACAGAGATTCCTCACCTGGAGAATCCAGGGCCTCAAACATCTACCCTACACAGATAGGCTAAATCCCTGTCCCTCTACTCAGTCTCCTACAGAGTCCTTATAGGTGACTTCTGTCTAGCATACCAAGCAGTCTCAGACCCAGCCCTGATGAGACTGCTGCATATCTGCAAGTCAAGCTCCACTCAAGTAACCCTGATGCATGACCTCAACCTGATCTGTGACATCAATAGGACTTGTTGGCAGGACAGATTTGTATCCCAGAGACTCTCCCTTTTGTGGAATAGACTCCCTCTCTACATAAAACAGAGTACCTCATTAAACATTTTTAAGCTCAACCTGGATAACTGGATGGGTAGAAGAAAATACACCCCTGGGATTTCACCTGTGTCCCTGCTGGACAGTGGCATAGGTTGCTGACTTGTTGGAACATGGGCTAAATTCTTGGTTAGGCTTGTAAGGGCCTCAGGGCCAATAACATAGTAACTTCTTATGATCCTATGAACTTGATTTGACAAAGTGCACGAAGCTTGTTGCTTATGGTGGTGAAGAGATTGAAACCAAAGGCTCGGTAGTGTTTTCATGTTCCTCTGCTGGGAACAGCTATGACTTGCAATTTTTTGCAGTCAAAAGGCACATGCAGTCATTATTAGGCCTCAGAGATAGTTTGAAAATGGGACTGCTTTTATTTAATAAAGAAGTTCACCATGTAAGCCTGAATGACAACAGCTCAAATTTCACCCAAGCTAATTTTTCTGAGTATGCTGATATTTTTGCAGACAAACTATGCAAACTACAAGTTTTGTACTCCATGAAGGTAGACCTAGAGGTCAGCCCAGTTATCAGACCAGCACGGAAAGTTCTAGTAGCTTATGCAGAGCAGAGTCAAAGCCAAGCTAGACAAAATGGTGCAACTAGGAGTAATTTGTCCAGTAAAGAACCTACTGAATGGGTATCCTCCATGGTGGTAGCTCATAAGAAAAGCTCAGATGATAGCAGAATATGTACTGATCCAAGAGATTTAAACAAAGCATTAAAAAAGGACTCATCATCCAATGAACACAGTCAAAGAGGTTGCTCCCCTCATGCTAAACACCACTGTTTTTTTTCTGTCTTAGATGCAAAGAGTTCATTTTGGCAAATTTTGCTTGACTGAAAATCTTCATTGTTAACCACATTCAGTACACCATTTCGAAGATACATATTTCTGAGAATGCCATTTGGAATAAATTCTGCCAGTGAAGTCTTTCAGCATACAATGGAGCAAATGTTTTTCTGGTTATCCATGTGCTATTATAGTAGATGATATTCTAGTAGGAGGTAATGGCAAAGCCGAACATGACAGAAACCTCAGGAAACTTTTGGAAAGAGCATGTGAAGTGAATCTTAAGCTGAATCCTCAGAAGTCACTTGCTTACCAGTTCTGGCTTACAACCAGATCCTTAAAGCAAACAGCAATTCTTGAGATGCAAGGTGCAGACAATGCCCAAGCTCTACAATGTTTTCTTGGCATGGTCAACTATCTAAGCAAGTTCATTCCAGCTTTAAGCCGACTTTCAGCACTGCTAAGAGAAGTGACATGCAAAGATGTAATTTGGTCTTGGTCAGAACAGCAACAAAGAGTATTTGATGCCCTGAAACAGATAATTGCCAATCCACCAGTTCTCAGCTACTATGATGTTCAAAAAACAGTTACTCTTTCCTGTGATGCTTCTAAATTTGGTCTAGGTGCAGTCATTCTTCAAGAGGGTAGACCAGTAGCCTATGTATCGAGAACTCTAATCCATACCAAGATGCAACATGCCCAGACTGGGTCTATATTATAAGATCGACAGTTGAAAACATCGAACACCATATGGTCGATGTCTTCAAGCTGTGCCCCCCACACCCCTGCTACTTAAATATACCAACTCCGAGACTGCACTACATTGCAGTAAATGGAAATCTCTCCTTATGGAGATTTCCGTTTACACTTTTGATGTTCTCTGCTTTCGCTTTTCTCATGTCGACAATATCAGCTTCGATATTGTCGGCTTTCAAGAATATAATATAGACCCCCCCCCAGATTGAGAAACAGCTTTTGGCAATTGTGTTTGCATATTCGAAGTTCCATGATTATATTTATGGTCAACCTATCCAGATAGAAACTGACCACCAACCTTTAGTTACTATTTTGAGAAATCTTATGCATACAGGTCCAGCTAAATTGCAACATATGATGCTCAAATTGCAGAAGTACAATTTCAATCTTGTTTAAACAAAAGGCAAACTTCTTTATCCTGCTGATACTTTATCCAGATCACCCAGAAACACCACAGAACAGCATGACAAGCAACTTAATTTTGAGGTCATGGAAATAAGAGATTTTTCTTCCACACTTCTTGATGAGCTCAGAACTCACACAGCTTCAGATCCAATTCTCCAGAAGCTAAACCTCTTTATCAGTTGAGGATGGCCTTCAAAGCAATTTTATTTACCAGTAGAAGTACAACTTTATTTTCCATACAGCGATGAGATTTTGTTAGACAATGGTGTCATCATGAAAGTTCCGAAGGTGATTGTTCGAAAATCCTTGTGACAAGAGTATATTAAGATCTTGCATCATGGCCACCCAGGAACTGATTCGACCAAAAGAAGGTCAATAGGTCTAGTATTTTGGCCTTCTATGTCAAGAGATATTGGGAAAGTGCTTTCATCTTGTTCAGTATGTAACAGTACAAAGCCACACAACAAAAGAACCACTTCAGTTAAGCCAAATTCCTGAACTACCTTGGTCGACAGTAGCCACAGATATATTTGAGAGGAATGGTCAGCATTATTTGATGTTAGTAGATTCTTATTCAAATTGGTTCAAGATTGACCTACTTCCCAACCTAACTTCCAATACTGTCATAACTAAGTTGAAGCGACATTTTTCTGTCCATGGTAGTCCGCACAGAGTTATATCTGACAATGGTGCACAGTTTACTAGTTAGTAGATCAAGAAATATGCAGAAAAGAGGGATTTTGTTCATATTACGAGCAGTCCTAAATGCCCTCAGTCAAACAGTTTCACTACACGTGCAGCTCAAAGTGCAAAACAGCTGTTAGACAAATCCAGAAGTGACAATACCAATGTTTTTCTCAACTTGTTAAATCTCGGAAACATTCCTCGTGATAATCATCTTGCCTCACTTACCCAGAGACTTATATTGAGACAAACCAGAACCACACTACCAATCAGCAGTAATTTATTGGATCCATGCACTAAGAACAACAAAGTAGTAAAACCACAACTGTTAAAAAAGCATTTGTCCCAGTTTTATTATGATAAAACCTGCAAACCCCTCCATTCTTTACAAAAAGGGGAGATAGTGAGGATGCAGACATCAAAACATTTTGATTGCATTGGATTTGTGAAAAGTTTGTGTCAAGAGCCAAGATCGTACATTGTGGAATCACAAGGAATGGAATTCAGATGAAATCGAAAGCATTTGTCACCAGTGTCTGAACCAGTGTTACAGCATCTTGCCTGTGACAAAGACACTAGTTCTCTGAGTGACTTGTCCAATGATCCCATTCCAGAGCACATTCTGTCAGAAATCTCCGTTCCTGAGAAAATCCTTGAAACTCCTGAAGTAGAACATTCTCCAGTGACTGTCCCTGTTGCTAAACCCAGTTCTAACTATTATGTCATGAGATCAGTTCACATCTCAAAACCTACTTCCAGATACATGGCAACCTGGAAATGACTGTTTTTCTTTATCAGTGTCTGTATAATTACATGCCTATTAAAATTTTATTGTTTATATAAGACAGTTCAGTAACGAGGAAGAATGTAGATCAGTGCGTGCGATGTACCTTTAAGAAGCTTTCTAGTAAGTCAGCAGTGCATATAAGTATTGAGCATGTGCAAGCAAGAGTGCCATTTTGAGTGAGCAGCCAGAGTGTGAGCATGCAAGTATGTAGTCAGTCAGTTAGTTAGATAGTTCATTTAAGTTTAATATTCCTGTTATCCATCCTGATGTATTTGTGTACAATAACCTACTTAAACAAACACCCAAGCCTCAACATCTTCCAAATGTACATAAGAAGAGTGACAGGTCTCTTAAAGTTATTTTAATTATAGCAAAACAGTAAGAAATGGACCTTCATCTGCATTTATAGTATATTAATTTATAGTTAGAAGACATTCTACTCATATAGACATATTTTTCGAAACTGACATCCAGAGATTATTCTTGGTGGTGAATAAACATATTTATGGGTAGCTATGAGAGTTAAGCATTTTTCTGTTTCTCTAAGTTGAATTTCTAGGGTTCTTCATAGTTGGACCAAAATGACTTAGAAGGGTAATGAGTTAACAGTAAAATGGCTTTTATAGCCTTAACAAATTGTATGTATGTATTTTACAGCACTTTTTATTTGAGAAGTATCTTAAACTGAGCTATACCATAATGAGAGAAAGTTGTCCCATACACTGATGATGAAGATGGGAATTATTGAAAGAGCAGTAGATTTCTGTGCTAAGCATTTTAGAATTTGCCCCAGGATTTCATTAAAGAAGCTAACAATTACTCTAGTAGGAGCTGAACAGAGGCCACAGTAAGGATTTAATGACCGTACTTGGAAGTAAGTAAAGACCCAAATGGCTGGAGCAAGATTAAAGTAAATTAAATATCTTTATACATTTACAGAGATAACTGGTTGATGCATGAGCACTTCTAATCAGAATATTTCAGGATGTAGAGTCTTGTCCATAAATGAGGATACTGAAATGACAATGACATTGGATAGCCAAGCATTAGATAGATACAGAGTCTATCTGAGTTTCATCTCAGACAATGAAGACCATATGCTTGAGAGATGACAAAATCTGCACTGGTTAGGAATTCCAATATTCTAAAATATATATATAAAATATGTGTATGCAAAGGATTATGACTAGGACACTAGTTGTAAGTGTTGATCTGCATGCTAAAGCTGCATAACATTTTCAAAATGTTTGAGCCATAATGGTCCAAGTCATGCCTGAAAATGGTCTTCAGACCAGTACACCTATTCAGTTAGCAAATGTAAAATAAAACAAGTGAAAAAATGGTGTGTTCAAGAAATGCTGTTAAAAAAACAACTTTCAAGTAAAGCTCCTATATTAGGACATTCCCCAAGTCCATTCCAAACTGGCATTGGCATAACAAAGAAAGTAAAAGCACATGACTATGAATTCGAAAAAACATCCCATATCTTTGCAGCTCTCTCTGTTTATATATCAGTATGCATGTATCTTGCCATATGAGCAAGAGTCCAGGAGTAAAAGTGCAAAATGATTACAATATTATATATTTTCCCAGTACTGTGATGTGTAGAGGACCTAATCAATATTGGTAGGTGATCCATACTGCACAAGAGCCACAAGTTATTACAAATTATACAACGACCCCCCCCTCATTAATATTCAAAAATGTGCACACTGATTGGCAGCATGCACGTTGTAAATCTGAGTTATAGTAATGGAAAAAGGTCCGGTCGCCCGGACATTTTCCATTACTATAACTCTTTTTTTACAGCAACGGAGAACGCAAGATATCCATTGCTTCACACTGTCTTGCTATGTTAAACGAGTTTAACATAGCGAGACAGCTTTAAAAAAAGCAACGGAGAATCTCCGTTGCTTTTTTTAAAGCTGTGTCGCTATGTTAAACACCTTTAACATAGCGAGACAGTTTGTAAAAAGCAACGGAGATCTTGCTTTCTCTGTTGTTTTTTCAAAGCTGTCTTGCTATGTTAAATGGGTTTAACATAGCGAGACAGTTTGTAAAAAGCAACAGAGATCTTGCTGTCTCTGTTGCTTTTTTCAAAACTGTCTTGCTATGTTAAATGGGTTTAACATAGCGAAACAGTTTGTAAAAAGCAACGGAGATCCTGCTTTCTCTGTTGCTTTTGCCCACAGCTCTAATGTACTGCGTGGGTATACGCATGCGCAGTACATCAGAACTGCCGCAGAATACCAGAGAGCTGCGGAAGGGCAGCAAGGAGGCATTATACAATGCCATTATTTAAGAAAAGTAATTTTTTTTTTCTAAATAATGTCATTGTATAATAGCAATAACCCACTTCTGGGTGTGGGTAATGCTGGATTTACCCACGGTTGTCTTTGTTTGACTACTTGGGCTTCGCCCTCATGACCAAACCACACCGACCATGGGTAAATCCAGCATTACCCACACCCAGGCGTGGGTTATTGCTATATTATTATATAGGTGATTTTAATAATGTCAGTAGATCTGAGAATGTCAATTCTTTCAGACAAATACACATGCACATGTATATGCATATGCTACCAGCAAAGTATTTGCTGTTAACAAATACTTGTTTTAATGATCTTCTGTTTAATGTATACATTTATATTACCAGGTCATTAGATGATATTCATTAAACATTTGATTAAAACCTAATGTTTTTTAAGTTTAAGATAATAATGCTGATACTCATGTGATGATTTTTCCCTTTAATTAAGTGGATGTAGTTTAAACACTGCTTCTGCTAAAAATGTTTCATTTCTCTTTTAATTTCTCTTTCATCTATTGCTGCATCTGTTTCACAGTGTTTACAAAATATTGGATGTTAAGCAAGTCATCCATGCATTTAAACTGCAGTGTTTAAAAGAAATAGGGCTAAACGTGTAACTGATCTATATGTGTCTTTGAATGATGAATATTCATTGTTTCTCTTCTTGGTATTTGTGCCGATGAATGCAAAATTATTACACCAAGATCAAATTTTACATATTAAATTTCAAAACAAAAGAGCTGCATTACAGTTTTTACATCATAGCATAAGAAATAGGTACAGTGGTCTCAAAGATGCTTTTATTTAAATGACCTAAATTGTTTTCTGTGAGGATGTGATATGCTGGATACTTTGGAAAACCTCATTTCTGTCTTGTCATTAGTGTCCACATGAAATCGCACACAGCACTTAACATTAGAAATGTGAGCACAGAGTTGTATATTATTTTGATGTAGTAAATGAGACTACTGTTGTATTACAGTTAACTCAAAATAATTGATAGCAAAGCTTCTGTATGAATTATTTTCTTTAATGGCAGCTCAGGTTGCAACAGTCGGTTATTATCGTTAGTAATAATGGAATTTCAAGTAGGGTCACTAACATGATGTGCAGTAATATTTCATCAGCATACACTGATAGCTTTGTGTGCACTCAAGATAATTCATGTCAACTGCCTTCCTTTGTTCTACTTTTATTGTGTGATGTTTAAACTAAAAGGGTGAATTGCTGTGTGAACAAAAGTCTGCTTGAAAGGTAAAAGGAATGACTGGTGGTAGTAACACAGTCATGTCTTGTGTATCACTTTAATACTTAAAAAGTTTTCTAAGAATCTATTATTTTAGCTCTTTTTTATGTGCATGATAATTTAAGTTTGTGAGATGTATTTTTATCATCCTGTAATAAGATCATAGCTATAAGACATTCTGTGAATGTTAGAACAACACATTGATTTAATTCTTCTGTTTCTTCACACTTTCAACCAAATAAAGCTATTTTAAGATTTTTTTAACTTAGTTAAGAATTCTGCCAAATTATGAATACTATAATTATTTGCAGGTTATTAAAATGAAATAGGCAAGAATATTTTATGTTCAAATTGAATATGCAAGTAAACATTTCATTTCATGTTAAGTTTGTAATGTTTGGTTTTTATCAGAGTAAGGATGGCTGGGATTTGTAATCTATCAAGATTTAAGGAGTGTACAGCTGGAACTAAAATTAATTACAAGTTCTATACAGACCTTAACTGCTAAGCCATCTGAGGTCTGTGCTGTGTGCCACCAAACAAAAGGGGGTATTCCCTTTCTGAATGCAATAAGATATGTATTGGAGTGGATCGCCTGTTGGCACTTGATGTTCTCAGACAGTGTAAGAACTGCCGTATGTTCTCTCATAATGAATACTTACTTAACATAAATAATTGTCTGTGAGAAGTATAAATATTTAACTCATGTGGAGGCATCCTTCTCACAAAAAAAACATGTACATTATACACTCACACTATCACAATCACGTACACAACCTTTTCAACAAAATCATATTAAAATAGATGCTAAGGTGTTTAAAAACTCTACCAAAACCTCCTAGAACTAGTAACAAAAGGTCTTAGCAGAAATTCTGTTACTCTTCGCCTTCATGCACATCTAGAGCATAAGGTCACCAAGACATACACATTGCTCCCAGTTTTGTTAATTCTAAAACCCTACCAATAAAAAATTCTTAGTGATTGGTTACTCATTAGTTAATTGTACAGCTTCAACACTCACAAGGCTGGAGAAGGACAGGGACACAATTCAATGCTTTTTGAGTGCCAGGCATAGCTTTCAACTGTCCAGATTTTTGCAGAATGTCCAGATTCTTTCCTCAAAATTTCGGTCTGTTCCTCACAAAAGTTTTGTTTTTTTCTGGCAAATCGCTGGGATGATCTGAGGAATGAAATTAGTAAATAATGTCATACATTTGAGTTTCAGACTTCATATCTTTTAGAAAATGTATTTTAATACATACCCTGTTATTCTAGCAACTTTCTAAGTTTATAAGAGCAATATTTAAAATCTGTCCCTATTTTTGGGCCTTTATACCCCTATCATGTCAGGCTTTGTTCAGATTTCTTGGGCTAAGAGGTTGAAAAGTATGGTGCCAGGATCTGTGATGTCACAAGACCCCTAAAGCCAGGGCAACTATGACAACAACTAGGTGGTGGTCCATATGACAGTGAATGATCTGGGATACAGAACCCTGACTGATATGATGGGAGACATGACAGAACTTTCCATGCATGTGACAAATGCAGCTAAAACTCTGATTCAGCAAATACTTCTTTCATAAGACTGATGTCTCAGTACAAAGAAAAGAAAACTGTGTTCAACAATTGGTTGAATATTTGGTGTAATTATTTATAGGTTATGCAGTATGTCTCCACTTGGAAAAATATGACTGATAGTCCAACTTGGATTATCAAGGATGGATTTTACCTTTTGTTCAAAACTGTCTGCATACTGGATAAAGGCTTTGCTGCCTTTTGTATCTTTTGTAGGCAGTGTCCAGTTAATGGGCATTCCAATATAGCAAATTCATCAAACCCCAGTTTTTCCCATATTAAGCAGCCTTTCTCAATGCCAGAAGTCTCAGCAATAAATTGTCTAAGCTTGAGGATCTCTAGCATCTGGAACACATCAATGTCTTTGTAATTACTGAGACATTGCTTAAATGTAAAGAAAGTACTCTTTCCATATCTGGATTTTGAACCCACCATGCTTTCAGGTCAGACAGCAACTATGGTGGTCTCTTCATATTTGTCAGGGATCATCTCAGCTCCAGATAGATTCCCAGAGACCCACAAACAGAACACATAGAACTCCAGATCACAATAAGGGCAATAAAAAGACAATCTACCAATGTATAGCTTGTATAGGTTCATAGGTAGGTACTAGGCTATCGGCCCAAGGGCCTAAGTAAGCCTAGCCAACAAGGTTCCCTGGCTTATGCCACCCAAGAAAGTTAATTCCCTGTGCCCCTGTTGAGCAGAGCCACAGAAGTGATCCATGGGGTATATTTCCTATTTCCCATCCACTCATCAAGATTTTTCTTGAAGAGTGCTAATGAGGAACTTTGCTTGATATAGATGGGTAGCTTTTATAGGTTCATAGGTAAAATATATAACTTCAATGAGTCACGCTCTTTCCACTGGTGAGAATCAAACCTTGCAACTTGCAGATGAGAGGCAAACACCTTAACCACTGCACCACTTGGCCTTTCTGTAACAAGGCAGCCTCCATGTCCCCAGCCAATCATGCAAGATTCCTGAAATAATTTGAAGAACTCCCTATTAACAAGAACTCCATTACTTTTTGGAGAATTTAACTAACCCTCAATTAACTATAACACCTATACTTCCAGTGCAGGTTATGTCCATAAGTTCATGGACTTATTTAACCAAAATTCCCCTGGTACAGATAGTTACTAATCCTATCAGAAGACAAAATAATCTAGATTTGGTCCTCACAGATATTGACTCTGTGTATACTATTCCCCTGGTCTCTCTTTCCCCAGTTTAAGTAAGACCATACATTTATGACATTTGCCTTTGAATTCTCTAAAAGCCCCTGAAACCAGCATCTCTGAATTTAAGGGGTTCAAATGGGCAAATGTTGCATAATTACATGATAAAATCTCAAAATTAATTTCTCATAGCACCATCTTGGATGTGGACACATCACCCCTTGACAAATGTACAGAAATAACAGTCCAAACCAGAGAAAAACACAATAGAAAATGTAAAAAATCATCCTGGTGGTCTGCCAACACAAACAGACTTTACAACATTGTAAAAAACACTTTTTAAAATTATACAGAAGATCCAGAAATCACCATAACAGGGATGGTATAAAAATATTACCAGGGAACTGAAAAATAATATTAGAACTAGTTAAGCAACCCATAAAGTTAGGCTATTATCTGAAGCTAAGGATAACTACAAGTGCTCTTTTGTTCCACATCCCCTTATAAATAAGACCTGTTCTCCACTTTTTAACCCCCTTCCATTTGTTCCATGGTATAACAGATGATTTTCTGCTATCACACTTCTACTGTTTCCCAAATATACAGAGACTCCAGAACTAACCATTCCCCTTTTTCCAAGCTCATATTCATCTCCGACTTGAAAGCACTTCCAACTCACTTGGAGTTCTGCTACTGCAAGCTGTGCTCACTACTCAAAGCCCCTTTTTCTAGTGCTCTTATAAATGCTCTCATTTCTTCCAGATGGATACATATCTTCTCCAAAGGACCCTTCCTCTGGTACAGTTCTCTATTTTTACATTATCTTCCAGACAGTAAGTTACTCTGATGGACTAAAAGCTCTATGACTTTACTCAGTGTCATACAGACTCCTGATGGGTGATCTTTGCTTAGCTTTCCATGTTATGAATGACCCAGCAGTCTTTGAACTCCTTCACCTCTGTAGAACAAGTAGTAAACTGAACACCCATTCTGCAAACCAAAACCTACAATATCACATCAACAAGGCCAAGTGGTATGACAGATATCTAACCCAACATATTCTCTCTTTCTGGAATAGGCTGCCCTTAATTAGGAATCTATAAAACCAGTCTGGAGATGGGTGACTGCAATTTTCACCAGGAATATGTGGAGAAAGTCTGCTCGATGGGGTAGGGGTACTTCTAGTTTCTCACCAGTACTGGCTGATATGGCTGAGCTGCTTGGTGGTCTTTTTTGGCTGTAAGCTTAGTAAGAATCTATGGACCAATAAAAATTAAATAATTTCATTGGGATCCATCCCATTCCAACCACTTCTCATTCAGGTGTGTCTTTTCAATTAATTCAGCTTCTTGTAATTATTGTGCCATATCAAAATTCAAGGCATATATTCCTAAATCAGGAAGAGCACATCCCTTGCCATAGCAGTATTTGCATTTTCTTTGATGATATTTTATGTCTTCCTTCTCCACTCACCCTTTTTGCTCAACAGTCATTGAATCTGCCCTGTTTATGGCCTTTTGTTGAATGCTGGCAGAAAATATGTGGCATCACCATTATTGTTATTGGTTTTATTCTACCTGAAATTTTTTTTAGCATCATTACCCCAGCATGCCATTCTCTTTCTTCCCTTCCTATCAATCTTTGAAGGTTTTCCCTGCAAGTATCATCATGAGAATGTAGTACTAGTCAGAAATACTTCCTTTAATCCAATGTATCCCTTCTCTTTTTTCTGCCTTAATCCAAGTATGACTGTCTTGTTCCTATTGCATTGCAGACCTGAAGCCTGTCCACATTTTTGAAATATTTCTAATACTGATTTCAGTACTTGGTCTCCATCCCTACTTAATAAAATACAGCCATCTACAAACATCAACAATAGACTTTTTCTCCTACCTTTTGTGCTTCTCCTTTAAAAGTCTCCCCACCTGCAAGACCAGTTCCTCCATCTCTAGTATGAGCATCCCTAGTGAGCGCAGACATCTCTGTTTTGTGTTTCTTACATTTCCTTATTCTGACAATCACACTTTAACATATACCCTAAAAGTGGGTTTGGTATATAGTACCTTTACCTATTTGAAGGTTCCCCAACCATCTTTTCTCTAAGTATGTGAATAAAAAGTTCCATCTGAGCTGTCAAAATCTTTCCTGATGTCAAATAAAACTATCCCTGCCAAGTAAAACACTATCTTGCTTAAAGTTATATAAACATTACTTTACTCGTCTCTGACTTTCTCTCTCTCACTCTCTCTCTCTTTCTCTATATGTATGAATATAGATAGATACACATGCATATATTCTGAC